>NC_136490.1:134004881-134159881 GCF_053919585.1 Euprymna scolopes | reverse complement strand
ACTGAATTACATAAATATAGAAATCGTTAATTTGCATGTGTGGAAAAATCAAAACTAATAGAATATGATTAGGTAGAGATTTTAAAGAAAATCTATGATTTTAAGTATCCACATTTCAACAGACTATTTCAAATATTCAAACACTTATTTTCACATACTTTGAATTCAGCAACGATTTTTGTGATTGCAACTCCTTGATATTCTACGCGTTTTGTGACAAACATCTCAAGATTCAACTTTTGGCGTTTGCATCGTTCTTCCACCGATCGCTATCTCTCTTTCTCTCTCTCTCTCTCTCTTTATATATATATATATATATATATATATATATATACATACATATATATCGCTTTGAAAGGCAAATATAAACATGCATATATCTATCTATCTATCTATCTATCTATCTATCTATCTATGTATCTATATATATATATATATAGATAGATAGATAGATATACATATATATATATACATATATATGTGTGTGTGTCTGTGTATGTATATATAGATATGTGTGTATAGACACACACACACATATCTACGAAGATGGGAGAGGCATCATTAAAAGAACTGACGGAAGTTATTATTTACATAGTGCCCAACATTCGTAATGCACTTTTTTCAGGAATTTTATATCGCATCCTTCCTTATATATATATATATATATATATATATATATATATATATATATATATATATATATATATATATATATATATATATATATATATATATATATATACACATATATATGTAGGGTACATCGTAATTTTTAAAATCATATACGAGAAATGTTCCAAAGGTAAATCCTTATTTTTTTTTATCTAAGAAACTGTGAAATCTACGACAACGTGAGCAGTATCATAAAAATGATTTGGCTTTTTTGCCTCAGAATTTATTTTTCTGCATAGTTACCTACATTCTTAATGCACTTTTTTCAGCGATGAACGATTGCTTTACATAGACGCCGAAAGCCCGCTTTATCATACAAGGGTCATTCGAAAATTAATATCTCCTATTTTTATAAAAAAAAGCTAAAGACCTACGAAGATGGAAGAGGCACCATTAAAAGAACCGAGGGAAGTTATTTTTTACATAGTGACCAACATTCGTAATGCACTTTTTTACAGGAATTTTACGTCGCATCCTTCCTTATGACGTCCGTTTATCATCGATTTTGCTCTCTTAGAACTTAGACAATCAATATCTGCAACAGAGAGATGAAACTTTCAGGTTATTAATTTAGAGTTTAAATTATTATATCAATGCAATTTGCAATCCCATCTAATCCATTTGGACTGAATCAAAATAGGAGGCATACCATTTGGAACGCCTCTCGTATATAAATTCGAAAACTTAATGACATAGATTGAAGGAAGCCATTTATTCCAGCTGCATATAACAAAAAATAAAAGTGCATAGAAAGGATGTCAAAAATAGACGTGTAAAAAATATCTTTTCAACGAGGTGTCAAATATTTTCAGTGCGAGCTAACAAGTGTCCGATGCTAGGCGTCCAATAACGTGCGACTCGGTTGACCTGATGAGCCGATAAGATAAACAATCCCGATAAAAACGACCCTCCTTACCAAACGACAAGGGTAATGGGCGGATGGCAAGAAACAAAACACAACTTAGTCATGGCCTGAAGTCAAAATAAATGAAAACATATAATATAAAGTTACATCCACTCAATTCGTGCACTTTAGGATTGGAATGCTATGTTAACTTCGAAGTGACAGACAGACACATGGACATAGATGCCGGTTGGTCACAGTTATATATATATCTGTTTGGATGAATCTCAGATAATAAATATATATTTTTATTTTTTTATGTATTTAACAAAATGATATTTCAATCTTAGTTGTGATAGACTGGCAAACGGAAATATAGTAATTTAGACGTATTTAACATTATTTAACACCGTTATTAATCCTCGAATATGTAGATAAAACTTAAAACTGGAAAGTGACAGACACAGTGTTCAATTAGCATATGTATCTATTTATCGACCAAGGGACAAAAGCTTTTATTAACGTTAGGCATATAAATCAGGTAGAAAGAATTATTTAGAAGGAAAAAAAGACTTAGCTGTCGAAAAAAACTGAAGAGAGGGCATTGGAAGGAGACGAAGGAGGGGAGAGAAAGTTAAAGAGGGGAAAGAGTTAGAGAAAGCGAAAGCGGTATAAGGTAAAATCCGAGGGAAACTGTTAATCTTTTTCGGAATAAATGAAAGAGAAAGAAAAGTATGTGGAAAAATGAAGATAAACAAAGAGGAAATAAAGTATAAGTGAAAAAATAAAGAAAAAAAGAAAATTAGATAAAAAGAAAGGAAATAAAAAGAAGGAAGAAAAAACAGGCGTAAATAATGAAGAGATTAATTAAAACGTTTTTCTGAAAACAAAAAGCATAAATAAAAATTAGTAAATAAAATCTCATAAATTATGCTGAAAGGAAACTAAAATGAAAACGGAGAAAAGACGGAGGATAGAAAATGCTGACAAAGAGAAAATGTTTAAAAAAGGAAAACTCAGATGTAAAAGAAAATGGAAATGAAAGAAAACAGAAGAAAGTAAAGGGGGAACTACGATAGAAACGACATATAAAAGTAGAAATATAACGTTTACATTAAAGAAAACGACAAGTCGACGTAAAAAAAACACGAATAGACGGATAAAAATGACAATACAGTATTAAAAAAAAACAAGAAGTGAAAGTAGGAAAATAATAGGAAAATATTAAAAACGACGAGTAGCAGGATAAAAAAAAACGATGAGATATGAAAAAAATATACAGAAATAGAAAAAAATAACGAAAACAATAAATACACGCCGAGTAGAAGTAGGAAAATAGCAATAAAATGTATAATGTCGAGAAGCAATAGTAGAAAAATAACAGTAAAATAATAAAAAAAAATTAGAAGAAAAAATAATGACAAAATCTAGAAATAAACGAGTGGAAAAAAACGATGAAAGATAAAAAAAAAACGACATGGAGAAATAGAAACATTTAAAAAACGATGAGTAGACGTAGAAAAATAAAATAAAATATTAACAATCCGAGGTGAAATAGAAAAATAGCAATAAGATATTGAATAAAGGACATGTAGACGAATAAAAAGAACAATACAATATATAAAAAAAACGACGAGTAGTTGAAGAAAAATAAAATAGTAAAAAACGTCAAGTCGAAGAAGAAAGATAACAATACAATACTAAAAATAAATGACGAGTAAAAGAATAAAAATAACGATTATATATAAATAAAAAAACGACGCATAAAAGTTGAAAAATTACAAGACATCATTAAAAAAAAAAACACGAGTAGAAGTAGAAAAATAACGACAAAAAAAAAACACAAGTAGAAGTAGAAAATTTACCATAAAATATAAAACCAGCACGGGTAGAAGAAACAAGGCCGATAGCCATTAGTCGCGTGCTCTCGTGTAATGAATGAATCCGTGAATGTAGAATTGACATGAAATTCTTAAAGATAAACTAAAATGACGGAAAAATGGGCTGAAATGGCTTAAATAAATAAAAAGCAAATGACTTTCATGAACTTAAGGATGAATTGAATGACCTTAAGAATGACTTGAATGCTTAAAAATATGTGGAATCCTTCAAAAAACAACTTGAATGATCTGGAGAATAACTTGAACGGATTTGAGAATGACTGGTTGTAAAGTGGGTGAACATTTACATTAAATTAATACAGAAACTTGATCCCCCACTTTATAACACAATAAGTTAAGCATGTAGTAAGGACAGATGGTATTTATTTGCTCCCCCACCGAGCAAATTAGGCACAAGGCCGATTTTTAATGTGAGGAGTGAATGGGAAATGGGGACCAACTCCCCGGGGAGTAGGGGAGCTGGATAGTGACAATTGGTATGAAGGGTTGCCCCTACGTTGACCAAGGTCTTATATGTGGGGTTGCCCCCACATATGGTCTTTGCTCGCAGTATCTGCCGGAACAGATGGTATTTATTTGCTCCCCCACCGAGCAAATTAGGCACAAGGCCAATTTTTAATGTGAGGAGTGAAGGGAGGGGGAAGGGAAAAGGGGACCAGCTCCCGAGAGGTGGGAAATGGGGGCTGGTTAAAGGTCAGACATGTGGGGTTGCCCCCACATCTGGTCTTTGCTAGTCATAGCTAGTCATAGCTTGCAGTATCTGCCGGAACAGATGGTGTTTATTTGCTCCCCCACTGAGCAAATTAGGCACAAGGCCGTTTTTAATGTGAGGTAAAAACCAGCTCCCCTAAAAGGGGTCACTCTGGTTACCAAAAATAATAATTATCCCAGTATAGAGGGTTTCCCCTCCATTGACTGGTACAAATTATCTTAAGTGCAGTATCTGCCGGAACAGATGGTATTTATTTGCTCCCCCACTGAGCAAATTAGGCACAAGGCCGTTTTTAATGTGAGGTAAAAACCAGCTCCCCTAAAAGTAGGCAAAAAGTGGGCACTCTGGTTACCAAAAATAATAATTGTCCCAGTATAGAGGGTTTTTATTTAAATGCTGCCCACATCAGCATTATGTGGCACAAGGCCGGAAAGTGGGAACCCCGCAGGCTCCTCTAAAGGAGGGGCACTCCTGCAATTTTAAAAATTGCCTGAGTAACCCCGTCGGCATTCCCCG
This sequence comes from Euprymna scolopes, assembly GCF_053919585.1. NCBI lineage: Eukaryota > Metazoa > Mollusca > Cephalopoda > Sepiida > Sepiolidae > Euprymna > Euprymna scolopes. The sequence goes on along the minus strand of NC_136490.1, from coordinate 134,155,236 downwards.
GTCGGGGCGCCTCAGGCAGCAAGCAATAAACTTGCCCCACCGGAAAGCCCGGTGGCAAGGCCTGGGAGGGTGGACCTCCTAGGTATTACACAGGCGGTTCCCAGTATAGAGGGTTTCCCCTCCATTGACTGGTACAAATTATCTTAAGTGCAGCATCTGCCGGAACAGATACTACACTTTGAGATATTAAATCTTTTATTCATGTTAAAAAATACAGTAAAATTAACGGTGAACAAAAAACTTAGGCACATGGCCAACTCAAAAGGGGGGATTTTGGGGGTCGTTGGTCATCCTTGTCACTCCAGAACTAAACAAAGTCAAAAGTTTCTCCCAGCTAGTATCTTCTTTCACCATAATACCGCATTCACCCTTTCGTATTGGGGGACGTCCTAGTAACTCCCAATTTTTAAAACATTTTTTATTGACGTGTAAAAACAAAAAAGATAACAATAAAATGGTAACAATAATTCATTTGTGTCGAGGGCGGGGGAAGAAAAAACAAAAGGTGATTAGTAGGACCCTCCCAACCCCGTCTAATTGATAGACTGCCCGTTCCACTAGGTTTGTAAAAGGAACCTCGCTTCTGCGGGTCAGTCTCTAGGTGGGGATGCCCTCTAGATGGGGGTGGACGGAGAAAAGAAAATTTTTGTGGGTAAGGGATGGAGGTTAGTTTGTATTTCTTTTTCTCCAAGATGGGTAAAATTTAGAGGAAGGGGTGAGAACAAAAATTGCAGGTAAGAGGGGATGGGGATCTTGGAGGCTTCCTAATCGGGGAGGGATGGAACACACACTCAGCTAGCTGAGAGACTACTTGTTTAATTTTACTTTACAGAACTGCGCGTTCCACACCTAGGCGGGGAACACGTATTCAAATTTGGCTCCTCTTCGTACACACAGACTTGCCACATGTATCCATCTTCTGTCAAATGCCGCGCGATGCAGCCTTCTTCTATCACATCTGATCTTCACCCGTAGTTGGTGTTTAAAGAAAGCGATCAGATCTTGATCAGAAAAAGACAACACTCCCCGGCAACCTTGCAGACGCGACGTCCAAATCACCATTCTCGCCACGCCCAGGATCGTAACGTAGACCATTTGTCTTTCCCGGTCCCACGGCGGCCTCACGTTGTCCACAACATTGGATACAGTAATTGGGCGAGGATGCTCAGGATCGATGCGAGCCGTCACCCCACTGACATACGACCAGTACTGGCGGAGTTCGCGGCAATCGAAGAAAGCGTGATCCGTAGTTTCCACGGCCGTTGTCCCACAACGGGGACAATCAGGCGACTCCAAAAACCCAGAACTGCATTGTATGTTGTTGAGTGGAAGTGCATTTCGGGCCAATCGCCAGGTCAGAGAGAACTCCGAATTGTTCAGATGACTCGAACCTGGCGCCCAGCTCCACGCGGAGCGGATCTCACTCTGCTGCCACCCCAAACGCGCGCATAGCGGGTCGTCAGCGGCCCCCTTCACTAGATCCCTGTGGAGTTTCCTACGGGTAGCAGTCACAAGGTCACTGGACCTTGGTAGTCGTTTTAGCGCGGCTCGGCACTCTTTCATGTAGGCAGATTCTACCCGCCGCCTGCGACGGCTCTCGATGGAAGGGTCGAGAACGAGGTCGGGGAAGGCGGCAGTAACCACGGGGTGCCACGGTTGGTCCTCCTGCATATAGTGGCTCAGGAAGGCCAGCCTCTCAGCATCTCGATGACACTTCAAGTCCGGCATTCCCAAGCCTCCCTCACACGGACGTTGAATACAGACCTGTCTGCTCACCCAGTGTCTTCCTCTGTCCCAAAGGAGCGAGGACAAGAGTTCGACAAGAGCTTTTAGGTGTTGTGCAGGCAGGGGAAGTACGGCCAGTCGGTAAAGGATGAGAGGAAAGACGTAAGTGGCGCACGCCTCAGCTCTACCCTTTAAGGAAAGTTTCCTAGGAAGCCACGAATTGACTGCAGCCTCCACCTTTGACCGTACCTCCAACCAATTCTTGTCAAGCTGGAGACCCGGTCCGAACCACACGCCGAGGATCCGGACCGGGCCATCTGTTCAGCTGAAGGGCGCAGGGAGGTTTGCGTTGCCACTCCATGCGCCCAACCGCAGTCCTACCGACTTGTTGCGGTTTATCTTGGCCCCTGTGATTCTTTCGTACTGTGTGAGTGCCTCCGACACGACCTCAATGTCTCTGAAGCCCGACACGAAGATCGTGACATCATCGGCGAACGCGGATACCTTGGCAGCTGAGCCGCCAGGCAGAGCCATTCCGCGCAGGGCCGAATTTGCCTCCCCATGTCTCAGCTTGCGGAGAAGAGGCTCCAAAGCCAGGACATAAAGCAGGGGCGACAGCGGACAACCCTGACGAACCGACCGAGAGATAACAAAGGGTTTCGAGCGCTTTCCGTTGACTTGCACGACAGCCATGGGCTGTCGATACATTATGGAGATCCACTTGCAAAAGTCCGGTTTAAAACCGGCGGCCTCTAAGACAGATGCCAGGAAACGATGGTCGACCCTATCGAAAGCTTTGGACTGATCTAAGTTTATCAGCGCGGCTTCCGTGTCGTCATCTATTCCCCCCTCTAGGATCATGCGGATCAGGTGCAAGTTGTTCTGAATCGATCTCCCCTTCACAGCGTAGTTCTGTTCCGGTTCAACCAACTCGTCGATAACAACCTGCAGCCGATTCGACAGGACCTTGGCCAAAATCTTCAACTCTGTGTTTAGCAGAGTTATGGGCCTGTAGTCGTCTAACTCTTCCCCTCCATGCCCGTCACCTTTCTTCAGCAATGTGATCACTCCCTTGGTCACCTGCCCTGGGATGGATCCCTGAGCAAACCAATGGTTGAACATATCCGTCAGAAGAGGCAGAAACATGGGCGACAGCCTCAAGTACAGTTCGTATGGCAGACCATCAAGTCCTGGCGATCTGTCACAGTTGACCTGCTTCAGCGCAGTAAAGACCTCCCGCTCCGTCACCCGGCCCTCGCAACTAGCCGCTCTAGTCGCCTCGAGGCGGGGAGAGTCGGCCAAATAGTCGCTAAACTCAAGGACCGGAAGATCGGGCTGCTGCGTAAAACGCTCCTCGAAATGTTCTCGAAACCCCTCGCAGATCTCCCGAGTCGATTCCAGGGTGCGTCCATTCGGATGTTTGATTTTTGCAATGTATTTGTCCGAGCCACGCCTAGAAACCTCACGGCGCACGTCTGCATCAGAATTGACTGCTTCGTTGCCTATCTTTCTAAGCCTAGCTCTAACTACTTGGCCTTCGTAACGCTCGCTAGTCTCGCGTAGAAGGTCCTGCTTAGCTAGTTCCTGACTAACCCTATCACCCTCCCCCGTAGCCTGGGCTAGTTTCTGCTCTAGCTTCTTCTTCGTCTTGGCCTTATCTAGTGCGAGGCGTTGGGCATACTTGACGGAGAAGCTTCTGATCTTGGCTTTGAGACCTAACCACCACTTACTCCCGGTAACCGCCCCCACTAGTGCCTTTTTAATCAATTCTCTTAACTGATCTTGGAAGTCTTGTATCTCCAGAAGGGAGGTGTTTAACTTCCAGTACCCCGCTAACTTAGGCCTATTTCCTAGCTTCAGCCGAGCCATAACTAATTTATGGTCCGTCTGGCCTAGCCAAGTGAACGTGGGACAAGATAAGAAGTCTACTTCGCCTCTCCTAACTAACATCCTGTCCAAATAGGTATTTGGATAGGAGGAAACGCTATTGGTCCACGTCCACATCTCCCGCCCCGGATGCTCGAACCGAAACCTGTCGACCAGACCGCATCTAGCCATCAGATCAGCCAGGCTGGACTCGCACCTCTCCGATCCTCTAGCTCCGCCTCCTACCTTATCTATGTCGGGGTCTAAGATGGAATTCCAATCCCCCATTAGCACTACCCGCTTCCGACAATCTACAAACGCGTCAAGCTGACTGAAGAATGAGACCCTCTCACGAGCGGTGCTGGGCGCATGAACCGCAATCACCCGAAACACAGAATCTTTTACGGCAACATCGGCCACAACCAGCCTGCCCACCGCATCTCTATGGACAACGTCGACCGTCGCCGACAGGGTACGTTTAACCAGCACGGAAACTCCCTTCCCCCGCGGGCTGCCATATGCTGAGAAAACCTCAAAATCTCTGGCCAGCACCTGACAGTCCACAGAGGAAACGAAATACGTCTCCTGAATCGCAGCCACATCCACTCCCAGGGACAAGAGGTCGTGCCGGAGGCGAGCCGCCCGGCCCGGTGATCTCAAGCCCCTCGCATTCAAACTAGCCAAATTCAAAGCCATGGTACCTACCTTAGGGTGTGTTACACTCAGCTCCGAAGTCAGCCGGGGAAAGGACACCGACGTTATGTGCCATGCTCAAGGTGGTCAGGTTTTTCATATCCTGACCTTCTCTCGCAATGCCGCCGACGTCCAAAGGATAAATTAATTTTATGGCCCTGTAGAGTGACGGATGGACCAACACGGGGACCCTTCCCTTGCATTGTTTTGACAGTTCATCAAGAGAAGGGTCATTTTTTTTCACCAGTTCAATTCCCGGAAACGCCCCTTCAGCGGCCTGCAGCCTTGTCCACAAGTTGGTCTTGCAGGCCTCTGGAGTTCTGACAAAAGTTATTAGGAGTGGGGCGTCCGGGAAATTTGAGGGGATATTTACATCTTTCCCCTCTATCTGTTTGTAATCGAGCAGAGGTTTTAAGTTTTTCCTCTGCCGATGGGAAATGTCTGTGGCCACAGATAGAGGGTCTACATTACATAGTTCCTCGGGGGCAAGGACCTTTGGTCTGCAAGAGGCAGAGGAGTCTCTCCTCTCCCTCGGTTCATTCTTTTCATTTTCTTTTTGGGGTAGTGGCTCAGTTTGCCTTGGTGTGGGGACGGGTGTTTGTGTGGTGCCTGGTGTTGGTGTTGGTGTTGGTGTGGTGTCTGGTGTTGGTGCGGTGTTTGGTGTTGGTGCGGTGTCTGGTGTTGGTGTTGGTGCGGTGTCTGGTGTTGGTGCGGTGTCTGGTGTTGGTGCGGTGTCTGGTGTTGGTGCAGTGTGTGGTTTGGGGGTGGAAGTGGATTTTGTTGTTAGGGGTGGTGTATGTTCACAGGGAGTGGGGGCCACCTTTTCTTCCTCTTTTCTTCTTTTGTTTTTCTTTTTCATTCTTTCGAATGAACCGGGGAGAGGTGAGGTTGAGTTCCTCTCCCTCTCACTTGCGGATTCATCCTCAGAGGAGCAGTCTTTTCTCCGCTTGATCCCCGTCTCGATTGGTGTGGGGACCGTTGGTTGTGTCTGCTCCTCTATTTGCTGCTGCAGCTGTTTTTGTTGTTGCTGGTCTCGCTCGTGTCGTTGCTGCTGCTGCTTCTGCTGCACTTGCTGATTTTGCTGCTGCAGTAGTTGTTGCTGCAGTTGTTTCCGCGGCATTGGCTGCGGTGGCTGTTGTTGTTGCTGCATTTGCAGAGGCTCCTGCCTCGATTTTTGGGCTGGTGGTGGGACGGTGGCAGAAGGGATTATGTGTTTCCGCTTTTGTCTCACCACCGTGCTCCATTCTTCCCCCTTGGCCTCCTGGGTGGTTTGGGTTTTCCTTGGAGCTGGGGTTGGTGCTACAGTTGCAGGGGTTGTTGCCGCCTGTTTTGGTGCGGGCGTTGTCTCAAGGGTTGTGACCGCCTTTTGGGTTGTTGGATTAGGGGTTACCCTTTGGGGGCAACTCCTAGCCATGTGGCCCTGCTTTTGGCAGAACCAACAGTGTGGACGACGGCCCTCCACCACTACCGTTATGCTGGCGTCTTTGTATGTCAGCAGCGGTGGTATTGCCCGAAAACCTTCCCTCTTCAGCCTCATTGCTATTGTGTAGCAGCCCAGGTGAGTCCCAGTTTTTGACCGTACTGGGGTCACCTGTTCTACCTCACCGTACTGGCTGAAGAAGCATCCTAATACTTCCGCAGGTATTTGGGTTGGCACATTAAATACCTGCACCCGAGTCCTTCTCTTGCCCTGGTATTCAGGTGTTAGTTTGACTCTCCCATGCTTTATTTCTTGGAGGGAGAGTCTCTCCGCATCATCCTTGGTGGGTAGGAGGATGTCCCACACAGCGAAGCTCCTCTGGTACAGGTATAGTACTGGGATGTTAAGTTTGTGGAGAAGCCCCGCCATGTCTTCCTTCTTCATTCCTAGGAGCCGGTTTTCCGGTATATCGGAAATGGCAAAGGACAGGACTCTGCCCTCAATCGCCTCCCAGGCACCCGGTATGGGTTTTATATCTGCCCCCTCTATGTATTGTCTGTACTTTGTCAGGTACAGGTCTCTACACTCTTGAGGGGACAGTTGTTTTTCTACGGTCTTCCCCCACGCACACCCTCTTGTTGGTGTTGGTATGGGGTCTTTAGTGGGGTTAGACCGTTTTTGGTCTTTTATGGAGGTCGCCCCTGCCTGTTTCTTGGCGACGCTTCCTGCCTCCCCAGATGTCCTGGTCAGTCCTTTTGTGGGAGTGTCACATTTTTTAGCTGCGGCTCCCTTTTTAGTGTCTTTTTCGGGAGCAGCTTCCCGTTTTGGGGAGTCGGCCTCTTGGGGAGCATGATCGTTTTTGTTTACTTTGAGGTCATCTGCCCCTTCCTCGTTTGTGAGGTCCAGGCGGTATGCCCCCTCATTTTCTTGATCTGCTCCCCTTTTGGGAGAGCAGCCCTCCTGGGGAGCGCTGTCCCCTTTATTGTCCTTTTGGTCTGGCACCTCCTCCTTTTTGTGGTTGGAGTGAGATGCTACGACCGATTTTGGTTTTGCTCCCCTTTGTGGGGAGTCGCCCTCGGGGGGAGCTGTTGTTAAATTTTCCCCCTCCTTGGGAGCGTCCAATGGTGTCATACCCTGGCGGTACGCCCCATCAGCAGTTGTTTTTTCTCCTGTTGGGGATTCGTCCTCTTGGGGAGCAGTAGCCCCCTGGCTGGGGGTATCCATATTGGTGGGCCCCTGGCTGAGGGTATCCATATTGGTGGCCCCCGGGCTGGGGGTGTCCGTTTTGGGTCCCTCTTAAAAAAAAAAAAATTCACTGAAAAAAGTGACGTGGAATCGGCGTCCAAAGTGGGGAGCCGACTTTGGCGCCAAAAAGAGGTGGCGCCAAAAGGCGGCAAGAGGGGAGATAGAACTGAGAGATGGAGTGGGAAGTTAGTGGAGGGAAGAGAGAAGGTGTTTCCGACCCTCCCTCGCGGGAAGGTCGTAAATTATCAGCTCGGATCCCCCCCCCGTGGGGGAGGGGGGAGAGCAGAGAAAGACAGACAAAGTGGGGGTGCGGACAGAACGCGACCCAAAAAGCTTGTCAGGTGTTCCGGGCACGAGAATGTGTCGCCAGAACAGCACTGCCTCGCACGATGTAGGTATCAGTCAGATACTACACTTTGATCTGGACCCGAAGGCCAAGAAAAGCTTAAAAAGCTAAGAACAACATGACGTTTGATCTTAACCAAAAAGATCAAGCACAAAAGTGTTACGGACCGACCGACCGACCGACCGACCGAGTGACTTATATAGTCGCTTCCACGCGACTAAAAACTAATAAGCTATATAAGAAAAACGACAAGTAGAAGAATAAAAACAACGATAAATATTTAAAAAAACGAAAGTAGAAAAGGAGGATTTTAAAAAAAATTAAAATCAAACGAAGAAGAATATGAGAACAATGGAATTCCCTTCTGGGTTCTGTCTTCCCCAACTGTACTGACATGCAGAAGTTCAAGCGTAACGTGAATTGGCATCTTGCTGCCCAACTCCGCACATAGTACCCGTGTAGCTTATGTCCCTGATAGTAGGCCCGTTACATCAAAGTGGCATTGTGCCTTGTTTGGAGTAAAAATGTTATAAAAAAATGAATAAAAAATAAGAGAAAAAAACGAGCGGGGGGGGGGGAAGGACAGAAGTAGATGAATAAGAAGGTTGAGGATGTAGTACAGCTTATTAGTTTTTAAATATTAAATAAGTCAAATCCATCTCAATATGCCAGTTGATCAAAAATAATAGTCAACTTATCTGTTATTGGATTGTGCCATAAAATACAAAATTTATGCTTATCACTCATGGCGCTGCTCAAAAATGGTTTTTCAAAGAGATGTGAACAATTACTTGAAAGGTCGGAATAAACGACAAGAAGATCGTTGTCAATGTTGGCGAGTACACATCGTTCAGTTTATAAAACAAGGCGAAATGCGATCACAAGTCAGATACTAACACAGTCTCTGTCAGGGCAGCTATTCTCCTCTCTCTCACTCTCTCTCTCGTTTCGTCTCTCTCTTCCTTGTCGTTGGGTCATTCCTCTATTGTTTAAAGCCATGCTTGCTTATGACTGTTGGAATAATATAAACACGATTCCACAAATGGTTAGCTCCATAAACGAAATCGGGTGTTAAAATCGACGAGGGGCATAGCAAAAAGACATGACAAAAAAAAGAAAGAAAATATATTTTTGAATGTTTCGCCTCAATCACTATCACTATCAATTATACGGTGTCGTCTAACCGTCCACCTGAAGCTCAGTAAATCTTTATCCTCGAGTTGCTTTCGTAATGGCTCTTCAGTAAAAACAAGAACTAAAAAGAGAATGGTTACACATATAAAAAGAAGCTGACGCTGATCTGTATAAGAATAAAATGCAGTGTCAATCTGTAACAGAAATTAGAGCTAGTAGACAACGGAACGAATTTTAAAAGAAATATTACGTTATTAAGATTTGCGCGCACACACACACACACACACACACACACACATACGCATATATATATATATATATATATATATATATATATATATATATATATATATATATATATATATATATAGTAATTTATAAAATATATATGGCGATTAAGCTACACTGAATATTCGGCGTTTCATCCACTATATGATTCGTCAGGCTTATGCGTGAATTCTGCGGTTGTTTTTCGTTTTTATATATGTTGAGGATTTTAGTTAGCCAATCAGCTTTCTAGTATCCACCGCGCCCCTTCCTATATTATATATATATATATATATATGTATATATATATATATATATATATTATATTAAGAGGTATATGTGGTAAAAAAGACGATAAAACGTTAGTAGAGCCAACTATGTTTTTTTAAATATTACAACCTCAAGTTTTAACTTGAATGGTCTGACGATATGGACGGATAATTTTTATCCTCTCTCTTGAAACAATTTGTAATGAATTAAGTTAATACACTTGAAGTTGTAATAAACACACACACATACACACACACACATATACAAAAGGAACTTTGTTTCTGTAAGTTTGTTCCCTATAAACTCGAAAAATTATGGGCCGATTTATTTCACTGAAAGATACAATATGTGCATCGCAGAGTTGTTAGATGGGATTTTATCCGAATGTATTGGATACGTATCAATAATCGATGTTCGAAATTATCCGATCAAATAAAGTAACAGGCGATTTTGCCCAAAGTTAACACCTTACACAGTCTTAAACAATTGAACTTAAGAAGTTTTATTTCCACACAAGCAGAAATGTCCGGTATATAAAATCAACTGTAGGTTTTTTAATATGATAGAGGCGTGTTCATAATTAATATTTCTGTTTAGAGGACAGTGTTAGGATAGTACCTGACCTTTGCATTTTAAACTAAAGTTCAAGCCAATATATATAAAAAATAATTTTATAAACTCAACAGGATGATCTCTAGAGTGCAATGCAGACTACAGTCTATTTCGAATTAAGTCACTGCAAGAAACGGGAACTTCCTCCCGGTGCACTGCAATGGACACTTTATAGAGCAGGCAATGATTTGATTGAAAAATAAGCGTTTTCCCCGATTTCGGTGACAATTAGAGTATGGGAGTGTGAAACATTCGTCGATCATCATTCTATTCCGGGCAACGTCGGGTGACATTGCTAGTATATATATATATATATATATATATATATATATGCATATATATATATAAATATGTATATATACACACACACACACACACACACACACACACACACACATATATATATATATATATATATATATATATATATATATATATATATATATATATATGAGTTTGTGTGTGAGTGTGTGTATGCTCGAAAACCGGAGAACATCGTAGATGAGAGATAAGCCAGAGTGAATGGGTAGATAGTAAAATAAAACGAATCAAAAATAAAATAAATGAAAGGATGTTACACATAGATGAAGGAAACTTGATGAAGGAATGAAAGAAAGAAGAAAAGATTAAAAGAAGCCGACACGAAAGAGGCCATAGAATGTAAGGTCAAAAGTTCGACTAAAGAAATATAAACTGATCAAACGATTGAAACGAAGAACTAAAACATCAAAGAGATCGAAATCGAAGATCGAACGATAAACATTCGATGGTGATTGGCCTGATTAGATCGATGGAATAAAAACGATCTGATGGCGATTCTTTCGGTTGAATCATGCTGCTGCTATTGATAATGATGATCATTGTTGTCCGAACGGCGTCAATTTTCGTTTCTATTTTTGTCTTTTATTATCGATTCGTCTTGTATTGACGCATTTCTGTCTTTTGAACCTTTGACGCGGATAAAGTTTAATCTCAACATTCATATTTGCTGAGTTTGATAAGTAAATTCTGGCAAAGGGTCATATAAATACATGACTGTGAACTTACGACCTTTGATGTTCATTTTGCATCTGTAAGTTCTCAGGAATCAAGACTCCCCCCCTCTCAACCTATCACCTAACTTTCATATCAGGTACATAGATATTCGTTCCTTCTGTCAGAAATTTCTATTACCTCTCAACCTTTTTATTTTATTTATTTATTTATTTATTTTTTTTGGCGAAGAATAGAAGAACATTAGATTTCCTCTCCGTAATAAACGAGTTAACTATGTATATTTTTCTTGTTGTCTCTTGGATTTCCAGATTCCAGGACAAAAGTCCATGTGGTCTTGTGCAATATCTACTCATGGTTTGTTACACCAGACAATACTACTAAGAAATGCTACACTATTTCTTGTATGCGCCGGTCGATACTCGTAGTAAGGTTTCGAATACCATAGTATTTAAAATATTAAATTATGGTTTACTTGTAAAGTATCTTCATGCCAGGTCCCGTGATTAAGCCTTGTACAGATCAGGCTGTCTGAAGATGTTGGCTTCCTGACACAGATTGGCGTGCTTCCTGGGCTCAACTCTCTTCCTGATCTACATCAATGATCTCCCTAAACACATACTTAAATCATTCGTTGATATCTATGCTGATGACACGACCATCTATGGCAGCACATCAAAGGCCGTAAATGACAAAGTTATTTCTGGTTCTCTCTCCCCTCATCTTGAGCGCGTGGTACAGTGGGGGAAGAGGTGGCTGATCTACAACCAAACTCCTATCTTAACATCATCAACACTCTGATCCCCATCTGGCATCAATTGAAATGGATGGCTTTCGTCTTGGGGGACTCCATGTTTTGACAAGCTTCTGGGATTGACCTTTACTCTTGATCTGAAATGAACACGTTGCGAGCCTGTATTTGTTTTATCGTTATTTTCATGGCAACTGCTCGTCTAAGCTCCAATCCCTGCCCCCCCTCGCCAATCTTTCACGAAAAACACCCGTCTAGCTTAAACCACTGTCAATAATTTTCCCTACTCTTTATCTGTGCATAAATCCAAACGTAGATTCCATAAGCAGAGCTTCTTTCTTAGAAGTGCACGCCTGGGGAACTCTTTTCCGTTTTCCTGTTTCTCACCTGACTACAACTTGGATGTCTTCAAGTCCAACATAAACAAATTCCTTATAAACCGCCCCCTTAACTAAGACACTTGATAAAATCTCCATTACTAACGATTACTACGATATTATCCCATTGATTACTGTACACGCAATAAACCTTTTCTCCGAGTGGCTCCGGGCTTTGATAAGTGGTGACTTCAATGTAAAAAAAAAAAAAAATGATGCTTTTTGTTTTCCTTCTTCCTCTTGCAAAACTTTACAATTTTCTGCAAAATCAAAAACAAAAACAACAGCCCTCCTTTCCACCTCTTCATTCTTCCCAGTTCTCTATTTCTCTTCTTATCTTCCCCTTCCTGAATGTTTTTCAAAATTTATACCGTAACCCTTTTCTCTCTCCGATTGCAAAACTCATGTTCTACATGCCAGGAAAAGTTTTGATATGCCGTAAAACATCCAAGCCAAACCCCACAAATAAATATTTGAAGATATAAAAAATTTGAAGCATAAAAACTATTTCTAAAATAAATTGATTCTTCATTAAATAACTCAAAAAAGGGTTGATATGCCGTAAAAAAATCGAACTAATCCTTGTACAGAAAGATCGAAGACACTCGGGGATAATGTATAGTAAGTACTAGCCTGCCTTCCGACTCACTACAATATGGTAGCCTTCAAGTCCAATATAAACTAGATCTTGTTGAGTCGTCTCCTTAAATAATCCAAATTCTTTGCAATCTACAGTGCTAACAATTACTACACTATTATCTTACATTCACTAAATTTTGTACTCTAGTGGCCTTCGATCATCGGTGGGTGCTGATTTACTTGTAAAAAAAAAATTCTCCTATAATATACATACACAGCATAAACATTACTAACTAAAACTCTGCTATAATCATGATACATGATAAAAATAATGAATTACTGTACAAGCAATTTTTAAAAGTAAACATACACAATAATTTATATTTTATGAGAATGTTTATGGCCCCAAACTTGCGTGTTTTAATTGTCCACCAAATTGCAGCTATACATGTCCATCTGTCTTTGATATGTTGCCATCCAATGCTAATTCCAAATATGCATTTCTTGATATGAATAGTAGTCTGTCAAGATTGAAGGAAGCTTCCATGTACACCCCCCCCACACACACATATATATATATATATATATATATATATATATATATATATATATATACGTACTATGTATATATATATATATGCATATACATAGTGCATATATATATGTGTGTGTGTGTGCGTGTGTGTATACCTGGCAACTTCCTTCAATCTTGACACACTATTGATACCAAGTTAAACGATGCCTGTGTATGGAATTCCTGTGGCATGAGTTGCGCAATCTCCAATCACACCCCTGCTGAGTCGACGTTGTTAAATATCGGGTTCAAGTGAAAGTTTAGAACGACTCAAAACGTCGAGATAAGTGGAGAGCACATACAGCGCATAGAATTTTCAAATGCTCACCCATCTTGTACTAACAGGGCTCAATATTCATTAACTTCTGTGGTTTGGCGAGAATCGGTGTGTCAACCGTTATGCCGTATATTATTCATATATGTACATGCATATATTTGTGTACACTTTGTGTGTATGCATATATATATATATATATATATATATATATATATATATATATAGTATGTCAGGTCATGTCATATGCTACTGGTACCATGTAATCCAGTACTACCGGCGACTAAACTGGCCCCCCACCAGACTTGTTTGGTGAGGAGGGTGGCTAGTCTCCCCGAAGAATTAAAAATAAGACCTTTCAAAGGGCGAATGAACCCTTTTTCGGGGTCAACTAGCACCGTGTGTGTTTGTATGTATGTATGTGTGTGTTGGGGTGGAGAGGGCTTTGTGAAGGCAACCTTTCTAAGAGAAGCAAATCTAACATGGTCATGTAGCAATGGAAGTAATTTTGGGCTCATGAACTTTAAGTGTCTGAGGGAGTGGCACTCGTCTGACAAGACATCGCAATCATCATAGTCATCCACATACAGTACTGTTTCACTGTATCACAGCTCATTAGTGCGGCTAGATAGGCAACTACCTCAAGCCAGGATCGAAACTCAATCGCCCGTACGACAGTCTACGCTTTAAACCATTATGCTATTCAGTATCTGCTGTGCGGGTAGTAAATACCTAAGCTCGATTCCTTTACACAAATAATATCGTTAATGGTGTATCGTGTATCACTTCCTATTATGCTCAACTCAAGATAATGAACATTATATATATTATAACAATACAAAGTTACGTTGACTTTGAATCTCAGCTCAGATAATTTAACGACTTAATCAAATCATACACTGTCTATAGACATTCTGATGGAACTTTATATATAAGTAAAAAAAATAGGTGCCGTTTCCGTTCTCTTTTTGCATATACATTTTTCTCTCTCAGTGTTGCTGATTACCTATTGTCGATAGTGTTGTATGTAAGTGTGCACGCAGAGAATACAATAGAATTAGATCAAATATACGTGTATGTTAAAAAGCAAAGTGTCATCGTTAAATAGTTGGAGAGCGTTGACAATTAAAAAGCTCTTTTACACAGTTCATCTCGCTGGATTCTTTTGCATCTACAAGATGGTGACGTCGAGATAAAGCGTCGCACCAAAATTAAAATGATACCCATCGACTGTTCCCGCGAAAAGATGGGTAAGCAGTCGTCTGATCTCTATCGCGAGCTCAATTCGCCGAGTTACTTCTTTCCGATGCTCATCTACCATAGTTCTACCTTTGAGAAAAATCGTTCGGTACACGGTGAGAGTCTTCTCCACGCGACCCCTTTCTACACACTCGCAATGACACAACATAAACGCAAAATAGCGTACATAATAACAGGCGGAAGGTAGAATTAAATAAATGTAATCTGTCAACTGATATAAATAAAAGCTGAAAGAACAATTTCCTTATATACGACAAAAAATCTAGCTTTAGAATATCACACTTATACACTTTAATGTATATATATATATATATATATATATATATATATATATTCATGTCATATACTACTGGTACCATGTAACCCAGTACTACCTGCTTCATTGTCGGGTCACCGGCGACTAAACTGGTTTTCCCACCAGACTTGTTTGGTGAAGAGGGAGGCTAGTCTCCCTGAAGGATTAAAAATAAGACTTTTCAAAGGGCTAATGAGCCCTTTTTCGGGGTCAACAGCCAACTAGCACCGTGTGTATATGTGTGTGTTGGGGTGGAGAGGGATCCCGTAAGCCGTGGTGAAGGCAACCTTTCTAGAAGAAACAAATCTCTGATTTAAACGCCATAAAGCGGGAGACCAGTATCGTATTCAGCTGGTCTGCAGTTTAACTTGTTGCTGGCTTTCTTGCTCTTGCTTGCTGCTGGGTATCAGCATTTATAATCGAGAGAGAGAGTGACTTAGCTGTCGTGCAAAGGTAAGACTCTGTAACATCATCTGTGTATAGATACTCCCTCAGGCATTTGTCTATAAAAATGGTCCTGTGGCGACGGAAAAGTTGTGACGTGTGGAGGCTTGAAATACTGGAAGCATGTAATAATTGATCTCAATGGCAGTCTTCAGTGCGTGAATTCACCGGTAGGACTAAAAAAATAAAAATGTCATATTTAGGCTCATGGTCTCTGAGGGAGTGGCTCTTATCTGACAAGACATCGCAATCATCATTTATGAGTAAAAATAAAATAAAAATACCAGCGATGGTCGATGCTATGTTGTTTTGAGAAAGAAAACCCGAAGAATTTATAAAATGGTGATGAACGTTTCGTCACTATTGCAGGGGACATCATCAGGATATCAAAAAAGGAAATATGCAGAAGAAAAAAAAACAATCATAAACCATACGAGGGTGAAAAGGAAACTATATTAAAATCCTACCCATTCCGGGCAGAAACTATAAATGTGCGTGCGGGAAGGGTGGATTATTCAATGCATATATATACACTTTTAAAAAAACGTTATGTAAATACATATGTACAAGCACTTTTTTCTTCCCTAATCATATTCATTTTGTTCAAATTATTTAAGGAAAGGCGGTTTAGGACAATAGACTGGATTACCAACGATCTGTATTTATATTTTGTTCTTTGATTATTATATTTCCTATAATCGGGGCTAAATTGTAGAAACCTTTTCTTTGCGTGATGGTACTAGTATTTGAAATAAGTGCTGAGTCTAGAAGTCGTCATTTGGCTCTATCTACAACGAATTTAATACTTTTCGCATGATCAAAGTCAAACGAGTGATCGTGTACAGCAGAATGGAAAAGGTGCATTTAGGGAGTTACCGTTCCTTATGTGTCTTCTATGTTCCTTAAGTCTTAATTCTAACTTACGTTGTGTTTCGACTATATATGCTTGATGGCAATCGTTACAAGGGATAGAATATATGCCGGCGTTGAATGTGAGGGTTTTAGGAGAGTGCTTGGTAGTTTTTAATGTCTTTTTTATTGTTGAAGAAGTTGTTTGTATCGAATATATACCAAGTCTATTGAGAGTGTCGCAGATTTTTGTATTATTAGCGTGGGTGTGAATAAAAACATATCTGTTTAGTAGGGAGGTATCTGTTTTAGTTTTATGTTTGTTTATATTAGAATATATTCTCGTAGCTTTTTTCTTCGCGTAAGAAATGTAATAAGACGGATATTGTAATGTTTTTAAAACGTTCGTGATATGTTGAATTTCATCATCAAGATATTGGGGGTTGCATATTCTAAAGGCACGCAAGAAAAAAACAATAATCATACCAATCTTTATTTTATTATTGCGTTGCGAGCAGTAGTAAATGTAATCATTTTTGTGTGTGGTCTTTCTATGTATTTGAAACTCAGATCGTTTTCTGAGCTGATTATAATATATCTAGAAAAGCTAGAGAGTTTTTATTTAAAAATTTTTTTTTTATTATTACATTTTCACCCCATACAAGGCATATTGCCACTTTGGTATAGGGGGCTACTAACATGGGCAACAACTACTGGGGTACTATGTAGGGATTTGGACAGCAAGATGTTGGTTCACGTTGCACTTGAACTTCTGCACGTCAGTACAGTTGGGGAAGCAGGGACCTGGAATGGATTTCCAAAGTCTAGCGGTTCTGGGGAAGGAACTACTGGAGTAGAAGGGTCTTTTACATCTAGAGATCTCCACTGTGGGGGTGGGATTTTGCAGCCTGTCGGGTCTGTCGAGGGTGTTCACGTCGTGGGGGCACAAGTGCTTGCAGTTTGTCAGAGCATTCACCATTATAATACGTGTGAGATAGGCAGAGGGATGCAACATTCCGTCGATGGGACAGAGCCTGAAGCTTAGATGCCAGTTCAGGGCCTATCAGATTGGCGACTCTCTTTTGAACCCTGTCAAGGAGCGAGAGACTAGTAGCCGATGCACCAGCCCAAATATTACATCAATACTCCATACATGGGCGAATGGTTGCCTTATAGAGGTGTTAGTAGTTTTCTAGCACGGAAGAGAGAGAGACCACCTTCCTCACAGCGGCCCTGGCAATGCCCTCGATGTAATTGTTCCAACTCATGTTTCATGTGAACGTTAGGCCAAGGAGATTGAAAGACGTACTCTCAGATAAAGAATCGTTGGTCATTGCTATAGGTGGTAGAGAAGGTTTCTTGTAATTATTGAATGAAACTAGTTTAGTGTTGGCGGCATTGAATGTGACCATCCATTTTTGTCCCCATTCCACTACAGATTGGAGGTCATCTTCTAGTGTTTCTGTCATTTCTTTAGATATATGTTCATTTGTTTTCCTGTCGTGCCTGTTATAGAGTGTGGTGTCATCAACATATATACCCATCTCAGAGGCAATTTTGTCGGGGAGGTCATTTATGAATATCAGGAACAGTAGAGGTCCAAGGATAGACCCGTGGGGCATTCCCGCATTTATATCATATTGTTTAGATGTACGACCGTCGAGGACAACCTGGATTTTTCTCTATCTAAGAAGGATTTAAATATGTTAATTATTCTACCAGTGATACCGTATGATCTAATCTTTCTGAGGAGACCCTCATTTCATACCCTGTCAAAAGCCTTAGATATATCTAGAGCTACCGCTCTGCGCTTTGTCCAGTGAATGGTATATACGTTCAGAGATTACACTTAGGATGTCTGCTGTGGAACGGACTTGTCTAAATCCATATTGTTGGTCAGTCAAAAGCTTAGCATCTTTAAGGTGGTGGACTAGAGCATGGTTAATTAAGGTCTCAAATATTTTGGCAAAAAGTGGGAGGAAGCTAATGGGGCGATAAGTTTATGGGTTAGTTCTTTCGAGGTGTCTTGTTCGGATTCGTGTGTAAATTCTATGGATGGTTCTACTGAATTTAATTTGTTTTTGAGTAGTTCTATTTGTACGTTTATGGGGGAAAAATAAGGATATCGTCTATGTATTTGAAGTATGTGGAGTTTTTAGGTAATTTGAATTTGAAAGAGTTGGTCTCTAGAAATTCTAGAAATAAGCAAACTAGGACTCCGCTAAGGGGGTTTCCCATAGGGAGTCCGAATTTTCGACACGCCGGTTCTCATCAGATCACAGAAGATAATCAATATTGAGCCCTGTTAGTACAAGATGGGTGACCATTTAGAAATTCTATGTGCTGTATGTGCTCTCCACTTATCTCAACGTTTTGAGTCGTTCTAAACTTTCACTTGGACCTGACATTTAACAACGTCGACACAGCAGGGGTGAGATTGGAGATTGCGCAACGCATGCCACAGGAATTTCATACGCAGGCATCGTTTAACTTGGTATCAATAGTGTGTCAATATTGAAGGAAGTTGCCATGTACACACACACGCGCGCACACACACACACACACACACACACACACACACACATATATATATATATATATATATGTATTGGAGAAAATTGGAGTGTCAGAATTTTAAAAACTATTTTTCTCCTCAGGAATTTATTTTTTATGCAAGGGCATAACAGAACTATGCATTTTTGTTTTTTTTTAGACTGAAGACGTTAACAAGTTACCAAAACTGGAGTGGTATCACAAAAACAAGTCATCTTTTGTACTCCATAATATATTTTCCACATAGTCATCAGCATTCTCAATGCATTTTGCTAGGAATTCAATGAGGCATCTCTCCTATAACACCCCCTCTTTGATAGGGTTTGCTCTCTGAAAGTCTTACACTCTCAATATCTGTAACAGAGTAATGCGACATTCAAGTCATAAATGTATAAGTTCAGTCATAATAACAATGCAATTTGCAATCCCCTCTGAAGCATTCGGGTGGAATAAAGAATAGGAGGCATGACTTTTGGAATGCATCTCGTATGTTCTTTTCTTATCCACTTTTGGGATTACTTTTGATGTATGGACTGAATTTTTAAAATTATTATTCTTAAAATTTTATACTTAATAATTTTAATAGCCACACTATTTTTTCTAGCGGCCAACGCTAGTGCCAATCATATCAATACGCATCTTATGGATTTGTTTACCGGCTTTTTAAACAAAAGGATTGGCATCGTTTTCAATATCTTTCTAGAAATTATAACTTATTCGAACATTTTCAGTTTTCTTTTTTATAGTTACTGACAATTCTTATGCAATTCTGTGCTGTCATTTGCATATATTGGTCATGAATATACTCCATTCAATGATATCTTGATGACATCCCCTGCAATAGGGACGAAACGTTGATCACCATTTTATAAATTCTTCGATTTTTCTTTCTCAAAACACACACACACACACACACACACACACACACACACACACACACACACACATATATATATATATATATATATATATATATATATATATATATATATATATATATATATATATTGGCAGTAAGTCATTATTCAGGCACATCTGTTTTAACACGGCAGATGTATTCATTTTTCCCATTTTTCTGGATATTTTTCGATTCGCCGAGCGGTCCTTTTTATTTCAATCGGAATGTTGTATAGAATGGCACCCAAAAGTTTTTTTTTTCAGCCATATTCTAAGTTTTCTCTCGGTTTGTCCGATTATCATACACATACAGATATATATATATATATATATATATATATATATATATATATATATATATATATGAGGTGACGTCAATAAGTTTCCAGACATTTTTGTACAGGCATCTTAAATTGATTTTCGAAAATTTCTTATATTACTGTTATAAATCTTTTGAGATGACTGAAAAGTGTTGTAATTTCGGTCCGAATGAACAGCTACAACAACAGGAATTGGAATACATCCTACTAAATCCTGATTGTCACAATTGGTGAATTTCAAAAATACAATCTGAACGTGGGGACACGCTAGAAGAACGATATGAAATAACATTCTGTTTTTGAATTTGAAAAAATGCGACAGAAACTGAGGGAATGCGCTAGACCGTTTTAGACTATCTTGCATAAATTGCTAAAATGTTTGTGAGTAACATATGAAATTAAAGGAAGGCAGGGACTCTGTGAGGTATTATGAGAGATGTGAGAAAAATAAGGAATTAAGAACACCAGATTATATGCCATCTATCCTGGGTGACGCCGGTATGTAAAAAAATGGGATTTTGCTGTGCAGGTTGGTTAGTGCAAGATGAGTTCAAAGATTAAGTTGCTGACGTATGTCAAACTATGTCGCCAAGGTCAGAGATAACACCTGAAATAGGCTATTCAGTTTGTGTGAAAGAAAACGCGAAAAGAAATAAGGAAAGAGGAACAGCATGAAAGAAAGAAAAAGAGATAAAGAGAGAGAGAGAGAGAGAGAGAGAGAGACATATTATCTCTCGCACAAGTTCAGTCTGGAGCAGACACGGTCGAGATTGACGCAAAAAATTCGTCGGAGAAAGAAACGCAAAAAGCTTAAGTCAACAATACGATGGTTTTCACCAGTGCACTCGTAGATGAAATAAAGTAATCCGTGCCAGAAAATTGGCGTTATGTGTTCGTCCTAGATGTTGCTTACAGCTCATCGGCTAGTGACGGGAAGGATTGATTCCAGAGAAGACACAGTAAACAGAAAAAAGGTATGATTAACTTTATCGCGTATGTATATGCACAGGCACTAGATGTATCACGGTTACATACATAGATACAGACAAAGAGACGCACATAGAGATATACAGACAAATACAATAAATCGCCCCACTACACTATACAGAGCCGATTGGCCAAATAAAGTATTTCATTTATAAGGGCCATCGTGTGTCTATAGAGACAATAAGTGAACAGTTTGATGTTAGTGTAGGAACTGTACACATATTTACTCGCAAGAAACTGAAGATGCAGAAGATATTAGTGCAAAGTTTGTCTCAAGCTTTCTCAAAAAAGATCACAGACTATTTGACCAAGATGAACATCACGAGTTCCTCACCCTCCCTGTAGAGCAGATCTTGCTCCCTGTGACTTTTGATTATTTCCTAAGCTCAAGGAAAACCTTAGAGGCTTTCGTTATTAGACAATTGAGGACTTTTATGGGACCTTCAAGAGTTGTTAGATGCATAGGAGTTGGAGGAGATTACTTCAAAAAGGGATACAGTTTTATATGTATATTTTTAATAAAACTGCCCATAGGAACAAGTCTGGAAACTTATTGAATGCACATCGTAAGTGTTCCGCATGTTGCGTTTGAATTTTGTGGAAAGCAGTGCACCATTTTATTTCAGTTTGCGAAACTCTACATACCTAAAATGTTGAGTTTTTTCTTGCCCTGACATTGATATTAAAAGCCTCCTTTTTTATTTAAAATTATTAAAACGAACTTCCTAATATACTCAGTGATGGGTATGCGAGAGACTACATGAAGGTTAACTTATTTGCATATTTCTTTGATAAACGAGGATAAATTAATTACTTAATAATTTTATATGGTTTCTTATTCGATGGTTTGTTTCATCTTTATATTACGCTGAAATATATTGATGTATCATTTGTACATTCTGAATAATTATGTAGAATTAAAAATGAAAACCTCATAGCACACGATAATATATATATATATATATATATATATATATATATATATACGTGTGTGTGTATCAAAAAGTGCAAACTCCTCTCTGAATAAAGGGTGTATTGAACTTCAATATAACTTTTTAACCTGTTCAACTATCTACTAAGAGATCCAAATTTTAAAAGTATTGACCTTGACCTTGCATAAATCAAGTATACCTGTTTTTTCTGCACATCCGTTAATTAAAAGTTATAGGTTAAACAGCTTTTTCTTGCAGTTTTTGTACACGTATATATTTAGATCATACCTTAACCGATAAGGTTGGATATTATTATCTTCTGGTTTCGGTTATTATTGCTAGCACACAAATCATTTCTTACATTTAAAATAACTACTCTATATTAAGTACAATATACAGTAATCTATAGAGAATTTTCTTTGTAATATTAAATACGAAATCTGTATGAAATAAAATCTAATATTTAAGCGTATTTTCCGGTTGGGCAACGCCGAGCAGTATGCTAATATATTATATTCTTTTACAATAATAAACTAATAATGAAATACTGATTAAATAACCTGAGTAAATCAATACATTTAATTTTTCAAAATATAGATAATAGTATTTAAAAGAATTTATATAAAAGATAATACTTCAAGTAAATATTATTTGAAGTAAGTATAATGTCATATTTATAAGTGTATATTAATAAAATAAAATAACATTATAGCATTTAAAATATTTTTTAAGAAATGTTTAAAAAATAATTATCATTTTTAAAAATATTTTTAAAAAATAATATAATGACACATTTTTAAATTAATTTTTATTTATATTTCTATTTAATTTATTTTTTTAATTAAATAAAAAATGAAAATAAAATATACTTAAAAGTTTTATCTCTATTGCAATTAAAATCTGTATGGTTAACAAAATGATAGTCAGTTTCATAATTAATTCATTCATCAAAATAAATATTACTCAACATATATGTCAGTCTTCCTAATTTTTTTATTTCTAAAAATTCTTAAGATTTTTATAAAAAAAAAATAATATCATTTGCCCCACTTTCACTGTTCTTTTCTTATCCTCTAAGTTATTGTTCATCCTTCGAGTACGGATTTCATTAACCCTAGTTCTTTAATAGACTTTCGGCCTTGATAAGGTGTGATTTGTTAATATATAAGCTAATATTTTCTCCAATAAATAATCGATAAAGCAATAGGGTAAGCTGGATACAGAAACCTTTATAGTGAAACCTGTGTAAGGCCCCGAAACGGTGCACATTCTCTCCTGAAGACCCAATATTATCTGAAAGATGAAATACACCTCCCCCAAAACATAACTACACAGCAGTTTACGAGTAACTAAAGGCCATAGAAAGGCGCGTTTTCACTTTATCCGAAATATATTACTTCAAAAATTAAAATAGCCGATAAACATCATTATAGACAAGCCTATAAGGTAAGCTATTTCTGTTGTTCGCTTGCCTCATGGCGAGTTTCGTCTACTAGTAATTCTGTATTAATTCTTATCCTTTAACGTACCAATTCCAATCAAGTAAGTCACTGAAATATGGAACCGCGTGCACATCATTTATCTGGTTCTCGTTCTTTATCATGTAGTATTCACTATAACATTTGCTCGTAGCAAGAGCCGTTTAATTATCAAACGTCTTTTCTTTTAACTGTATTGAGAAGATAATTGGGCTTCACATAAGTGAGAGGGGGGCGATACGCGAACAAGCCGTAAAGAGGAAGGCCCCGAAACGGTGATTAATCTGAAAATAAAACAGCTAATAAACATCAGTATATACAAGCCTGTAAGGTAAGCTGTTTCTCTCAAATGCAACATCTTCTGTTGTTCGCTTGCTTCATAGCGAGTTTCTACTACTGTTCCGATAGTAATTTTTATCCTATAACATTACGCGATAATTTATTTTTACTTTATGAATTTTGTCTAGATTTCTACAACTGACATAGAATAACTTAGCAATACTAAATCAAGAAATGGCATTCATTTCTCTTTATCGGATAAAGTTTTTTTGCGCTAAGTTGATTTGGAAAAAAAATCAAATTCTATGAGAAAATCGATTACATTTTTGTGGCATTATCTGCTGATATTTGTCAACACATATTATCCTAAATATGTTTGCAAGAGAAACGATGTTTTGTAAACAACGTAGACTGATTACCTGATAGAAACATCGATTACTGTAAACTGAATAGTGGCCATTGATAAATTGCATGTTGCTTCACCATTGTTCAAATTTCAGTGTTTGCTGTTCTGTTTCTTCGAACTCCTGAAATGCGCAGTCGCAGGGATAACACTCTTCAGATTTTAACAGGAGTCAACCATCATGACTGCGTCCCATCATTGACGGTCGTACATCTAAACAATGTGATATAAATGCGGGAGTGCCTCAGAGGTCTATCCTTGGACTCTCTTATTCCTTATATTCATAAATGACCTACCTGACAAAATTGTCTCTGATGTGGGTATATATGCTGATGACACCACGCTCTATAACAGACACGACAGGAAAACAAATGAACACATATCTAAAGATATGGCAGAAACACTAGAGGATGGCCTCCAATCTGTAGTGGAATGGAGACAAAAATTGATGGTCACATTCAATGCTGCCAAGACTAAACTTGTTTCTTTCGATAATTACAAGAAACCTTCCCTACCACCAAGAGCAATGGCCAATGACTCTTTATCGGAAAGTACATCTTTTAAACTCCTCGGCCTAACGTCCACAGGAAACATGAGTTAGAACAATTACATTGAGAACATTGTCAGGGCCGCTTCGAAGAAGGTGGTCTCTCTCTACCGTGCTAGAAAGATACTAACGCCCGAAAGTATCCTATACCTCTATAAGGCCACCATTTGCTAATGTATGGAGTATTGTTGTCATATTTCGGCTGGTGCATCTGCCACTAGTCTCTCGCTCCTAGACAAGGTTCAAAGAGAGTCGCCAATCTGATAGGTCCTGAACTGTCATCTAAACTTCAGCCTCCGTCCCATCGACGAAATGTAGCCTCCCTCTGTCTGTTCTAAAAGGACTTCAGCGGTGAATGCTGTGACGAACTTCAAGCACTTGTGCCCCCTCGACGAAAAAATACCCCTGACAAACCCGACAAGCAGCAAAATTCCACCCCTTCGCAATAGAGATCCCTAGATATAAGATAACCTTTTAATCCAGTAGTTTCTTCCCCAGAACCGCTAGATTTGGAATTCCCTTCCGGGTCCTTGCTTCCCCAAATATACTGACATGTAGAAGTTCAAGTGTAACGTGAACTGATATCTTGTTGGCCAACTCCCTAACAAGTACCCCTGATGCCTATGTACCTGATAGTAGCCCCTACA
Organism: Euprymna scolopes; assembly: GCF_053919585.1. Classification (NCBI taxonomy): domain Eukaryota; kingdom Metazoa; phylum Mollusca; class Cephalopoda; order Sepiida; family Sepiolidae; genus Euprymna; species Euprymna scolopes. The sequence continues at coordinate 134,130,219 of NC_136490.1, read as the reverse complement.
ACAAAGTGGCAATGTGCCTTGTTTTGGGTGAAAATGCAATAAAAAAAAACCAAAACCCTTAATTCTTCACAAAATTGGTTGCTCTTCGCACAACAAAAAACTATTTTCAGAGCTCATGTATAATTGCGCAAAAGGCCTCCTAGCATTCAGTGCCCTTTTGAGAAATTATGTTCAATTTATTGCCATGATTCACCTGAAATATGATTTTCCACTATTACCAGTTTTCCGGGCTCAATTGGGGAAATTAATGAAATACAAGATATCAGTTGTAACCAAGGACATCTGCATGAATTCAGAGTAACTATTTCCACAGTAAAGCTTGGCTCTACTAATGCCTCCTGGAATATTGGACATTCGAACCAAGAAAGATAGTTAACTTTGGCCATCAGGCTCATGTGTTTATAGGCTCGTGACGCACGCCCACAAAGTCTCACAGTAAAATCGCTGTTAAATAAATTTTGTTGTAAATGTGTACGTCACATGTTCATTTGAAATTAAAAGATATAATAAATTCTACAATCAGCAAATGCACATTTTAATATGATCCAGAGGATTAAGGAGCAGATCATGAAATCCAATAAGCCGCATTAAGAAATATACATTTTTATTACCCGAAAAATGTCTATATTACATGGTCAAATCTAAAGAGATTGTAGAAAGAAGCTTTAAAATATAGTTGGTTATGGGATAATAAATATTTATGCATGTACCATTGACTCAATTATGCATCCAGATTTATAGAATTATTATTAAAAGTTTTATATAATTTAACCATAATTAGTAAAGTAGTACAGATAAGAATTATTACATAATTGATTTAGTTAATTTTTTATATTCTTTCAGAAGTGAGGAGTTCACCGAAAAAATGAATACCAACAATTAATTTTAATGCCACATATTAAACACGATTAATAGATTTAATTTAATGTAGCATTTTTGAACCACAAATAACAGATGTTTCTGAAACTGAAGTTTGAAAATCATTGTTAAGTCTGATTTGTCATATTAAACCTCACATTCTCAGAGCGTATAATAGGCAGTCAAGTACTTCGCAAACTGTATACAATTTTGAAGCAAGGAATCAGCACATTACAGCCATGATTTTGAGTCAGAAATTGAGACTGGCAATTTCTTCTAAGGGATCCTATATGGAACATGTTGACTCTAAATATTACACTCTATTAACATAATGTTTAGCTTTTTATAATTAGATGTTTGTCATATTTTCATTTATGACAGAAGAAATCAATTTTTGTAGTAATCAAATATAACTACGTAATTAATAACGTTAAATAGTAGTTTGCGGAAGCATATACTGACCGAAAGGTGGCACGGATATTGAAAATTTGAGAATTAAATTTATTAATATCTTCTTAATAAAATAAAAGGACATTCTTTGACTTTCAATACTAACATTATTTGATTTCCACATAAACATAACGGCAAATTCTTCGAACACTAAAATTGTCAGTATATTTTTGTCTACGACCTTTGATACCAAACGTTTAAAAACCGTTGAAGTTTTGATTAATTTTTTGGCATGAGTAGTTAATAAGTCAATACACAACTTCCAGTAACTGAGAAAATCTTAATATTAAAATAAAAGTGAAAAATCAACTTTCGCTAATATATATATATATATATATATATATATATATATATATATATATATATATATATATATATATATATATATTTGCTCTGTCCCTATAAAATATACACACTTAGCTTAACTCAAAATTAACGGTGACTGGTTTTAAAATAACAATCTAGACCCGTTAAATGAAAACGGTATACATTGAAAGTAACGACATTTCAAAAACAAATTTAAAAAAAATAAAAAAATATAATATAATATAATATAATATATATATATATATATATATATATATATATATATATATATATATATATATATATATAAATGAAAGTGACTTACATTTTACTTGCTTAAAGCTCTTATAATCTCACAAAGGAAACGTTTTGTTTATGGTTTAAATAATAAATTTATTTTAATTGTTCTACTAAAACTTAATTTGAAATGAACTCCAACAATAATCAGTTCCTTGTATGTGACTCTGTTTTCCTCTAAATTTGTTAGTTTCTAAAGACAAGTTATTACCGTGTACTCGCTTCATTATTCTATCGTCCGTCAATCTCACTGGTTTTCGGTTTTTCTCTATCTCTGTGCATGAAAAATCAAAGTAATACATATGAGGCAAGTGCACCACGTATAGTCCATTTTTGAAACCGATAAATAACAGTATTTATCCCGTAACCGTTTCTCTCACAATTCGATGCTTTTTCTTTAAAATTTTCGATGTCACTTCTTTATTAGAGAAAATTTATTTTCATGTAGCATTCGTTTAGAACTTGCAAGTAGCCAATGGTCGCTTCTGCCAGTTACCAAGTATAGAACAAGTCGGAAGCAATTCAAAGCTCAATTAATATACTTTTGCTACAGTTGCATTCCATATTTTGTTTTCATTTGTGTTCGTTTTTGTGCGATTTCTTGCTTCAGTATAATGTTCGTTATTCAAGGTTTTTATTTTTCCAAGATATTCAATGAAAAATTATTCGTGCATTTTAAAATACAGAAGTAAAAGTCTTTAGTAACGTTGAACGGTTTCAAGCTGCTGCCGTCTATTCAATTTTTTATATGGCGGAGTGGTTTATTCATTTTTAATTCCGTCTCATATACCGCAAAAAAATCTCCTGTTTTTTGTGTTGAAAGAGTCGCAACCAAGTCTCGCAATAGACGACATGTTGTTGCTTTTGATCCGCTGTGAGAAAACACAGCAACCTTTTTGAGCAGAACCTTTTCATCCACAAATATTCATTCAAAACGGCGGGTACACTGCCCACTGATTTCTTTAAACCTCCTGTCATCTAAAACAACGGGGCAATGTATGATCAAACTAAACGTGTATGTAAATTTAATTTAAGTCTGCAAAGTAACTGCTGAATTTGGGTGAGCCAAACATTCAACATCCTTTTTTGTCCATGAATCGACATTTATAGTCAGCTTAATAATAAGATCATATAGTTCGTTTAATAATGAAGTCAAACAATGCTAATTCCGAATAATACGTATTAAAGTATTGTTTTGCTTGAATAACAATGATGTTTCTTTCAAAAAAGTAATGCATTAACTACGAACGCAATTAAGAGTTTTTCATAGCTTGACAATTTGCAACAGTAGATTCACATCCTTAACTGTATTTTAAACTAATTAGCTGATTTGACTTAACTTTTCACTCATAATATTTTAACGTTATTTCTTTAAAAAAGATCATGTTATATTTGCAGCAGGATTGCCATATATTTCCGACACGAGACATTTAGTGATTGTTTATATTATCATAGTTGTAACAGATGTTCCCACAACAAAAAGTGTCCTATATTCAGTGTATCACAAAAGTGATTACACCTCTCACATTTCCTCAATTATTTTAGTATATCTCTACATGGGACAACACTGAAAAAAAATGAGTTTTTGACACAATGAAAAGTAGTCTGTTCGCAGCATATAAACCTTGTTATCAAAGTTATTTATTTTTCCCTCAAAATCAAAGATAAGTGTGTCATGCCTACAGTCAAGCATGGTGGTGGTAATTTCATGGTCTGGGACTGCATGAGTACTGCAGGTATTTGAGAGTTACATTTCATTAGGGGAAACATGAACTTCAACATGTACTGTCAAATACTGCAGCAGAGTATGATCTCTTCCCTCCAGAATCTGTGTCGTAGAGCAGTGTTTCAGCATGACAATGACGTACAACACACCTCCAAGTCAACCACTGCTTTACTGACGAGGTTAAGGGTAAAAGCGATGGACTTAAATATTTGAAGAAATGTGAGGGGTGCACTCACTTTTGTGAAATATACATAAGTGTGTTTATGTATAGGCATATATGGAGATATGAAGAAACACGCACACACATTTTAAATGCACGTTATTAAAAATAACAGAGAGCTTCTGCTTAATTATATTTATTGTTTATTTTTTACAAAATATATAAACCAACAAAAATAAAAAAATACATGAAAGGAAAACATGATTGATACTAATGTTGTGATGAATAAAATTTTGATAAACAACTTTTAGATTAACAACCTGCAACTATAAATGTTTTAAAATTACATCGAGCGTTTCATAGATACTGCCAGTGACCACCTCCTTATTACAGTAGAGCAACGAAGTTTTTTTCTACATGGAAACCTCCTAGTGTTTCTTCAATAATTTAATGCAGTACACCCAAGGTTGGTCATCGAACCACGACGTGACTTTGAAAATCCAGACATTGTTATCTGGGAAATGCTTTTCATTAAAAAAATTATTCATGGCTAGTGTTGTGGTGGCAACCACTTATTTGCATATGCGAATAACATAACACTATAAATGGCAAGCCTAGGTTGGCCTTTGTGTGTCTTACTCAAATGCCACCAGAAGTGACGCCGAAGAGCGTACATGTCCTCCCACCAAGACTCTCTGACTCGACACCGTCATTTGTACATATTGTAAATATACCTTTTCTTTAATACACTTATTATTGCGTTATCTTGTTGTTTGCGTCTTCATTGTATTTCCTTACTAATTATTGTTCAACCTTGCAACCACAACAGCTAGCAAGAGCTGAAAATCAAAGAATGCAAGATTAGGAGAGTAGGAGGGCTGAGGAGAATTTCATAGAAACATGCTCATGCTTTTGATATGGAAACATGCAAGGTTGTCTGGGTATATGGCGATAGCATTGCTTATTTTTCTTTAATCTATCGATTTTGGTATTTTTCCGGGATTTTTTTTTTTTTTTTTTTTTTACACAGTGATCACCACTTATCAAGGCCCGGAAGCCACTCAGGGATAAGGGTTATTGCAAGTACATCACGTTAGTGAGGAGATTTTATGAAGTGTTTAATTAGGGGGGCGGTTCATTAGGAATTTGTTAACATTAACGTTTTGATTTAGGCACAGATATAGAGTGGGGGAAATTTTTCACAGTGGATTCAGCTAGACGGGTGTTTTTCGTGAAAGTTTGGCGAGGGGGGGGCAGGGATTGGAGTTCAGACGAGCACCTGCCATGAAAATAACGATAAAACAAGGATAGGCTCGCAACGTCTCTTCTGTGGGAGAGGGGTTGCAGGGTAGAGAAAAGGGCATCCCCCACTAAACCACGAAGTCTATTTTGTACTCTGTCAAGGCATGATAGGCTGTTTTTGGCAGCTCCTGCCCAGATATGGCAACAGTATTCCATCCTTGGCCGTACTTGGCTTTTATATAGATAGAGAATTGCATCAGTAGTGAGATATCTTCTGGAGCGGTAGAAGGATCCCACCATCTTTCCTGCGACCTTGGCAACAGACTTGATGTACGTGTTCCATTTCAGATCAGGAGTAAAGTTCAAACCCAGAAGCTTGTCAAAACACGGGGCCTCACACAGACGAGAGCCATCCATCACAATTGATGCCAGCTGGGGATCAGAGTGTTGATGATGTAAGGATAGGAGTTTGGTTTTAGATGCATTAAAGGTAACTAGCCACATCTTCCCCCACTGAACCACGCGCTCGAGATCAGAGGAGAGAGAATCCGAGAGAACTTCGTCATTTACAGCCTTTGATGTGTTGCCGTAGATGGTCGTGTCATCAGCATAGATGTCAACGAATGATTTAAGTATGTGTTTAGGGAGGTCATTGATGTAGATCAGGAAGAGAGTTGGGCCGAGGATTGACCCCTGAGGGACTCCAGCATTTATATTGCAGGCCTCCGATTTTTGTCCATCTACCACTACTCTTGTGAGCCTATCGGAGAGAAATGATTTAATGATTGAGAAAACATTTCCAGTTATACCGTAGCTGGAAATCTTGTGAAGTAGACCCTTATGCCATACTTTGTCAAAGGCCTTTGATATGTCAAGAGCAATTGCCCTAGAAAGGAAGCCTTTGTCAAGAGATTCACTAATCCTGTGGGATATAACCGTCAGCACATCTGCGGTAGATCTTGCAGAGCGGAAACCATATTGTGTGTCACTAAGAAGGTTGTTTCTGCTGAGGTGGTTGACTATTTCTCTATTTAATATTGATTCCAGTAACTTACTCATAACACAGAGAAGACTTATTGGTCTGTATTGAGAGGGAGATGACTTATCACCTGAATTCTTAAATACAGGGCAAACTGATGAGGTCTTCCAGGGGGTCGGAAAGCACTTCTCCTTAAGGCAGCGCTTAAATAGTTTCGTAAGTATGGGAGCAAGTTCTGGTTGAAGCTTTTTTAACACTATAATTGGGATGCCATCAGGGCCAGTTGCTTTACTGGAATCTAGATTTTTTATTAGCTTGGCGACCTCATGCACGGATATTTGTATATTACCTAGCTTGTTCTGTGTTATAGGAGGAAATATGGGGAGTTGATGGCCTTCGTCGCATAGGGTAGAATTAGCTGCAAAGTTCTTTGCAAATAGTTTGGCCTTGTCTGACGCTGACGAGATAACCTCTGGTCCATTGGGATTTCCTTAAAATTAGAAGTATCAGAGGTTCCTCTTGTAGAAGACTGAGCAGTATCACTGTATTGACTGGGCATTAGTCTCTGGATAATACTGATAGATATAGGTTTAATCTGTGTAGTCAATCTTAAAAAAAAAAACTTGGCTCATCCATGTCCCAAATCATCCTCATTGATTCTCGTTTCTGGAAAAAAAATCAGTATCTGGATAATACAGACAGACACCTTATGCATATGAAAATGATCATGAATTATAGTTGACACAGAATAAATACTAATCTTGACCTTTTAGGCGATTTATCGAAATTTGTCGATTTCCAAAAATATCAGCGTCAGCTTGAATGACAGATGTCTCGTCAAGTACAGAAAATATGACCGCCAGATCTTGGGGCTGTTTCTACCGATTTCTAGCCTTGTTTAAATTAAAAGAACGAGCCTTTTACAAGGTCATATGATGGCACATTATTACCATCCATTTCTTTATTGCATAAGATAACTAATGTTGTGTGTGCCCTTTTAAATTAAAAAAAAAACGTATCATTGGGCAACACTCAACGCGCTCTATTTCACACCTGACTCAGTTTAAAAATTCGCAAATCAAAAACCACAATTAGATCAGAGCTGTGATTTTCGACATAATCCATAAAGACATAAATCATTGCACATACAAGTTTTCAGCTATATATATATATATATATATATATATATATATATATAATTATAAAACTCAAATGACCTTGTAACGATGTATATAACCCACTTTCCAGTTTCCGACAACCGGTTGCGCATGCGCGCATGACATTCGCACTGAAATATTAACGTTATTATTTCGAAATTATTATTTAACATGGGAAGAGTGGGGTTTTAAATAACTTAAACGTAATACAGAAATGAACGATGTAAAAAAAAAGAAAAAAAAAGCAGATATATCAAAATTTGAATTTAACTATAATAAGTATTATGGTATCTGTTCGGTGCACATTCACCTATAAGTATGGCCAAATACCATATTTCTTCAAACTATAACATAATTATCAAAGTATACTTACGCAGATAGATATGAAAAGTCTTTATTAACGTTTGTGCCTATTTCTATTCTATGGAGGCCAGGCGCGAACGCATACCCCACAATTTTATTATACCATCCCTATATAAGTTAAAACTTACTTATCAAAGTGCATCTATATCAAAAACACTTGTAAACGTTTTTTTTATTTTATTTTTTTTATTTCCATACTTTGTGGACCAGGCGCGAACGCAGACCCCACAATTTTAATGAATCATCATTATGCCAAATCAAACATACCCATTCCTGTGTCTCGATACATCGTCTTGCATTATATGTGATCAATTTTCTATAATAGTTAACCATATAGGAGTCTATTCGTGACCAGACACACAGACGTTCAGCTTTATATATATATATATATATATATATATATATATATATACCATCTTTGTTCCTTTTGGTAAATTTAATTGTAACTTTTATTTTATATATATATATATATATATATATATATATATATATATATATATATATATATATATATATACACACACACACACACAAGGAAAAAAAACCAAGACTGTAAATTAAAAATTTACAAGGTCATCTATTGTTCGGCAGATTTCTCCGATAATGTTTTATTAAGAAATCCTTAATCCTTAAGCTCTACTTTCTATTGTGGTCTTATTGAGCTTTTTTATTATTTGGTGGGGATTACTATATAATTATTAATGTTTATATTAGATTAAAATTTATGCTTGCTTTTGTGTGGTAAACTTGTTTCTTGTAATTATTAAAGGAAAGAAGCTTATACGTTACCATCCAATTAAATTTCCATTCCATTACAAACTGGAGGTCTCTCTTTAGGTTTTCATTTTTTTCCTTAGATATATGTGCATTCGTTTTGCCCCTAATGTCTGATATAGAGCGTAGTATCATCAGCGAATATACTCATCTCGCAGACAATTTTTTCATGGAAATTATTTATGAATATGAGGTATTATAAAGTCGGAGGTACAACGGCATTTATATCATATTGTTTTTACGAGCCTGCCCAGTACTAAAACGGGTGTCTACTGGTGTTGCTGGTGCTGTCTCGTTATTCCGGCATTTTGAAATTATTCCCAGGCATTGGAATCAGGCATTGCTGAGTCAGGAGTTAGAGATTGCGCTTCACTTGCTTTTCAATTAAACGCGTAGGCACTATTACAGGGAGTACCTACTGTCGCCTGAGACAATTTAGAACCATTTTCATATATATATATATATATATATATATATATATATATATATATACATATATATATAACTATATATATATATATATAAAAATATACATATATACAAATATATATATAAATATATATAAATAAATAAATAAATATATATATATATATATATATATGCATAAAGCGAAAGATTGACGTAGTTATACATGGAAAAATCCACACTGACCGTTATTTTATTATAGGGGTTTGTAATATTTTTATTATAAGAGTTTTGAATTAAAATTTTTAAATACTTTTGTTTTTAAATTTTTACATGCATCTGTCATTTTTGTTTAAATAAACGTTGAATCTTTAATGACTGCCCGGAACGAAAGCATGCTACCCCCGTAGATGAAATGAAAGGTTCCGTTGGAAAATCCGTGCAGATTCCCGAGTTCGACAGAAATATTCCTGAGTTCGACAAGTTACATCTGAAAAGGTCGGCGATTACATCAACCGAAACGTTGTGAAAATAACACTGAAAATGAGAACAGTAGTCTAAATAATACGAATAACCAATCCTTGTCTCAAGAAATAAGAAACGTTATGTAATTTAGTTTTACTTTTTAATGCTCAAATCTATTGATGTTTTTTTAGAAGAGAAGACCGAATTAGGGAAATTAATTTTACAATTTTTTAATTACGTTATAAACATATAATTGCCAACCCCTAAAAATGTACCTGATCGATGCCGTATAATATTATAACATTTGATAAAACCCAAATCTATATCTATTCTACTTCTTAGAGCCATGCCATTTTAGTGAGATGATACTCATTAAGTTGCTCAATTCTAAACATCTATTTGGCTCGGAGAATATCACATTTACTTATTAGGCACGCACAGTTCGAAAGATTCTCGAATACATCATCGATTACGGTAAGTTATGGCGCTGCTGTGAAATATTTCGATTTGCGTCACAGAAAATGAAATATCCTGCAATTAATGACATTTCAGCTTCCGAAATAATTGAACAGTTCTTTCGATCCGATCAAACCCTGCCTAAAATCAACTTGAATAATTACAATGATAACGTGAAATGAAATCATATATAACTTGGATCTACGAATTAGTTTTATCTGAGATATGAGACGCCATTCTCCCAGGGAAAAAAATTCAAATGCTGGAGAACGTAAAATGCGTTTTGTTTTATGTTTGATTTTGAAGGTCCTTCCAAATTATCTTTATTTTATATTCTCGTTTATTTGTTTTTCTTTCGAATTTTATAGCATTTTTTTAAATACATTTTTAAAAAAATTGTCGATACTTGTTTATTTCATCTCCAATTTTATAGACATATTTTTTAGTTACGTTCTTCTTTTCTTTACTCAACGATCTTGTACTGTTATTTTTTTTATAGTTTATTTTATTATTGGTTCTTATATTTTGAATGTTTTATGTGTGATGTTTTCATCTATTTCTTTTTTTGAATCTTTTTAAAAATTATTCATATTATATTATTTGGTTTATTCAGACAAATGTACTCATTTTCACCGTTATTCTATCAACATTTCGGCCGATGTAACCTTCGATCTTGTTTAGGTACGTTTTGAAGAACTCGTAAATTCTCATGCCAAACGGAATTCTTTATTGAATTTTGAATAGAACCCATTATCTAATACACGAAGGTTAGTTGTTCTGGTTTCTGTAAGCCATGACAAATTAGACATCTTACATAAGTCGTAACTTGTATTATTATTATCAACCATTGATTGGTATTGTATTTTACACCCCTGGAATACTGTCACTTAGAACTGATTATAATTTATTATTGCTAAGTATTTGCGGATATCTACTTAGTCGTAACTGACGGAACGCAAAATAGCCACGCTCCCGTATTAAAAAAAAAACATATATTAAATCTCCATAAAAGACATGAAACAAATCTCTTTAATTTACACAAATAGCATAGTAAAATTAACAGAATAATAGTAGCATGCTATTTATAAAAGCTTTATACCAAATCTCCATTATAAATCGAAGTAGAATAGTACAATTAAAAAAAGCCATAGTTCAACTTTTCAAAGTTATATACTATGTTACCATTATTAACTGAAATATAATAAAAGACACATAAACGTACACCATAATGAATAGAAATAGGATTATCCAATTACGACATAACAAATTTTCATTATTAATACAAGTAATATATTACAATTAATGATATTCATAGTATATTTTGGCTTCCCAAAGAAATACAAAACCTCCATTATTAATATAAGTAGAATATTACAACATTTAATAGTAGTAATACAGTTCCTGTTTACTTTGCCTCGCCACGAGGGCAAAGTTAGACACGAAGGTCGTTTGTTAATGGAGAGAAATGAAACAGAAATTAAAACTTGTCTCAGTGGTGAAGGATTTCTCCTCCCCTAAATGAAGAATAGTAATACAGCCGAACGTCTTAACGACATACAACACCTCCATTATTGGTATAAGTGGAATATTACGATTAATAATAATAGTATAGTTCGTCTTCTCAAAGTCATATATGAATATGTATAATATATATATATACATACATATATATATATATATATATATATATATATATATATAGTAGTGAGTTATAAAATATATATGGGCATTAAGCTACACAGAATAAGCTAACTCTACCTACGTATTGAGCACTTTTGAAGTAAATACTTAAATTTTACGTATAAATTTATACTTTCGTATATTAATTTATGTGATTAAATAAAGTAGTCATATATATATATTATTTTACAGAGGCATCACCACTTATCAAGGCTCACATCCCACTCGAGGATAAGGGTTAAGAGTGTACAGTAGTCAATTGAACAATATAGTAATTGTTAGTAATAGAAAGTAGGTAAATTTGTAAACTAAGTGGAACAGCTCATCAAGACTTTGTTTATGTTGGACTTGAAGACAATCAGATTGTAGTCAGCTGGAAAAAAAGAGAACGGAAGACAGTTCCACAGGCGTGCAGTTCTAAGAAAGAAGCTTTGTTCATGGAATCTACGTTTAGGTTTAGGCACATATAAAGTGTGGAGGGAATTATTGATAGTGTTTTCAGCTAGACACCTGTTTCATGCGAAAGTTTGGCGAGGGGAGACCATTGATTGCAGCTCAGTCGAGCACTTGCCATGAAAATAACGATATAGCAGAGACAGACTCGTAACATCTCTTCTGTGATATAGAGATAGAGAAAAGGACATCTCCTATGAGGCTACGAAGTCTATTTTGAACTCTATCAAGGCAGGACAGGTCCTTTCTAGCAGCTCCTGCCCAAATGTGGCAACAGTACTCCATCCTAAGACGTACCTGGCTCTTATATAGATAGAGAATTGCGTCAGCAGTAAGATATCTACTGGATATATTGAAGGATCCTACCATTTTTCCAGCGGCCTTGGCAACAGATTTAATGTACGTGTTCCATTTCAGATCAGGAGTAAAGGTCAAACCCAGAAGCTTATCAAAACATGAGGCCTCCCCAAGACGGAGGCATTCATTTCAATTGATGCCAGATGGGGATCAGAACGTTGATGGTGTAAAGATAGAAGCTTGGTTTTAGATGCATTAAGAGTAACCAGCCACTCCTTTCCCCAGTGTACCACGTGCTCAAGATCAGAGGGCAGAGAATCGGAGAGAACGTGTTCGTTTACGATCTTAGATGTGCTACCATATGTAGTAGTGTCATCAGCACATATCTCTCTCTCTCTCTCTCTCTATATATATATATATATATATATATATATATATATATATATATATATAGGTAATGCAGCTCGTATAAGCACTTTGATAGATGAAATCATTATAGGGAGCATATGCCATTAGTGTAATGGTTTACACAAATAACTATTTTCTTCATTTCTATAATGAAATTTAAATCGGCAAAAACTTTTTTACGGACCTAATAAATAAATTGATTTTTATTTGAAAATATATGTAGTACTCCTACAAAATTTGATTTAAACTATTTTTTAATCCTACTCCAAAGCTTAAATAACCACAATCTTATTTTTATGGTTAAGTTCAGTAAAAAATATAGAAGTACAAACATTGCACAAAGAATTACCTTCTTCTCTGAAACCTAAAAAGAAAACCTCTAATATTAATAGAAGTAGTGCGTTATAATTAATAAGTGCAAAAGTATACTTCATCTTCAGAGAGATCATGTTAAATACGTATTAGAAACACATTTGGTTCTATATTCGTTTCTATTTTCCTTTGTGCAACCACATTAATTTCGTTTTTTTTTTTAAATTTATTCTATAATTGATCTTAGGCGTTTTCTCTATTAATTTTCTCTTTATTTTTTCTTTCTATCTACCTCCTCCCTCGCCCCCTCTTTCTTCCTCCCCCTCTCTGTCTATCCCTCCCTCTCTCTCTCGCTGTATCTCTCTCTCTCTCTCTCTCTCTTTCTCTCTCTCTCTTCCGCAAACATTAATTTCGTTTTTCCTTTTACGCATTTCAATTACCCCTGAAAATAATGCCTGGATTAATCGCAGATCCTTGAAGGAGACAGATATATCAAGATACGGATGTTTTTTTTTTCGATGAACTTTTTTGGCCGCTGGGAAACACTAGAAATTATAGACGTGCAATCCCCTCCCCCATATTCGATTGCAAATATCCCTTCACTAACAAAAAACACGAAAATATCATTTTTAAATAAATGTAAAAAAAAAATATAAAGAAAATAAAAAAAGAACAGAAAACATGATATTCGTTAATCTTATATAAATAAATGATTTGTTCGTCTGTAAGTCAGAATTTTTAAAACTTAATAAATTCATTACAAACAGCTTTCTGTGCACATTGCAAAATATCACATACCCTAACTAATTTTAGAAGTGGAAAGTATTATATTAATAATAAATAATACATTTCCAACAAATAAAGTGGATATCTTCAGCGGAAATCGAAAACTTGCGATTTTTATTCTTGAGTTCTATTTAGCTGAAAACAATACTCTAAGAAAATAATTCAGTGCCACGTAATAGATAGATAGACGAATAGGTAAACATTTACAATGGCGTTCGAAATTGGTTAATAATATTTTTTTAAGTAGGTATTGTCAGTAGGTCATTCTCAAATACAGAATTTTCCAGAATTATGTATTTCATAGCGTATTAAAGAAAAATGCAAGGACATTATATATACATATATATTTATATATACACGCATATATATATGTATATATATATATATATATATATATATATATATATATATAACTACATAATTTACGCACATAAAATTAATATACGAAAGTATAGATTTATGCGTAAACTTTAAGTATTTACTTCAAAAGTGCTCAATACGTAGGTAGAGCTAGTTAGTAATTTATAAAATATATATGGCGATTAAGCTACGCTGAATATTCAGTGTAGCTTAATCGCCATATATATTTTATAAATTACTATATATATATATATATATATATATATATATATATATATATATATATATATATATATACATATATATATACATATATATATATGTGTGTGTGTGTGTTTGTGTGTGTGTGTGTGAAATGTATACATACATACTTATATATATATGTATATACAGTAGTGTCCAAATCTAAGGGACATCATTTTAAAACCTAATATTTGTTAGAAATAACAACTGTGAAAAGCTGAAATTTTGACAACTGGTATTCGTTATCATCCATAACAACATACTAAAATATGAATCATTTCCAAAGCATAGAAAAATAATTATAACAACTATTTATTTATTTGATCATATATAGTGGTTATTTAAAAGGACATGTAACAGAGGAAAATACTCTGCAGATTTTGATGGAAAACATGAAAAAAATGGCCATCGAAGAACAGGAAATGAAAACTTCTAATATAAGTTCTTTATTAAAATGAATCTTATCATTTTTGCTATTAGTGAATCATATAAATATTTTAGTGCCATTAAGTTTATATACGAACAAATTAACATAATGACAATATATAAGGTTAATTATTCGAGTGAAATGATGGTATTTTCTTCCTTATTATATAACTGCTCCCCTAGAGGGTACAGACTGTTAAAAGACACTTAAAATGTAATTTTACCATGCTATTCAACCATTCGAAGATTAACCTTATCAACTTCTGTGAATCCTGTCATTGAACAACACGATAACAATTTTCTCATGTATATTAAAAGTAAGTTCAAGTTACTAATGCAGAATGACATCACAGTATCTTTACTTGTTAATGAAATACATCTAAAAACTTATCTTGATTATAAAGGTGGTAATATTGTTGGGTTAGCTAACAACAGCAATAAACCTGCCACAAGTGCATTTGCTGTTATGCTTAGTAGTGTATTCTCACAATATAAGGATGTTGTGCATGTTATGCCAACTAAATGTTTTCTAGCTGAGAACTTATTTGGCATAATTAAACGTGTAATAATTTGCTTAGAAGATATAGGGGTTAAGGTATTATCTGTTATAACAGATAGTAATGCAATAAATAAAAAAGCTATGTCTTTCTTTTGTATCCCATCAAAGCTTTCAATTGTATATCCCCATCCGGTTAGAACGTCTAGCCTTCTTTTCTTCTTATTCGACTGTGCATATATTAAAATGCATTAGAAACAATTGGGTTGGCCAAAAAGGTGAACGCAAATGCATGATGTTTCCAAAGTTTTGTTATGATAGAAATCACGAGTTAGATAACATCCAAAGCGCTCCATTTTCTAGTTTACATAAATTTTATGCCCTAGGATCTTTATCACTTGTGAAATATTGCTATAAGTTGACTTCAAAAGCTCTTTCTCCGACTACATTTGAAAGGCAAAATGTTAATTTGGTTTTGCAAATTTTCAACGAATATACTATTCAGGGTTTGCTAACCTTAGGAAAACAGGAATACTTGCCAAATTATGCAGAAATCGCAGAATACATTCACATATTTTATATTTGGTGGACAATACTGAATATGAAAACACCGTATTCATATTGTCCACTTCGTAATAAATATGCTAATCCACTTACATTAAATAGTGATAATTATAGTTTCCTAAATGTGTTCTGTGACTGGTTAGAGACTTGGAATAGCATTCCCGGAAGAACTGGTAAGTTAACTAAGGAATAATATACTGCTTTGCACCATACTACTTACGCAATTTTAGAATTGGCTAAATATTGTATAAATGTACTGAACATGGTGTATATATTACCAGGAAAGTTTCAGACGGATAACCTTGAGGTAAGGTTTGGCCAGTATCGACAACTTAGTGGATATCAGTATAATATATCGATACGTCAGGTGTATGAATGTGAAAAAAACTCAGAATGTTATCAGTTTTAAAATTGAGCTTACCAATTAATAATCGAACTATTGAATTGAAAATTTTAAAAGAAACTAACTGGGATGAAATGTCAAGGGATCAAGAGTTACATGTTTATAAATTTAACATAGATGCAACAGAAGATGATGTTAATCAATGCAAGAAAGTACTTCCTGTTATATTATACTAAGCAAGTTATTGCTGTCATGCAGTTTTCAAAAAACTGAAATGCAATAGCTGCAAACATTTAATATCCGGGAGAGAGGCTGTTGAAGAAATAGCTGAATTAAACAGCTACCTTCAGGGTATTAACAGATGTTCTCTGCTATATCTAAATGATATAACTAATAATTTTGTCTTATATAATTATATAGTTATAAACAAACTTACAAAATGCGATTCTTTTTTACATTCGATTCATCAGAGAAAATTAGCCATGTACATAACTTTAAATATTTTGGCTGATCAAAATCGATTATTTGATGTTGACTCTTGTGATGAGGGTCACACTATTCAGCAAATTGAAAAAATTCTGATATGGAGTTCATCGAGTTCCCTTATAAACAATGTCGCAAAGAGAATGACAATATTAGTAAAAAAAAATATCAGAAAAAGAAAAATTCAAACTTTTAATTAAATTCTACAACAGATTTTTGAAAAGTTTTAATATTCAATGTTTGAAATATTTCTGCCTTAGTAACATTGTTTATAATAGCATTTGTTTGAATTTAATTTTTAACTTATTATTTGTTATTCAGTTAAACTTAATTTTTAACTTATTATTTGTTATTCAGTTAAACTAAATTATTGTTCGTTATTCAGTTAAACCAATTTATTATTCGTTTTTCAGTTAGACTAATTTATTGTTCGTTTTTCATTTAAACTAATTTATCGTTTGTTTTTTCAGTTTTGATTTTTAAAATATTGTTTTTTTTATTTAAAAATATTTATTGTTCATTTTTATTTATTTCTATTGAATAAACTTCTGTTTCATACAAATCAAATCGTATTCCTTTTATTTTTTAACTGTTTAACAACTTTACTGTTTTCAATTCGTTTTTTATTATTAATATTTTTATTATTAATATTTTTATTATTAATATTTTTATTATTAATATTTTTATTATTAATATTGGATGAGTTTCAGTACAAAGTATCATGTTTATCTTTTTTTAATCCAATTTTGAAATTTTCTAACGCTTTCTGTAAAAAATGTCTGCTCATTATCGACAGTCTGTGTTCCACTTATTTTGCTTGCTAGGACCTATGGCGATGACGTAATTTTTCAGCTGACAGGCCATCTATGACGATGGGTACGACCAGAGCCGGTAGACTCCAAAGAAAGACGTTGTCGATACGTCGGTACCGACTCTGGCTGCAAGAGATGGCCGTTGGCTCATAAGAAGCTCATCCGCTCTTTGATAGGTGTGTTTTTTTTGGCCTGGTAGGTGTACCCACATCCTCCTCATCCAGATTACCTCGGGCGGGGGAGTCGGTTTAGTCGCCGACGACCCGAACATGAGGCACATAGCACTGGGTTACATGGTAGCAGTTGAAGTCTAACACTCAGCTTTGGAAGTCTAAGACTCAGCTGACATTGAAGGCATTATATATATATGTATATATATATATATATATATATATATATATATATATATATATATATATACCTGTAGAAATATATTTTCTTATAATGTATACCAATCCTTCTTTAAGAAGCTCAATGTAATTACAACGCAATGCAGTGAATTAATGAGAAAAAACTATATTTCAAAATTCATGATGTTGACCATGTTATAATTTATTCCTTTAATTCAGTTGATATTTACAATTTTAACAGTATCTGTTTTGTAGCGCAAAATTATTCAATTAATTATTATATAAATCAGTGAATCTATTATTTCCCTAACTCCTCCAAAGAAATAGCAACAATATATTCGGCTAAAAGGATATAACATGTGGTTTCACATGATTTAAATCCGAAAATTGTAAGAAAGGCTGCAAATACCTTTAATATGTTTCCATTACGCCATTTTTAATTTAGAAAATAAAGTCACTAATCTCAACTATTCGTACTAACATTCTCTATTAATTTATGAATATTATACAAATATGTTCTATTTAATAATTAGTCATTTTATTACTCCTAATTTATATACGCATACTTATGTGAATAACACCAATAATTATAAACTTTATATATGAAAGTAAATTAAACGGTTTTTAATTTTTTTTAAATTTAGTTAAAAACTATACATTGACGCAATATATATATATCTATATATATATATATATATATATATAGTAATTCATAAAATATATATGGCGATTAAGCTACACCGAATATTCTGCGTTTCATCCAACTATAGGATTCGTCAGGCTTATGCGCATAAGCCTGACGAATCCTATAGTTGGATGAAACGCAGAATTTTCAGTGTAGCTTAATCGCCATATATATTTTATAAATTACTAACTAGCTCTACCTACGTATTGAGCACTTTTGAAGTAAATACTTAAAGTTTACGCATAAATCTATACTTTCGTATATTAAATTTATGCGAATAAATGAAGTAGTTATATATATATATATATGTATATAGAGAGAGAGAGTGAGAGAGAGAGATAGAAAGATAGATAGAGAGATAAATATGCTTGGAAACCTGGATTAAATTATAAATATATGGCCTTATATCAGAATTACGATTATTTTGTTAAGCTAAGGTTTAATTCGTAGAATATCAGACTGAAGATCCTAAGTTTACGATTCCGATTTTCGTTTATGACATCCGCTTTATTTGTTTGGAATTTGTTATTTAGTATTAATGCAATGTTTACTATATATAAAAGAAATCAACTAATACATTTAGTAGCTTATTTTCTGCCGTACATTTATATGCCCAGACACGTGCACTCATCAAAGTTTTCCTTGTACTATACTTTTACTGTGCATGAATTTATTTTATTTTCTAACTTTTAGCTATTTTTTTTTCCTTATTCTGAATTCATTTTCTTCTATTTTCCTCTTTTATTCTTTCCATTGTTTTCTTACTTACCAAAATTCATGAAATAACGATTCCATTTAATTAATAAACCAGCAGGGCATAAACATATTAGAATATACATTGTAGCATCCTTCCCTCTTGTCACAATAATGAGAATATATATATATATATATATATATATATATATATATATATATATATATATATATATATATATACACTAACAGTTAAGCCCGGGTTTACTCGGGTCCTATCTACTATCCATAACTTGCCCTATGTGTGAATACCCTTCATGTAAAATTTCAAATGTTTAGACCAGAAATCGTCTCAGTAATTTGGTAGAGAGAGCAAAGGTAATTTTTTTTAAAACTTTGATCGCAATTTTGACAACTTAACATTTATTTTTTTAGTCTAAAATCAAAATAAAATGATTGATACATATCCAAGTGACCTATAGCTAGATTCTTAATGTTTACACCCAAAATTGGCGGAGGAGTTTGGAAGAATGTGTAAAGGTCGACTATTTCAACTTTGACCTTTCAGCAACAAAATTTCCGTCCCAAAACTGATTTAAATGCTTGCCGCATGTCTGAGTACCCGTTATATAAAATTAAAAATAGTTAAACCAACAATTGGCTGAGTAGTTTGCTAAAGACCGGTAAGGTAAAATCTTTTGAACTTTGAACCTTTTGACAGCTGAAACTTCCGACCTAAATCGATTAAAAAGCTTGCCTTATCTCTGAATTCCTTTTATGTAAAATTTCAAATGTTTAGATTAGAAATCGTCTGAGTACTTTCGTAGAGACCGCAGGACTCAATTTTTTTAAACTTGAACCCCAATTTTGACACCTTAACATTCATAGTTTTCGTTTGAAATCAAATTAAAATGCTTGACTCATGTTCGGTAACCTACATCTAAAATTTCAAGTGTTTTGCCTTCAAATTGGAGGAGTTAAGTAGAGCCTGCAAAGGACAACGCTTTTAAATTGACCTCTTGGCAGCCAAATTTTCGCCCAAAAACCGATGAAAAAGCTTGTTGCATGTCTGAATACCCTTTCTATAAAATTTCAAATGTTTAGAACAAAATTTGCTCAATAGTTTGCTAGAGATCGCAAAGTTAACATCCTTAGCACTTTGATTAAAATTTCAAATGTTTAGACCAAAAATTGGCTGTCAGGTCAATTTTTTTTCAAATTTGATCCCAATTTTGACCTCTTAACATTTATTGTTTTGGGCTCAAATCAAACTATAACGTTAGATCCATGTCCAAGCAACCTAAAATCTAAAATTTCAAGTGTTTAGACCCGAAATTGGCATAGGAGTTTGTAAAAATCTTAAAGGTCGAATCATTGAACTTTGACCCCTTAACAGCCAAATTTTTGGCCGAAAACGATTAAAAAGATTTTCCCAAATCTCAATACCCCTTATGTCAAATCCCGAGTCTGTAGACCGAAAATTAAGTTATTTGGTAGGGAAATATACACACATAGACACACACGTGCGCACGCACACACACAGATATTTTTTTTTAATAGATAAACTAGCATGCGTGCCCGGCGTTGCCCGACGTTGCCCGGGCGTTGCCCGGGGGTTTTGAGGTGTGTGTTGAGCAAAAAAAAGTGGTAGTAGGAAGGCAGGCTCGAACCCGTACCGCAAAGAAGGAAAAGAACGGGAAAAACCTGCCGTCTTTGCTGTTACGACCACCGCCAAACCGGAAGCGACGTAGGTTTAAATTAAGGCTAAACAATCAAAAAGAGGGGATGACTTTCGAAAATATCGGCGAAAAAAGCGACCCCCTCTGTAGAAAAGTGCCTAGTTAAAGGTAAGATATTAATATTTTTAGCCAATTTCTCGGTATTTGCCGTCTGAAAGGTCGAACTTCAAAACGATACTGATCTTGTAAAAATCCGTCGTCTCTGTCGAAAGTTTTAGGCAGACATGCAAACGTACATACATACACACATACATGCATACATACATATATACATACATGTATATATTGGTAACTAAACATTTTCAACCGAAACCGATTAAAAAGCTTGCCCTATCTCTGAATACACTTTACGTAAAATTTAAAATGTTTAGACCAGAGATTGTCTGAGTAATTTGGTAGAGAAAACAGAGGTCAAATATTTTAAAACTTTGACCCCTATTATACCCCTTAACATACAAGTTATTAATTAAGATCCATGTCGAAGGAACCTATATTTAAAATTTCAATTGTTTGTATCCAAAATTAGTGGAGGGGTTTTAACAGGTCAAATCGTTGAGCCTTGACCCTTTAACAGCAGCAAAATTTCTGGCCGAAAACGGATTACGAAGATGTTCCCAAATCTTTCAAATTTCAAATTTCGAGTCTATAGACTGAAAATTGACAGAGTTATTGCATAAGGAAATGTACACAGACAGACAGACACATACACACAGAGACACTTTCACTTTTATAGATAGATAGATAGATAGATAGATAGATATACTTCGATTTGCCAGGAGAAGAAATACAAATAAAAATCTAAAATGAAAATCAGATATGAAGACAATTATACAGTATATTTTTTGTAATTATTTACCCTATTTTTAAAAGATCCGCCATTTTATGTCTCGGGTACTGTTTCCTTGAATGGGGGGAAAGGGGTAGTGTTTGACTGAGACAAAAATACATATTATTATCCATTATTATCCTTACATGTTTTTTTTTATATGATATTCACATGTTACGAAATATAAACATCATATTGAGTGTGTGCACGTGTACTTAATGTACCTATTTACTATGCCTCCCCACGGGACAGAGTTAGACACCAGGGTCGTTTTTTAACGTGGAGAAAAGGTACAAAAATAAAAATTGTCTCAGTCGTGAAAGATTTCTCCTCCACCGAAAGAGAACAAGAAATAGAAGTGCAGCATCTGAAGAACAGATACTACACTTTGATCTTGTCCCGAAGGCCAAGAAGATGGCACGTGTACTTAATGTAGCTATGCCTGAAAAAAGGTAAAATAGGCGTAGGTGTTACACTTCTAAATTACATTTTTAGGGAGATGGTGATGGTCTAGTGGTTAACGACACGGACTTACCATCTGAGTGTTTCAAGTTCGAATCCACTAAATTCGCTTTCACTACTAGTTTAGAATGTGTACAACGTTCTCGTGATTCCATAAGTATTCGACGTTATTCTAGAAAGGATCCTGACTTGAAAAATATAGGGGAAAAATGCCAACAATAAAATCTTTGGATTCATATGTTATGATGATGCGGGTTACATTTTAAAATATATGATTGATGGCATTTTACTTTTTTCTCATTTACTGCCATAATATTTATATTATTTCTCCCCTCTCTTTCTTTCTCTCTCTCTCTCTCTTTCTCTCTCTCTCTCTCTCTCTCTCTCTCTCTCTATATATATATATATATATATATATATATATATATAGGACAGCAATAGGAAAACAAGAGTATGAAATGAAGTCACAAACCTATGTATTGGTAGATATAGAATGGATCATTTAATGAATAACTGAATACAAGAAAACTTTGGGGGATAGAAGGAACTCTTTACACCAGGGCATTTCGAAGCCTAATGCTTCTCATGGGAAGAGTAGAGAAGGTGCTAGGGAGCATGGGGAAGATGCGGCATCTAGCGTAGGGTTCATTAGGGACGGAAAAGATTAAGAGGAATTATAGAATGTTGGGGTAAGCTTTATTGAATTTTACATAAGCATATACCCCTTAAACTCAACACTATGTTAAAGACCATATACAATCTTATATATCATACTATATATAACAAGCTTTGCTATTAAAAAAAGTGCTCAGCCGAAGTAGCTCCAGTTCTCTCCAAACTCTACAACAAATGCCTTAATGAATCATGCTTTCCGGGCTGTTGGAAAACCGCTTCTGTGATACCAATATTCAAGAATTCTGGCGAAAGAACTGACCCATCAAATTATCGCCCCATTAGCCTCCTCCAAATTTTCGCCAAAATATTTGAGACCATAATTAACCATGCTCTAGTCCGGCACCTTACAGATGCTTAACTTCTGACTGACAAACAATATGGATTTAGACAAGCCCGTTCCACAGCTGACATCCTCACTGTAATCTCTGAACGTATATACCATTCACTGGACAAAGCGGGGGAGGGCAAAGCGGTAGCTCTAGATATATCTAAGGCTTTTGACAGGGTATGGCACAAAGGTCTCCTCAGGAAAATTAAATTATACGGTATCACTGGTAGAATACTTAGCATAATTAAATCCTTCTTAGATAACAGAAAAATCCAGGTTGTCCTCGACGGTCGAACATCGAAACAGTGTGATATAAATGCGGGAGTGCCTCAGGGGTCTATTCTTGGACCTCTGTTGTTCCTGATATTTATTAATGACCTCCCCGACAAAACTAGGGGAGATCATCTTCTATAGATACGTGAAAATTAGTCAGTGACCAGAGTTTAAAAGAGACAAATAGTGGAGGAGCCGGACAGACATAATGGCTGGAAGCACACGGGGGGGGGGGTGGAGGCGAGGGATCTAGCGCCTATCATATGTAAGAATCTATGATCAGCATTGCAACTTTCCAAACGGGAAATAAACATTCTTGGATAAAAATGGGCCGAAAATAAAACTCGAGCCTCTGTCGTTTCTTGGGTAAAATTTCCATTGCAGCTTTCCGTCAAACAAGATCAAAGATGGACCAGATATGTTCACGATCGGCCAGATGTTGAAATCCAAAATAACTGTTACTCGTCCTTTGTGTTGTAAAGGTACTTATGTATATTCTTGTTCCGCCATGAACTGTATTTAAATGTACATACACACAACGAATTTTAGCTAGACGATTAATAATTACACGTTTATATACACGTATATATACTCGCATATAATCTCACCACAAGACGGTAATGAATCTCATAAATATATAGAAGATTTATATCCTCTTCATGTTACACACGACTCCATAATACGACAATGCTTCAATTGTGCTCAAAACAGAGACAGTCATTTCGGACGCGATCTGTCATACTAAAAAAAAAACTACTATTGATTTTACATTCCAGGCCTTTCTGCTTGTGTGGTGATAAAACTTCGTGATGTAAGCCTGTATAAGTCCTTAACTTTAGTCAAACTCGCCTGTTCCTTCTTTAATTGGAGTTTTACAATCATCCATTATCGATTCTTATCGAAGATATTCTGATACAAACCTAGTAAGAACACTGCCAAGTACAGAAAATACATTTGTGTAAAATTTCCAAAATATCGGCCCAGCTGAGTAGGAAAATAGAGAACGAACTAACACATTCTAGGTTCCTTATATATATATATATATATATATATATATATATATATATATATATATATATATATATATATATATATATAAACACTGATGACTTATTAAAAAGCAACATCGCCTGACGAAGTCATTAGTTATTTTCACTAATTGACCGAAACAGTATCATGATCGCATATGAACTTTAAATGGCAATTTAATTACTAATAAATAGTATATTTTGCTTCATTTATTATTGAACGCTTTGATGTAAACCTCGCTGAATTCATATTCTTTTTATATATTTAACATGAAATAATTATATACATATATATATATAATTAGATATGTGTGTGTATATATATACATATATATATGTGTGTCTGTTAAAAAAACAGAAAGAGCAAAATTAAATAAACTAAATATAGTTCACTTCATAAATCCTGTTCCAAAAATGCGTATTTGTCAAGAAATCAAATATAAATCCAATACAAAAATAAAAATAAATATATATATATATATATGTGTGTGTGTGTGTGTGTGTGTGTGTGTGTGTGTGTGTGTGTGTGTATAAAAGTACGTAGATGGATATATTTAAACAAAAAGTACAAAATACGAAAAAATAAATAAATAAATAAATAAAACAAACACAAACTGAATCCGGAAAAGAATACGTGCAAATAAGACATTTGTAGCTGTTTTTTTATTGTAAACCTAAGAATTACATGTAGGTAAAGTTTGGTCGATTCTATTTCGAGTTAACCTAAGCATGCGATCGGTTGGAAATCGGGATAATTCTGCTGGAGAGTAAAATAGTTTATTTTTATGTTCGGATTAAAGGAAATAGAACAGAGCATTAGGCACAAAAATAATCAACTTCGACAGAAAACTAGAGATTAATCCTTCAAGAATGGTCTTTCCT
The DNA here is from genome assembly GCF_053919585.1 of Euprymna scolopes. Classification (NCBI taxonomy): domain Eukaryota; kingdom Metazoa; phylum Mollusca; class Cephalopoda; order Sepiida; family Sepiolidae; genus Euprymna; species Euprymna scolopes. The sequence goes on along the minus strand of NC_136490.1, from coordinate 134,104,977 downwards.
ACTAAACACTATACATAAACGGTAAATAAATTATTGTCATATTATTATATGCTACAAGAGCAAACTTTCAGGTAAATTGTATTTAGACGAATATGTGTGTTCTTGTTTATTATAGTTGTTGATATTAAGTTGGTCGGAAAAGTGACAGGACTGGCTATGTTCTGTGCTATGTGAGCTAAGTACGAAAGATATGGTATTATAACTTAACCATATACCGTTTGCTATATTAACGTCTACTTACCATACTATTTCTGACATGCTTTCATTCACAGTTCTTCTTTTCAATGACAGTGAACTAATCACAACGCTCTGAGAAACCAGCCGTTTCGATCCGAGGAAAAAACATAGACGTATTAAAACGATGTTTATATTAACCTGATTTGATATTCTATAGTTTTATTACGAGTTCGCTAAGCTTACATCAAACTGACTGTATCGACGAATCTCAAGGGCACACGAAAAGCGTATTTCAACAGTGCATAGAAATATTTGTGTTTTTTTTTCCTTATCCATTATTGTTTATCAGACACAAAAGCCACTTGAGGATATGCTGAACGGCCAAGTCCTTTATTTTCAATTTTGACCACTTAGCAACAAGTTTTGCCGGTTAGAAAACGAAGCGAATATGTGCTTCGAGTTCAGATAACCTTTATATCAAATTTCAACACTATGAACCAAAGATTCAGATAGAAGTTAGTAGCGACTTTTGACAGACACAATTCATCATCATCATCATCATCATCATCATCATCATCATCATCATCATCATGCAGTCCGTCAGTCTTGACGATGAATATTTGGGGCCTCAGTGCTTTATCTCTCGGTGTTGGCGTAGTCTCGCTCCATTACCACAGGACTTTCCTTGGCTCATAACTTGCTTGCGCAATTTAGGTGCAGTATCTGTTGCGCATCAGAGATACGCCCTCTGAACCTCCAATGCTCATATCCAGTGGAGCGAACCCTCAACAACTGGCCAGCAGAGGAGGCTGCAGCTTCTAGCCACAAGTAATCTCAGTGAGTTATACAGTCGCCCTATCGTTCCCACTACTATGCCTTTCCTTTTTGGATGAGGTCCATAGCGTTTTAAGGAAAACTGCAAGGCAGCAGTAGGATTTGAAGTCAGAGTTCCCATCTCTTAGCCTTTTGCTGTGATGAGGCACACAAGGCAGTGCTGTTTGATTTCGGGGTTGGTTCCCCTAGTCTTCGCCCAATCAAAGGCGCCCACAAGACAGTAGGGTAAGGGTTGGTAGTGTTCCAGGGCATGTTCACATATCGGTGGGCCATAACGCGCTATCTCTGGGGTCTCCTACTACTCCGAGATCACCTACAAGTTTAGCCTGAGACCGCTAGGCACCCAGTTACCGTGTGTGGCAGACACAATTACAAGGTAACTTTATATATATATATATATATATATATATATATATATATATATATATATATATATATATATATTTATTTATTTATATACTAGCAGGGATACCCGGCATTGCTCGGGTGTGTAGAGGTGATGTAGTAAGAAACATCGGGGTGGGGGAAGAGAAGTGTTAAAAAAGTGGTAGTAACGAGGGAGGAAGGTCGATCAAAACAACGGAAGGCAGTCAAGGTGGAGAAAGATATGTAAAAAAGTTGTAGTAATTAGGTAGGCTCGAACCCGTAACGCGAAAGCAGAGAAATAGGTGAAAAAACAAATTAACGTCGTAGTTGATGCGTCCATCGCAAAACAGAAAGTCGCAGACGTTGGAATTAAAGGTAGTCAATCGAAAGGAGACGATGGCTTGCGAAAATGTCGACTGCCCAGTTTAGGGTGAATGAATTCATTTTTTGGGCCAGTTTTTTGCTATTTGAAGAGACCGAGCTTTAAAATGATGCCGATTTTTTTACATTCCGACAGTTTTGTGAAAGTTTTTCGAGACACACACACACACACACATTTTACCTTTTATATAATAGATTATTTAAATATTGGTCACATCCTATTTCAATCACCTAAATTGGTTTTAACATTACTTAAAAACAACTTATTTTTCTTAAAGTATATTTAATCAAAATATGAAAAAAAAACATTCTATGAAAGGTAGATAGACCCAATTATTTTATTTTACGACACCTGTTCAAACTGAAACATTCTTTTCACAATATTCTTATGTGGATCTATATTAACAAAAAACTTTGTTAAACTTTGTAGCCGTATTTCCATTCTATAGAGGTCAGGCGCGAACCCAGACTCCATACTTTTATCATACCATATTTCTTCAAACTGTAACATAATTATCAACGTATACTTACGCGGACATATATCAAATGTCTTTGTTAAAGTTTGTGGCATATTTCCATTCTATGGAAGCCAGGCGCGAACGCAGACTCCACAATTTTATTATACCATCCCTGTTCAAGCTGATACGAAGCAACATTTCTGCTCGCCGATTTTCCGATTTTACGCCTACTACCACCTGGGGGTGGCAATAGGCGTCGCAAAGTGCCTTCTCGACGCCTAGGCACACCACGACTTTATCGGCCTAGGTAAGCACAGATTTTTTTTTAAATTTCTATTCTTTGGGGAGCGGGCGCGAACGCAAATCCCAGAATTTTTATAAATCACCACTGTTTAGTATAATAGTAAACCATATTGGAGCCTATTGGTGTACAGGCAGACACACACACATATAGACACAGCTTTATTATATAGATATATTTTTGTGTACTAGAAAGTTTTAAGCTTAAATTCTACTTAAGTATGGTGAACGTAGAACTGATGCATAAATATCATAACATAAAAATGAAACTAATTATCTAATAAGGAGCTATGACACACGTAAAAGTAATTAATTAAAACTTGTTTTTGAAAGAAATGAGTAAACTTTCATGTAGTCGCTCGCATATTTATGATGACTATAATAAAAAAAAGTTCGTTTCAATAATTATTTAATAAAAAAGTAGGGCTTTAATAACAATGTCAAAACCATAAAAAAACAACTATATAGATTAAGATTGTTGGTGCTTTATAAATTTTCTTTGAAACTATGATTAATTTCTGTTTGCATCTTTATCAAATATTCTGTCTGTGATGTTTACTCTTTAGGGAAAGTATTATTTTATGACTTACTTAATATTTGAAGTATATTGATGCGCTTTCTTTAACTAAGCTAAAATTTGGCATTGAAAGGAATCTCCTTTCTTTATCATTGACGCAGACTCGCTATCTAATTTGAAATGATGATGAAAGATATTATTTCTGCTGATAAAATGAAGAGATGCTGAAGTAAACAATGAATGCAATAAAAAAGTTTTATTTCGAAAATAAAAGACGGTGGATTCTTCATCACGGTCTTAATCAAATCCTGTTTATATTTCCCCGCGAAATCCTTATCTTTTGGCTGCAACCAGACTTCTTTGCCTCCAGTCTCGACAATTATTATCTCTTGTTATTTTAACGCACTTTTTTGTTCTTCTTTTATGTTTGTTTCAAGAATGTTTCCACATTTTGAGATGCTTCGATTTAAGAGTCGAACTTAAACCATAAACGCAAAAGACAAACAAACTGACATGGTGGTCGAATTTGATTATTGGGTAGTTTTGCATTCTTAATCTCGCCCCCTACATTATCAACAATTTGACCATTTCTGTAACGATCTTGTCCCTGTTTATTGCAGTGTAATGAAAGTTATGTACAGTTCTAGGAGGTCCACTAACCCAGGCTTTGCTTTCTCTCTTTAAGAAAGAGTTAGTTTATTTATCTCCTGAGGCACCCTTAGATGGGAATGCCGATGCGGCTTGCTAGTTATTTTCTGCAGGTAAGAGTGCCCATCTTCGGGGCGCTGACTTCTCAGTCCCAGTTTCTGATTTTGGTAGCACAGTTCTTTCGGTGAGAGAGAGAGAGAGAGAGAGAGAGAGAGAGAGAGAGAGAGAGAGAGAGATAAATTATATTTTTACGTAAAATAATACCTTTTTTTCGATTATTTAATTGTGGAACTTAACCTATATCACAGAAAGAACTGATTCATTAATTCATAGCATATACGCCTTTTTTAGTTACATAAACAGAAAATATCTTAACTATAATTTACTTTGTCGTATTTTAAGAGTCAGATTCAAATAGCAATTAATCTGAATTATATATATATATATATATATATATTATTCGGAGTAATGTATTTTTCAATTTGTTCCCTTAGTATGTACTTAGTATAACTTTCTTTAATTTCGTTTAATTTTCTCTGAAAAATACTTCTTCTGGCTAGAAAAATATTTATTGTGACTTAGCACGAATTTCTTTAATTTTGTATTAAAAAACTTATTATAAGACATTGTCTTTTATCTGCTGAAAACTAGCATAACTATACTCAAGTACTAAAAATGTATTCGACATTTTCCTATTGATATCTGCTATTGAATAAGTTAAAATTTATTTTTTATCATACAAATATTTTATTTAAGCAAGTGTTCACAGTATTATAACGATATACTGACACCGCTTAGCAGGTAAAGATAGACAACAGTTACTTCGACTATTTCTGAAATCGGAAAGGATTAAAAACTCTGCATTTTCTTAGTAGTTTGTACTTATCGTTTTGTATATACATTTATTGATATTCACCAACAAAAACGAGTTTTTCCTACTGAATACATATTATGTTCTTATGAATTAAATGCAATTAACTATGTAATAAGTTCTCTCTGATATGAGTTCTACAAAATTAAATATCCATAAATACATCGGTCCTGGATATGACCTTAAACTATATCCGATGGTGAGGCCCCAGCCTGTGGGCTTTGGGGAGTGTGGAGCCACCTTTTAATTGCCATTGCTTCCAGGTCCACTCTGATCCGGAGTGGTAGTACCTGTTAGGGTCCCAACTATGGGTTAAATAGAAACCGACTTAAAAAGTAAATATACTCTATTAAAAAATTGTTCTTCAAAATCACTTGATGTGCCATTAAATAACCCAAAAGGGTTGATATGCCGTAAAACAAAAACAACCAACCAACCAACCAGAAATACATCATATATCGGTTCTTGAATGCAAGTTATTGTTGCAAGTTTACGAGGTTTTTTCTTCCGGTTCTTTTAAAATTAAAAGTCCATATATACGGTAGCTTACTTCGGTTTTGACAAATTATAGATACCTATTGTAAGGGTGTGCGCGCATGGAACTTTTGAAGCAAGAGTTGCGCAATCTCCAACAACACTTTTCCTGCGTCGGCGTTGTTTAATACTTGTTGTAAATGGATGTTCAGGACGACTAGAAACAGTACTGGAATAAGCAGAGAGCGCATATAGCGCCTAGATTCTCCAAATGGTACTAGCCAAAATCAACGTTGCTTAAATTCGGTGATCTGACGAGAACCGTTGTGTCAAAGTAATTATGCTGTATAATATTGTAACCATACATATACACACACAGACACACAGACACACACATACATATATATATATATATATATATATACATATATCATCCACATAATTTTACATTAATATAGTAACAATCAAGAGAATCAATACTATATTTATATAAGAGTGTTTTATAATAAAGAGATTTTTTTAAAATTGTCTAAACATTTTTCATTCGGCACACGTGTATACATAAACATATACATATAACTACTTAGTCAAAAGTGCAAATAAACGATTTAGATTTGAGCAAGTTCAAGTGACATGTAACTGTAACTGAATCATGTTTCGAAAATGTGTAGCGAATTAACGTTCAAACGATTAAAAGTCTTAACATATACATGCATACACAAATATATACATACACACATGCATACACATACCTACACACATACATACACACATATAAGTCTTGTGAATTTCCAACACATTACAGAGCTCCAAAACCAATATAACAATGCAGCCAATTGCCAGTGCAATGAATTCATCCAGTGATACGTAAACAACTTTACAATAGTCTACCACAGCTTCGGATTCACTGTTAATATCGATAAAAGACAAGTGCTAGTACAGCCAGTACCCAACACTATTTTACAAGACACAGATATTCATCTATGGCACTTTTATTTGGCAAATAAATCATTTTCCATATCTCAAAAGTATAATATCAGAAAAGTTTTCAATGGAGAATGAAAGTGAATACCGAACATTTGACAAAATAATAAAGGTAATCTTCAAAAATAAAAATCCTTCAATAAAAACTAAACTCATCGTATACCACATGATTGTTATCCCTATGTTTTTGTATTGTTATGAGACATGAACTATGTACAGGCGCGATCTCAATAAGCTAGAAAAGTTCCACCGGCCAAATGTTTGAGGTATACAGGACATCACATAGTATGACAACGTAACAAGCACAAGTATCCTTGAGAGAGAGAGAAAACAGTTGCAGCATAAAAGGTCGCCATCATGAAACACAGGCTTCGTTAATCACGGCACGTCATCAGAATGGATGACGATAGGCTTCCTCGAAAAATACTGTACTCAGAGTGAGCCGCAAGGAAAATGCTCATCGGCCGCCCTGTCCAACGATACAAACACAAACGCAAAACCACTTTGAAAAACACTGGGTTTGAAATTACAACTTGGGAAACAACAGCCTATGGCCGGCACCTGTGGCACCGATCCATCATATCCGCTACCGAATAATACGAAAAAGAAAGAAGAGTGGTCGAAATTAAGAGGCAGACAAAAACAAAAACGAGCAGAACAGCCCAGCCCTCCCTGCCAACCTTTGCCTGTCTGCTCCTCTCACGAGGATTCTGCGCTCAAATTGGTCTGAGAAGCCATCTGTGACCCAAACACTAAAATAACAGGAAATTGATATTCTCGAATAGTAGAAATTGGCCAATAACGACACTCTTTTGAATATTGAATGTGGACAGAACTGAAAAGTACAATTGCAGAATTACTTAGGACTTCTATCCGCTCATGACTGACGAAATGAAGACATACTATCCCTGTAGGTTACATAAAGGGTTCCGTTCGAAATTACGTACAAATGTAGGAGTTTGACTGGAAGATTCCCGAGTCCGACAAGATACATCTGAAAGAATGTCTGAGATTACATCAGTTGGGATTAAGTGAAAATACTCATCAATAATAATAATATTAACCGAGTAATCCACATAATACGCTATGTATATGTATAATTTCTGACGAGGACGCTTCACAGAACGTCTGACACGCATAAAAACGATTTCAATGATTTAAAAACATTATTATAATGATCCAAACATAATTCTCAATGAAAAACCAAGACACGGAATAATAAAATAATGTTAAAAAAAACACATTGTTGCTGACTACCCCCTTATTTAAATATACATCTTTCTTTCGTTGGAATTTCTTAACCCATTTTATATAAATATGAACCCTTTTTCGGGGTCAACGGCCAACTAGCACCGTGTGTGTTTGTGTGCGTGTTGGGGTGGCGAGGACTCCTGTAAGTCGTGGTGAAGGCAACCTTTCTAGGAGAAGCAAATCTCTGATTTAAAAAACCATAAAGCGGGAGACCAGTACCCGTATTAAGCTGGTCTGCAGTTTAACTTGTTGCTGGCTATCTTGCTCTTGCTTGTTGATGGATCTCAATATTTTGAGCCGAGAGAGAGACTTAGCTGTCGTACAAAGCTAAGACTCTGTAACATCATCTGTGTATAGATACTCCCTCAGGCATTTGTCTATAAAAGTGGTCTTGTGGCGATGGAAAAGTTGTGACGCGTGGAGGCTTGAAATGCTGGAAGCATGTAATAATTGATCTCAATGACCGTCTTCAGTGTCATGCCTGCTTGAGCGTGTGAATTCACCGGTAGGACTAAAAAAAAAAAAGTCATTTTTGAGCTCATGGATTTTAAGTGTCTGAGGGAGTGGCACTCGTCTGAGAAGACGTTGCAATCATATATATATATATATATATATATATATATATATATATATTGTATGTATAATGCGTGTATGTGGTGAGACTTAGTGTGTATGTAATGCTTTCGTCCGTAAGCTTTCTGGCTTTGCGCCAACCATTTGGCCGTAGTGGTTTCATAAAGCTGTTATTTTATTGCTATTACGAATGTAGGAAATTCTCGTGATAAATGGTGGCATGAGGCAGAGGCAGAGTCGCGGCAACAATTACAGCGGCGAAATTGATAATTGACGCTGCGCTGATCATAACAAAAAAAAAAGAAAAGAAAAGAAAGTCAGATAGAAAAAGATACGAAGTCAGATAAGGACAAGGATAAGATTCGTAATTTCTTAAAAGGAGTAGATTTAACTGAGTGTATATAGTTAAATAATTCAGAACAAGACCAGCAAAAGAGATGCTTCTTATGAGACCGCATGAAAAAATCTAGATAAACAATATATATATATATATATATATATATATATATATATATATATATATATATATATATATATATATAGTGGAAATAGTAATTAATAAAAACTGAAGAAAGTGCTCAATACTGTTGTAGAGCAAATATGCGTTTTATTTTTTATTACCGTGTTTTTCTGTTAAGTTACATTATTGTTTCAGCTACTTGGCCGTTTTTTTTTGGCCGTCTGTAGCTTCCTCAGACTTTTACAGAAATGTTCGTTATTATGGGAAGAAAGAGTGAAATAGTGAATGAGGTCGGGGAGGGGGCGAGGAGGGCGGAAGAAAGAGAGGAAGGGAACAAGGGGGAAGGAGGGAGGGGGCGCTTGGTATGTCGGTAATCTTTTAGTTTTGGAGTTTAAGGAACTTGTGGGAGAGGTTCTGGGAAGTTCATTTCTGGTGTGGCTGAGGGCATAGGGATACATGATGGGAAGGGGAATATGTGGGGTAGGAGGAGGGGGTTTACTTTAAAATTTGAGTCTTAATGTTAAAGTTTTTGGCGTCTCGTTGGTGAGATGATTTCTTGGTAAGTATGTCTTGACCTGTTGGGTGTTCGCTTATGTTTGGAGGCGGGGGGGGGGCTATGATTCGGTTTATTTATTTAGTTTTTATTTTGTTGTTTATTGTTTGGGAGGGTTAGCTAGCGGCCGCGGGAACGAGTACGCACATGCGCACGTACACACATATATACTTAAAGAAACGGTCACATGTACACATTCATCCCCGCCCTGGCGTGCAAACATATGTACATATGTGCGCTTGCATGCATAGACATCCGCGTTGCTCCCGCTTACGTCAAATTTTCTTTAAGGTGCTAAAATTGGGTACGTGTGCGCAGGCATGGATGCGCTCATACACAGATACATACACACATCGACGCCCCTGCCTCCAAGGAGGCGTATATACGGGCCCATATGCGCATATTGATTCAGGCATACCTGCACCCTACGCATACATGCAAGTGCATGTGCACATACAGATACCAATACTCGTGAGCACATACATCGACATATATACACAGCTGCACGCTCTCACACGCGTATGTGGACAGCAGGCAGCGGGTATATATATTTTCAAATCCACACACGTATACATAGGTACGTGCACATATACATCGGTACCCCATGTACACACGGAGCCCCACGTGGATGTACACGTGCGTGCATACACACACATACACACCCGGTAATACAGACAGTTATAGACATATTCGTCTGCATAGATTTAAATCTAATTTCATTTGTGGGTACATAGGCGCAATACTTTCGTTCGATGTAGACATGGTTATACATAGATATGAGCATAAACTCATTCCCAGGGTCCTATACATAATATTTTCATTTTCATTAGTGTATTTTTTTGTTAGATGTGAGTGCACACAGGCGCGCCAGCGTAGTCCTCCGCATACATATACATACCCACAGACGCACGTTCCCACACGCATGCATGTACACAGATATACATGCATACACGCATACACATATGCACACATATATGCTCTCGTTATATAATCTGCAAATATACATACCCACACTCCCTCAAGCAAAGATATGTGCGCACGCATATACATACGGGTATATAGCGTGATACGCCGTAAATGTGGGCACGGGTTTCATCCACATATACTTACATACGCATTAATAAGCGCCCACGTACCCGGGATAGTGGTCCTAGGTAGCCTTGTTTATAGATTTTGGGGAGGAGTTTGAGGTGGTTTATATGGGGATTGAGTGCTGTAGTTATTGTTCTAAGTTGGGGTATTTGTTTTGTTAGGGCATTATCGATCAGTTTAGGCGGAAGGCTATATTGGGGTGTCATACTCTAAGGTATGCGTCTATGGACATGAGGCATCGGTTAGTTGTACATTTCTATGTGTACTTAACTGTGCAGGTGTAAATCCACATAGTTATATGTAAACAATTTCCGTGTTAAGTCGTGGAGGTTTCATGTAGGGTGTGTTGAGGTTGGACAGGGGGTTGGCTAGGGGGAGGGGAATTGATGCCGATTATTGGGTGGTTATGTGGGATGAGGTTATGTGGTGTTTAGAGTTGGTGGTGATTGGGGATATGTGTTATTTTGTTGGATTTAGGGGGATTCTTAGGGGAGAGGGTAAGGTAGTGTGGGGTGTGAGGGAATTGATTGAGGGGGTTTGGTTCAGTGTATGTCATGGTAGTTGTGGTGGGTGGTTTTATTGGATATATAATTTGTGGGATTTAAGGCGGTGTTGTCTAAAGGATGTTTTAGAGATGTGTATAGTTGCTAAGGAGGGGGTTTGTAATGCCTACAGTTTATGGTGGTTTCCTGTTTTTTGTTTAGTAATTTGTCTCTGTGTTTAAAATTGGAGATAAGGAGTTTCTCGTTTAGGCAGAGGAGATATAGGGGAGTTTAGGGATTTACATATGCTAGATTTTCTACGGATTTCCCATCTAATGGTTGGTGTAATGTTATTTTGTGTTAGATGTAGATAGTGGGTAGTTAATGAGGTTTTGTTATGGTGGTTAGGGTTTGTGAAGGAGCATTTATGTACTCTTAATCTATCCGTAAATGAAGTGCCGGCCAGGCCAATAGAATATTTTTGTCGTTTGTGTTTTCTTTTGGTGCGATTGTGGCTTTATATACTACTTCTGTTTGTAGGCATTGTTGATTAAGTGGGCATTCCGATTTGGTGTTGCAGTTGCACCTGTTCTTGTTGGTGTTGTTTGTATTTTCATCTTTGTTAAGTATTTTTCTGTTATGTTTTTTGATTATTTGTTCTAGGTTGTCCGTACTACTGTAGCTGAGTTTAATTGCGTTTTTGTCGAAGATTTTGTGTAGTACGTGGCTGGGTGGAAAGTGGTTGTTTATTAGTTGGAAGAATTTAGTGCCAAGCTCTGTTTAGACCATTGTATTGAAGGGGGGTTGAACCAAATTATTTTCCTAGTTCTATTTCTCTTGTTTGCGGTATTGGGTGGATTAGGTTTAATGTAATTGAAGGTAGTGTTTGGGTGACCACTTTCCTTAAGTGCATTTTCGTAGAAGGGTTTATGTTTGTTAAAAATTTCGAGTTTGGAGGAGTTGGTGCTAAGTCTTTTTTCGATAGATGTGGGGATGTGTTTAATTATATGTTTTGGGTGGTTTGATAGTGGGTGTATATAGAGTGGGTAAGTGTTGCCTTTGGTACAGGGTTCGTATGTGTTGCTTGAGAGGTTGAGAGTTACATCGAGGAAGTTGACTGTTTTTTATGTTGGATTTGATGTCTACTTTTAGGCCTATTCTGTTCATTTATTTAGTTAAGGTTTTCTTTATTTTTCACATTTGGGGCCATTTGAGTTTTCAACTATTATGAGGCCATAGTCTCTATATAGTCATATGCTTTTGTTATTTATAGTATTTGTTAGGTTGTATAGAATGAAAAGACCGACAAGATCAGTTGCTTCTGCTGGGTCTGCCCCTCCTATTGAGAGGTCGAATGATCCAGGTTGGTTCTTCTCGGTCCATTGGGTGCCTTGGCTAATTAGGACTGTTTTTCTGGACTTTTTTTATAATGTCCATTTTGGATGGTTGTAGGTCGGAGAGTAGAGAGGCAAATTCCAAGGTTTCGTCAAACAGTTCCTTTGATATGGAAGGATAGTAGCTTTCAATATCGAACTGGATGAAGGCGGCCTTCTTTTTATTTTGGATGTTGTTGAACCATTCTATGGTGTCTTCAGTATTTATCCACTGGTTTAGTTCGTATTTGGTTTTAATTTGTAAGTTAATTCTTTTTAGTATTCTTTTGCTAATTTTTCCTATTTCGGGCTTAGTGGCGTTTATGAGCCTAGTTTGAGGTTTTCCCTCGAAGTTCGGTTTGTGGTCCTTAAGCATTATGTAGGCTTCTTTATTCGCTAGTTTTCCGACTCTGTTGCTGATGTTAAGCGTGTCAGTTATGTTTTTGCTATCTAAATTGATGTCTTTGATTAGATCTATGTCCGATTTTTTTATAGTTGGTGATGATGTTTTCTTTAAACAGTTTTAGGTATTTTTGTTTTTGGATTTTGTAGAAATTATGTGTCTTGTCAGCTTTGACATACAGTAACTTGGAGGAATTAATGTTTTTGACTAGTTTGTCTAGGTGGTGTTGGAATGGGTTTTTTCTGTGGTGAAAGGATACTTTGTTGGTAAGTTCCGTGAGATCTGTTTCAAAGTTGTGGAGTAGGTCAATGATTGGGGCTGTATCTTTATTGGTGAATCCATGGTAGTCCTTTTAGTTGTTTCCTTCGTCTTTTCCCTTTAGAAAAAAATATGCTTTCCATCGCATCATTCTGATTAGTTCTTCCATTCTTAGGGTGAGGTTTAACAGGTAGTTTGTTTTACTTGTCGTTGGTATGTTTTTGAGAAACAAGTTGAAGTTCACCTTTTCCATAGCGTGGGGTAATAGTCCAAGTTTTAAGGGTATAGTGCTCAACCGGGTAGGAGCAAATATTTAGTGGAAATGGTAATTAATAAAAACTGAAGAAAGTGCTCAATACTGTTGTAGAGCAAATGTGCGTTTTATTTTTTATTACCGTATCTTTCTGTTAAGTTACATTATTGTTTCAGCTACCCGGCCGTTCTTTTGGCCGTCTGTAACTTCCTCAGACTTTTACAGAAATGTTCGTTATTATGGGATGAAAGAGTGAAAGAGTGAATGAGGTCAGGGGGTGCGAGGAGACTTGGGTGCACTTTCGATTGGGTTTTAATCAGATACTTAATGATTAGATTAAATAGCAGAAGATGACCTTGGCAGAAGTATATAGATTAACATCAGATTACGCGTTCATGGACATGTTTAGCTTTAAGTTCCTTACTTTTAAGACTTATTTAAACAAGTCTGTGGTGGCTGAGAAGTTAGTGTCAATTACTAAAACGCTAAATAGTAACTGAGGCCGGAAAACTGGATGTTATTGTTTCGATCCCCATTGATAGCACCGAAGTCATATTAAAAAAACAAACTTTTTTCAAATCATTACTATATATAGTGGGTACAATATAATAATAAATAAAAAATTGCTCTTTAATGATAAATATGAATCATTCATAAATAATTATATAAGATACCGTACAATGCTGGGCAAGGCGGCCTACTAGTATATATATATATATATATATATATATATATATATATATATATATATATATGAAACCACCACTATCTTTCCTCTCTCTCTCTCTCTCTCTCTCTCTCTATATATATATATATATATATATATATATATATATATACTATATACTATATATATATATATATACTAGCAGGGCTCACGGCTTTGCACGGTCGTACAATACATGGTATTTTTATTTATGCAGATACCGTATATATTCAGTAGCGTCCCAAACTAAGGGACGGAATTTTAAAACCTAATATTTGTTAGAAATAACAACTGGGAAAACCTGAAATTTTGACAACTGGTAGTCGTTATCATCCATAATAACATACTAAAAGTTGAATCATTTGCAAAGGATAGAAAAAAATTATAACAATTATTCATTTATTTTCAAAATAGGAACATCCAAAAAGTACTAGACAATATTGAGAAAAAAAATCATCCAATTAACAATAAAAATACACTCAATATTTAGTAAATGAACATTTGCTCTCAATGACAGCTGCACATTTTCGACTACAAGAACGAATCAGTTCTTGACAATCCTCGATACTAATTTTAGACCATTCTTCGTGAAGCTTCGCCCACAAATTCTCTGTGTTAGTGAGATTTCTTTCCATAACTTTCACTCCTAAGGTCTTCCAAAGATTTTCCATGGGATTTAAGTCAGGATTTTGCGGTGGCAAATCCATAATTTCGAAATCTTACTCGCTAAAGTAACTCATTACCACCTTTTCCTTGTGACATAGGGCATTATCTTGCATAAAGGCAGCCCTGTCGAAACCTGACTTCTGTATGATTGGCACAATGTTTTTGTAGATCTGCGCGTTTACGCAAGTTTGTAACTAAACAAGACGAGTTGTACCTTGACTAGAAAACATTTCAAATACCATGACACTTCCGCCCCCAAATTTGACAGTTGTCTTACTACACTTTGCACTTAATCTTTCACCATTACGTCTCTTTACATTGTTTTTCCATCGATCCTTTAATGACGTACGCTGCATTATTCCATCTTCTCTTGCCAGAAGTTTTGCGGGGTCTGCCGGGTTTAAAAGCACTAGCTATTTTACCAGTATCATTGTAGGATTTAACAACCCTGCCCAACACACTCTTGGAACGTTTCACTTTCTCTGAAATCTCTCAAATAGTGTGCTTGTCATTGTGTAGCTTCACAATTGCTTATCTCACAGAGTAATAAAGATTTTGGCGCTTCGCCATGGTGCCGGCTGATGCAACGTTTACAAAGGACTAAGCTTGTTTTTTTTTACACGGTGGTCACCACTTATCAAGGCACAGAAGCCACTGCGGGATAAGGGTTAGTAAGATTTATTCTTTAGAGGAATCCAAAAATTTGAATATAGCATACTGTTTACATTGTTTTTCTCAATTTTGAGCCTTACTTTTGGACGTTCCTATTTTGAAAATAAATAAATAATTGTTATAATTCTTTTTCTATCCTTTGCAAATGATTCACATTTTAGTATGTTATTATGGATAATAACGACTACCAAATTTGTCTAAATTTCAACTTTTCACAGTTGTTATTTCAAAGAAATATTAGGTTCTAAACTTTCGCACCGTAGTTTTGAACGCTACTGTATGTATATATCATAAAATCAATCCTCTATTGAATATCATATATTACGGAAAATAATTTACCCAATGAACTAATTCGCAAAATAAATAAATAAAAATATAATAATTCCGTCGTTGTCTGTTTACGTCAGCTGATATTTGGGCTTAACAATGAATGCCCTGGAAACTAACTTGTGATTATTGTTTAGTTTAAAAATATGCAAACAAAGAAATGATTTACGGCTATTATAAATAGTGCCTCTTTTTATAGGAATTGAATTCATTAACAAAAAAAATTAAAATATAATAGTGAAGGACGACTGGGCTTACACAGAGGATTATTCGACCTGTAGTCGAATGCACTACCACTGAGATACGCTTCCAGATTTAAAAATTTGTTTTCCCTTCTAAGAAATCATTTGATGAGATTTTTTTCTCCCTTGCAGGAGCAACCTTATATATTCCCTTGTAAAAATTCTTTCTGATCAAAGAGAAAGAATAACTAATTTTTGCATCTGATTATTTCGATTTTCGATACTTATCGGACGATTTTCTGTATAAAACATATCTACGAACACTGTCTGACGTAAAATTAACCTTTGCGTGAAATTTTTTAAAAGATAAGATCAGCCGTTTTAAGACCTATAAGGAAGAAACTTTTTCTAGCACACACACACACACACAAAGTGACTTTAATATAACAGCATATATATATATACATATATATATGAACAAATGCTTAATAAAAAATGTTAAAAGACATCTTGAAAAAGAGTTAAAAACATATTTAATTTTAAAAAAGGAAGCACAAGATAAGTGGATAGTCTTTAATCTGCGGAGTTTCGAAGAAAAACTCTCCTTCTCATCAGAGGGCAGGAATTAGCAAAATGCGGGATCGGATTTTGCATATAAAAGTATTTAATGGAACTACAAGTAAGTCACAAATCTTACTTGGTTGAAAAAAAGGGTGAGGTAAGGGGAATAGGAGGTAAAAGAAAAATGATAAAAAGATTTCACATGAATGGATAATCCGGTGATGAAGGGTAAAAACTCCAAGAATGGTAAAATCCAAAACGGTCGAATTAAAAATTTCCAATCCAATGGGTAAATTCCAAATGGTCCAAAATGATCCAAAAGGCAGAGTTCCTTGGAAAAAATCGCAAATGGAATGAATTCCAAATCGTTAAAAGAAAAAGCACCGGAGAGAATATTTAAAACATGTCTGTCAAGGCTGGACGAATCAAGTAAATTTTATATATATATATATATATATATATATATATATATATATATATATATATATATATATATATATGGTGATTGTCAGCATATATATATATATATATATATATATATATATATATATATTAGCGTACTAAATATTGCTAAGGCTTTCAAACACATATACATGGATAGCATTTCTCTCTCTCTCTCTCTCTCTCTCTCTCTCTCTATATATATATATATATATATATATATATATATATATATAACGTTGGTTATCTGAAATTAATCAGTTTAATTAAATTTCATAATGAAAATAAATTGGTTTAACCATGAATTTACAATGATAAGCAACAAGAATGTTCTAATTTTAACATATCCAGCGAAAATACATTTTTAAAAACTCAGTGCATATCTTAACATTTTTTTGCTTCTTATCTCGAAAGAGAACAGGAAAACAAAAGATAATATTTAAGACGTTTGTTTATCGAAGATTTGTTCGTTCAATGTTGATTTTATTTTTTTCTTCCCCTTTATCGTATTTCTAAGACATTGACTGTGCCTTTCCTGCGATCGTGCGATAATCGCCCTTTTTAGTAAGTAAGACAACAAAGGGCGCCATTGTGCTAAGGCAAAGTCGACTGCCTTTCGTGCTTTCTTCTTTTTTTTATTTCCCGCCTATTTGTGACTTGTTATTTCACCGGGCCTTATCGGTCGGCCATTTTGTAAACGCTTCAGATAACGAAAGCTTCGAGGGAAGATTGATGCTACACTGATACGAATGAAATACACTTTTTACTTTGCAACGGCCAAAAGCAAAATATCTATAACATTCTGACTTTCTTGTTTGCTGAATAACTATGGAAGTAATGCGTTCCTCTATATTGTTCATTCAATGTATCCTGCCTCTCAGTTTTATAACTCTATAATTCTTTCTCACCCACTTTCTCTATTTTATTATTATCTGTAGTTTCTCGGCATTGCACGGTCGTGTTTTCAGTTTCACGTTTGTTTTGCTGTTATATTTAAAACAGCAAAACAAACGTGAAACTGAAAATCCCACTCATATATATATATATATATATATATATATATATATATATATATATATATATATATATATATATATATATAGATATATGTGTGTGTGTGTGTGTGTGTGTATGTGTGTGTGTGTGTGTACTAACAGGGAAACCCAACGTTGCTCGCGATTGAATGATGATCAACGAATATTTCACACTCCTGTATTTTTATTGTCATCGAATTCGTGAAATCGCTCATTTTTCATTCAAATCGATGTATTGCGTGCCTTAGTTGGAGATCCATCGCAGTGCACTGGAAGGACGCTTCACATGCCCCCCCCCCCGCAGTGGATTAGTTCAAGTAAATTTTAGTCTGCATTGCACTGTAGAGAACGTACAGTTTGTTTTATAAAATTAGGTTTTATACATTATGGCTTGAATTCAAGTTTACATTGCAAAGTCAAGTATTATGATTTAATTGTTCTTTAAACAGAAACGTTCATTTTGAACGTGTTACAGTCATATCAAAGAGCCTGCTGTTGTTCTTACGTGCCTGACATTACTACTTGTGCGGCGATAATGACTTGAGTGCAAATTTAAAATAAAAAAGTGAAGTATCGTGGTTAAATTGTGCTTTAAACAGAAACATTCATTTCGAACCCGCTCCTATCATATCAGAGACCATGCTGTTGACTTTCTATGTTGAGCTTTTTGACTTGTGTGGCAATAAAATATCTGAGATACATATGATATGTTAGGCAGTGTAAGACGTTAACCTTAGTCGAAATCGCCTTCTTTGATCGAATTATTTCAGTTATCGATTATAGAAACTGATCGAAGGCATCTCGATAATAAACTCATCAAATAGCATTGTCAGCGGCATAAAGTAATTACGTGTTATATTTCATTAAATAAAAATCGGTGTAGCCGTTTTTGAGTCCATAAGGAATTAACACACAGAAATATACATACCCCCATGCTTTAATAAAATTCACTGAAGAACTGATTAGAAAATATTTATTGAAAATTAAATAAAAAATTAATATATTAAAAATAATATGATAATATATTAGACCTCCGACAAAAGAAGAGAAACCTAAAAGTCCCATTTAAGATTAAAATCTTGTGTGTTGGTTTTTGATGAGACTAAACAGCTTTTATAATTAATTTTCAATTAATATCCTCTTATTATTTTTCATTGATTTGTTTTATTGTAGCAAGTTTGTAGTGATGTTACTTTTGCAATGGATTTTTCCTTATTACATCTTTCTATGGGCTATATACTAGGCATGTGTACATATAAAATTTTATGTTTTTGCTGCATTTTATCATACCACCATATTTTTCATAGTTTTGGATTATTTGACCATGTTTCTTCTTTTCCTCATTGTGCCTAGGCTACATTTAAAAATATTCTTTTAAGTTTGGCCTCTTCTAAAATGTCATACAAACTTCAGTTTTCAATTCACGTGCTAACTAGGAAAATTTATTGACAACCTATCAATATTATTTTGCTTACTATTTTTCCGCTGACGGTAGAGTCATTTATTGAAACTCCATGGAATATGAGAAACACAATGTAAAGGTCGAATGATACATTTATTGTAAATTTTAATTTACCGGATCTAATTACATATATATATATATATATATATATATATATATATATATATATATGTATGTATATGTATATATATATATATATATATATATATAAACATACAGATTAAGGGAGTTAAATATTCATATAAACAGACATTTTAAATACAGTATGGGGCAGAACAGCTTGCTTATTTGAATATCGATTAAAACACAAATTAAAATACGTGTTATTTTTTAAACTGCAGCTAGTACGGCATTCAAATTTTATTTTTAGCAGTCTTAAGGATAATATGGCGCCCATTCTTCTCTATTCACTGCGTTAATCGAAGTTTCAGTCAACTTTTTCCAGCATATCGATGGGTATGTTGGGGACAGCTCGACAAATGTTTTTTTTTTTAGGTGAGTCAATGTGCTAGGAAGATCATTGTAAACAACTGATTTCAGATATACTTTTTTTACATAGGTATCACCACTTATCAAAGCCAAAAGGCCACTCGAGGATAAGGGTTAAAAAGAGTGTACAGTAGATATTGGACAATATAGTAATCGTTAGTAATGGAAATTCGGTAAATTTGTAAACAAGTGGGATGGCTCATCAAAAACTTGTTTACGTTAGACTTGAAGACAATCATATAGTAGTCAGCTGGAAAGCAAGAAAGCGGAAGACAATTGCACAGGCGTGAAGTTCTAAGAAAGAAGCTTTGTTCATGGAATCTACGTTTAGGTTTAGGAACAGATAACGAGTGGGGGGAATTATTGATAGTGTTTTCAGCTAGACAGGTGATTCTTGTGGAAGTTTGGCGATGGGGGACTATAGACTGAAGCTCAGTCGAACACCTTCCATGAAAATAACGATACAGCAGAGACAAACACACAACATCTCTTCTGTGAGATAGAGCTTCCAGGGAAGAGGATATCTCCTACGAGACTACAAAGTCTATTTTGAACTCTATCAAGACAGGGCAAGTCCTTTCTAGCAGCTCCTGGCCAGATGTGGCAACAGTATTCCATCCTTGGACGTACATGGCTCTTATATAGATAAAGAATTGCTTCAGCAGTAAGATATCTACTGGATCGATTGAAGGATCCCACCATTTTTCCAGCGGCCTTGGCAACAGATTTGATGTACCTGTTCCATTTAAGATCAGGAGTAAAGCTCAAGCCCAGAAGCTTGTTAAAACTTGAGGCCTCCTCTAGACGAGAGCCATTCATTTCAACTGATGTAAAGAGAGAAGCTTGGTTTTAGATGCATTAAAAGTAACCAGCCACTCCTTTCCCCATTGTACAACATGCTCAAGATCAGAGGAGAGAGAATCGAAGAGAACTTGGTCGTTTACTGACTTAGATGTACCACCATAGATGGTAGTGTCATCAGCATAAATGTCTACAAATGATGTAAGGATGTGATTTGAAAGATCATTAGGAAAAGAGTTGAGCCCAGGATGGACCCTTGAGGGACTCCCGCATTAATACTAAGAGCTTCTGAATTTTGCCCATCAACTACTACTCTTATGAGCCTGTCAGAAAGAAATGATTTAATAATTGAAAAGCCATTTCCAGGTATACCATAGCTAGAGATCTTGTGAAGTAAAGCGTCATGGCATACCCTATCAAAGGCCTTAGATATGTCAAGAGCAATTGCCCTAGAAAGGTTGCCTCCGTCGAGAGATTCGCTAATTCTATGAGATATAACTGTAAGCACATCTGCTGTAGATCTAGTAGAACGGAAACCATATTGTGTGTCACTAAGAAGGTTATTTTTGCTGAGATGGTTGATTACTTCTCTATTTAACACAGCTTCCAGCAACTTACTCATGACGCACAGGAGACTTATTGGCATGTACTGAGACGAGGGTGAGCGACCACCTGAATTCTTGAATACAGGGCATACTAATGAGATTTTCAAGGGTGATGGAAGCAATTATCCTTAAGTCAACGTTTAAACAGTTTTGTAATATGGACGCTAGTTCTGATTGAAGTTTTTTGAGCACTATAATTGGAATACCGTCAGGGCCGGTTGTTTTACTGGAATTAAGATTTTGATTAGCTTAGCAACATCACGTACAGATAGTAATTGTCTGTATTTTTTAGATGAGGTGTTTTCATTTATTGAGATTGTCGGACTGACTTCCTCATCTTGGTTGTTATAGTCACAAAATTTCGGCCGTTTTGCCCTCCGGCCTTCATCAGGTGTTTTGTATCGAACTAGGGAACCGTTTGTTAGGAGTCTCGAACCCAACCCTTTGTTATTATTACGGGGGTACCGTGTTCGGATTCCAGCTAGGCTCTGGGACATAGTTGCTGAGTTTCTGTTTTGAATGTTTCTTTTTACTGCCTTCGTTCAGGATTGAACTTAAAGGTGGTGAGTTCAATCCTGAACGAAGGCAGTGAAAAGAAACATTAAAAACAGAGAATCAGCAACTATGTCCCAGAGCCTAGCTGGAGTCCGAACACGGTACCCCGTAATAATGACAAAGGGTTGGGTTCGAGACTCCTAACAAACGGTTCCCCAGTTCGATACAAAACACCTGATGAAGGCCGGAGGGCAAAATGGCCGAAATGTTGACTATAACAACCAAGATGAGGAAGTCAGTCCGACAATCTCAATAAAATATCGTACAGATATATGTATATCACATAGCGTGGTTTCTGATACAGGAGGAAATGTTGAGGTTGGCGGCCTTGGTCGCAAAGAGTAGAATTAGTTGCAAAGTTCTTGGCAAAGAGTTTGGCTTTGTCTGATGCTGACGAGATTACCCCAGGTCCATTGATAATAGTTGGGATGGAGCACACGCTTCTGTTCAGGATTCTGTTTGCTATTTGCCAAAACTGGTGGTAAACAAGCCGCTGCTCAGTTACTTTGGACTTAATGGACTGAGCATACAACTCTCTTGCGATCTTTATTACTTTCTTACAATGGTTGCTGGCAGTCCTGAAAACGGCTTTAGTTTCCATACATCTATTACGTTGGAAGCAGTGGAAAAAGTGATTTCTGATGATGGCAGCAGCACATTCTGGAGAGAACCATGGCTGGCTGTTAGGTTTTGCTGGAAATTTTCGAGGGTATGAAACGGTCTGTACCTACAATTACATGGAGAGAGAGAGAGAGAGAGAGAGAGAGAGAGAGACATCGATAGATAGATAGATATGTATATATATAAGATGAGAAGTATTTAGCTTCGAAACACCTAGGCCGAAATAAGTTTCTCCTTTCCTTAATTTGCTCGTGTTACTGTTTTTGTGATGATATTATAAAATTATATAAATAACTTTTATTCTTCATTTATTCATTTGATATATTTGTTTGCTCCTCTTTATAGTGTTGAGTTTTCTTACCATAATAAGTTTTGCTTTGTTAAGAACATATTCGTTAATAACGTACTTATATACATGGTAGCTTCTTTCAGTCTTGACAGACTATGGATAACCACTGTAAGGGTGCTTGCGCATGGAATTGTTATAGCAAGAGTTACGCAATCACGCCTCTCCTGGTTCGGCATTGTTAAATACCAGTGGCAAGTGGAGGTTAAGGACGACTGGAAACAATTCCAAGATTAGCAAAGAGCAATACAGCGCCTAGAATTCACAAATGGTCACCCACCTTCTACTAGTCAGGTTCAACGTCGCTTCGTGATCCTGTGTGTCAACGTGATTATGCCGTAGATACGTAATTATATATATATATATATATATATATATATATATATATATATATATATATATATATATATATACAAGGTGGCCTGCTAGTATATGTGATGTGTCAGGTCATGTCATATGCTACTGGTACCATGTAACCCAGTACTACCTGCCCTATAGTCGGGTCACCGGCGACTAAACTGGTTCCCCCACCAGACTTGATTGGTGAGGAGGGCGGCTAGTTTCCCTGAATGATTAAAAACAAGACCTTTCAAAGGGCGAATGTACCCTTTTTCGGGGTTAACGGCTAACTAGCACCGTGTATATGTGTGTGTATGTATGTATGTATTGGGGTGGAGAGGGTTCCTGTAAGCCATGGTGAAGGCAACCCTTCTAGGAGAAGCAAATCTCTGATTTACAAAAAACATAAAGCAGGAGACCAGTACCCGCATTAAGCTGGTCTGCAGTTTAATTTGTTGCTGGCTATCTTGCTCTTGCTTGTTGCTGGATCTCAACATTTTGATCAGAGAGAGAGAGAGAGAGAGAGAGAGAGAGAGAGAGAGAGAGAGATTTAGCTGTCGTACAAAGCTAAGACTCTGTAACACCATCTTTGTATAGATACTCCCTGAGTCATTTGGGATCACGGACTTTCAGTGTTCGAGGGAGTGGCATTCGTCTGGCAAGACGTTGCAATCATCATATATATATATATATATATATATATATTCGTGTCAAGAATTACGTTTATTTTCGCAATAGTTGATTTGTCGGAGCTTCTAATGAAATTAATTTTGCATAATGTTTTCAAAATGAGGCAGTTAAATAGAATGATGTTGGTTAGCATTTGTTTCTTTTTAACTTTCTTATTTTGTTAAAGTTGAGAAATGGCATCCTAGAGGATGGCATTTATTTACCTGCTATATCATACATTCTTATTGAGAGATTTATTTTTAAGCTTCTAACAGTCTTTTTAAGTGCAAGTGTTTTTATCCTTCAACTATTTGATTCACCGGCTGTATTTTTCAGGTAGTTTGATTAATTATTTTTTGAGTCTGGTTGCTTGTATAATTACTGCTATGACGGATATCTTCCTTAGATTCCAGTTTCTTTTCACGCACAGAATAGATATTATTTCGTAATGTTTATTTTCTTGGCTCCGTATAATCTAGCATCATTGGGGGCGCTAATTTACTTTTTTTATCTTTCTTTGTCGTTTTTGTTCTATATCCCCATGTCAGGTTAAGCAGATTAGTTATATAGGTTCGCAGTTGTAGGAATTTGTACTTGCACTCTATTTTACGGTTCCATATCTTCTGGTCGAAGCTCTTCTACTTTTTCCATCGTCTATTAAGAATGGAAATCTCAGTTTATAACATCATATATAATAGGATAAATCAAATATGGACTGTCATAGTTAGAAAAACGGAAACATCGTTAATTGAAAAAAATAATAAAATTACTTTTATTGTAATATTTTGACAATAATATTACGTTTGTACAAAATAAGAAGTTTTTACTACACACAAAGAGGATGTAAAATTTCTGTAAAAAATCAAATTGTACTAAATTATCGCATTTCAACATGTGTATATTTATTTATCTATTTTTTTTTAATTCTTGGAATTCGTTAATAATAAATGTATACGTGTAACGCATTACTTTTAAAAAAGTAAACTGTGTTTTCCTTCTTCACTTTACATTTTTTCTTTTACTTTTTAATAATCAAGTTCCTCTATTCTTATTTGTGTGTCTTAGAATATTTTTAAAAATCGTTACGTAATTCTTTACGCAATTGTATTCTGCAAAATAATTCAAGCAATAACGGCACTAGTGGACAGATAAAATGTTGTTGCTTGTAGTGTTTTAATATTATCGCTATACTTACTACATTGAATGATCCACTTTCCTCTAGTTCCCCTTCAAAATGTAATAAAATTGCAAGTTGCTAAGCAACATTACAACTGAGGAAAAATCTTCAAGAACATTTGCTAATTATTTGAGAAATCTGTACAGTAAGTCGTCTTTAATTTGATAAAATTCATTAAGACAGTTTTATAAAAAGAAATCACCAAATAAAACAAGAATATCTGGAAATCGAAAACCCGAATATTTATTCTTTAACGTCGATTACGTTTCGCGCTTAAAAATTCGTTGACGTTAGACACTTGACGTATTTTTAAGATGTGCGCCATCTGCACAAATAGAGATGGAAAAGAACTACTACATACTCTATCACTCTCTGATATATACGTGTAGTCAGACAAACAGCCATCCAGTAACTCAATTATAATTACATTAAAACACCTGATACAGTAATTCGGATTCAGTATCATTTAAAATTACCATGAACCGTATCCCCGAAAAATAAACCTTAATATAATATAATACTAGGCTTACGTAGAGGTTTGTTTCAAAAGAATCGAAACATGTGTAATTAAGTAATTTCTTTCGTTTGTAGTTTGTTTTTTTTTAAATTAAAACCGGCGTTTAATAAGAAAAGTAATTGATTCATCATCATTCGGGTTTCTTACTACTTTGGGATGCGGAACCATCACGGTTTATTTTGACTTTCTTTTAACACCGGCTAGACTTGGCCAACTATGACTCAGCGTGTTGTAGAAGTCGTCTATCCATCGGGTTTGGTGGCCTTGCTTTAGATCTTTTCCATCGGTCAAAGGTCATTTGTTCGTTCTATATATCCACCCGTCATCTGTATATCTTAAAAAATAACACGCTAATCTATTTTATTGTTCGTGCAATAAGAATGGTATTATTTACTCCAGTTTACTGTGTGATATAAGTGTATTCGTTGAAAACGTTATGCTTAATAGTTATAGTAGATTTTGTAGACTTAATGGCGTCTAATTTAGAAAAGGCTGAAAATCCTAACCGAATTTGCCGTTTGATATTATGATATCAGTATCACCTCCCACTATTTCCCTAGTAATATGTAAACTGATAAAGCATGAACCTTTCAAGTTGAACTATGAAGAAAATATTTTTGTACCAAACCAAAGTTGAAGAATAATTGCAATATAAATTAAATTTAGATTAAAATAATAAAGAAATAGGAATGCGAAAATAAAATAAGCATTAATTATAATAACTAAGAACACACTTCACATTATTCACGGACTGGTAAGATTTATTTCTTCTTGCTGGTGTTTTCTTGGTAAGTTGAGCAAGAAATGGAACAGACAATAAATTGTATTTTATTGAAGCAAATGCTTTAAATCGATTAAAACGCTTACGAAAAAACTGTTGACATTTTATTACAATTATAATATTCGGGCTGGTAGACTTCTTTCTTATTTGAGGAGTTTTGATAAAGTTCAGAAGCGTATAATCAATCTGGTTGGCCCTACATTATCCTCTCTGGAATATTATTTCCACTGTCAAACATTTATGGCTCACAAGAACCATGGAATCAAATGAACCAGAAGTCCAAGACTCGAGTTACGCCCGCATTTGGGTTCAGTTAAAGATATCAAAACTTGGGATTCGAAACCCAAATCTCTTGCATTATTCTAACATATTGTCACTGATGCTTCAAGTTCGACAAAGGATATTTGTGAATCGATAAACGATATTCATTATATGATTAAAATAGTAATATATAAATCGTACTTGAAAATAATTAATCCTCGGCGAAACACACAAAGTGCCTTTTATATATGCGAAGAGATGTTGATAACTCGTCATCGGACTATAGGTTTCTCGTGCGCATCTATTTTATCAAAGAACTACTGTTAAATTTATATGTCTGACGGTTCTTCTGATGCGACGGCAGATTTTCACAAATGCACTTGGAAGATGACGCTATATAAAGGTGTTAACTTCGATCAAAATCGAACTATTCCTTTTTTAATCGCATTTTTTCGATTATCGATTTTCGATATTCATCCGAGTGATACGAGTGGTACGCAACCCATATAAGAGCTCTCCCAGTCGCATAAAGTACATTTCATAAAATATAAAAATAAACATCCAACCGTTTCGGAGTTCATAGGTAATGAACTCAACCATATACACACAGACACACTCACAAAATGCATTTTATATATAAGTAGAGATGTGGATAACTCGTCATCGAATATACATCACCATAGTGCTGATCGTCTACGTCAGGATAAGAAAATTGCCCCACGCATGAATATCTTTCGCGGGATGTCTATTTACATTTGACATGTCTGTATAAATGTGCGTTTTTAGGGGACTGATTGATTTTCTTATATGAAATATAAACTTGCAAATCTTGCAAGCACATATTTGCTTTGCTTTCGAATCTATGTATCTGTCTACGTCGATTGAGAGAACTTCCTGCTTTTTCTGTATATGCACTCATATATGCCTATGCCATCGGGGAAAAAGTGCTAAGTGAAACGTTTGATAAGCGGATGACATATAAGTTATAGAGTGGAGAAAGTAGCGCACTTATGGACACAATGCGAAAAAATAAGATTGGAGCATCCACGATTGGCGGATTCAATATGGCGACCGAGGCGATGATGGCGGCAACTAAGAGATAAGCAGTTGGCAGGAAAAAGAAAACGAAGCCAATAAAGTGTTTGGAAATGTTGCAGATATGCAGATGAAGAGCGAGGGGGAAAGGTAAATTTGAAGTCACAGAGACAGGAAGAGAGAGAGAGACGATAAAGTGAAAGAAAGAGATAGAGAGAGAAATAAATGGAAATATGGAGAAGAATTCTTAAGAAAGAAAGAAGACTGAGAAAAAAGAAGGATGAATAAAATGGGAAGGGATAGGAATGAGGGGTTTTTGAAAGCAGGGAAAATAAAAAGAGAGGTTTGAGAAAATAGAAAAATGTGAGTATGTTAAACGAAGGAAGAAGAGGACAATGTGAAATCGATTATTTGTTGAAAAATAAAAGGTTTAAAAAAAGGGAAAGTGGAACAATTTGAAAAAATAAGGTAGAAAAAGAATGTTTAGTAAGAAAAGAGGTTAAAGAAAAGAGTATAAAGATTGTTTAAGAAACTTTATGGTTGGTTGGTTGGTTGGTTGGTTTCTTGGTTGGTTGTTTTTGTTTTACGGCATATCAACCCTTTTTAGGTCATTTAATGCCGAATCTAGTGATTCCTACCAAACTACCCTGTCAATTTTCAGTCTAAAAATTCGAGATTTGACATAAGGCGTTTGAGATTGAGGAAAATCGTTTTAATCGGTGCTCGGACAAACATTTGCCTGTAAAGGAGTCAAAGTTCAACAATTTGATCTTTAAAAACTCTACCAAACTCTTCCGCCAATTTTGGGTCTAAAATCTTTAAAATTTAAATGTAGTTTACTTGGACATAGGCCAAATTTATAATTAAATGTGAGCCTAAAACAATAAATATTAAGGGGTCAAAATCGGGGCCAAAGTTTAAAAAAAACATTTGATCTCTGCGGTTTCTACCAAATTACTCAGCCAATTTCTTGTCTAAACATTTGAATTTTTACATGAAGTGTATTCAGACATAGGGTAAGCTTTTTAATCGGTTTGGGTCGACATTTTCGTTTCCAAGGGGTCAAACTTAAAAAGATTAACCCTGGCGGTTTTAGCAAACTACTCAGCCAATATTTGGCCTAAACCTTTGAAATTTCACATAACGGGTATTAAGACGTATGGTAAGCATTTAAATCAATTTTCTGGGCAGAAAATTTCGCTGCCAGATGTAACAGTTAAAAGAGTTCACCTTTGCAGAATTACCAACTTCTGCGCCAATTTTGCGTCTAAACACTTGAGATTTAAGATGTTGATAACGTGGACATGGGTCTAACTTTTTTTTATGTATTTAAGACAAAAACAATAAATGTTAAAGGGGTATAAATTAGGGTGAAAGTTTTTAAAAAATTATTTCTGCGATCTCTACCAATTACTCAGACAATTCTTGGTCTAAACATTGGAATTTTTACATAAAAGGTATTCACACATGTGGAAAGTTATGAACAGTTCATAGGGCCCGAGCAAAGCCGGGCTGAACTGCTAGTGTATATATAAAAGTAAAATTGTTTGTGTGTCTGTCTGTATGTGTACCGAATTAATCTTTCAATTTTCAGTCTATAGATTCGAGATTTGACATAATGGGCATAGAGATTTGGGAAAGTCTTTTAAATCCGTTTTCGGCCAGAAATTTGGCTGTAAAGGGGTCAAAGTTCAACAATTCGACCTTTGAAAACTCTACCTAACTCCTCCACCAATTTTGAGTCTAAGCACTTGAAATTTTAGATGTACGTGCATTGGATCAGGATCAAACTTTTTAACCTGATTTGAGTCCAAAACAATAAACGGTAAGGGATCAAAATTAGGGTCAAATTTTAAAAAGTTTAGCCAATTTTTAGTCTAAACATTTGAAATTTTACATAAAGGCAAGCTTTTTAATCGGGGTTTGGCTTTGAATTTGGCTACCAAGGGGGTTAAAGTTCAAAACATTTGTACATTTGCGATCTCTAGCAAACTATTCAGCTAATTTTGTGGCTAAATATTTGAAATTTTACATAGAAATCGTATTCAAACATGCAGCAAGGTTTTTAATCAGTTTTTGGGCGAAAATTTGCTGGCAAGACATCAAAGTTGAAAGAGTTAACCATTGCAGACTTTACGAAACGCATCCGCCAATTTTTGGTTTAAACACTTGAAATTTTAGATGTAGGTTACCTGGACATGAGTCAAACTTTTTAATATATATATATATATATATATATATATATTCCTATGGATTCAGTTTTCTTTTGTGTGTATTGATATTCACAATAAAACCCCTCTTTTCTATTTATTTAAAAAGAAAATACAATTTTCTTATATATGGGTTGTGGAAATGCATTCACTAGCAAAAAGTCTAGCTAATTTGCATATTCTTTTTAAAAATCCATTTTAATTAATTCCCTGTTAGTTTTTCGGTTTTCTTATGGGATGATCATCTAGAGTTAACTATTACGTGTAATTATATTCATGCAGATATTCTACATGGTTTATACTTGCATAATATTTGCGTAAAATCTTTATATTAAACAAAAATTGTTTCTATATATATTTATGCATACGTATATATTTTTGTTTAATCTATTAGTCTGTCTATCTATCTATCTATAAAAGTGAAAGTGTATGTGTATGTGTGTGTATGTCTGTGTACATTTCCCTACGCAATAACTCTGTCAATTTTTAGTCTACAGACTCGATATTTAATATACAGAGTACTGCGATTTGGGAAAATCGATGTGATCGGTTTCTGGACAGAAATTTGGCGATTAAGGAGTCAAAGTTCAACGATTTGAACTTTGAAAAATCTACCAAACTCCTCCGACAATTTTGGGTGTACACACTTGAAATTGTAGATATAGGTTCCTTGAACATGGATCTAACTTAATAACTTGATTTGAGCCCGAAACAATAAATGTTAAGGGGCCGTAATAGGGGTCAAAGTTTAAAAAAAAATTGACTGCTTCTTTTTTTTTTGCTCAACATACACCTCCAAATACCTTGGCAACGCCGGGCACCCATGCTAGTATATATATATATATATATATATATATATATATATATATATATATAAGCACATAAAGTTATGAATAGTACATAGGGCCCGAGCAAAGCTGGGTTAAACTGCTAATATATATATATATATATATATATATATATATATATATATATAGAGAGAGAGAGAGAGAGAGAGAGAGAGAGACAGACAGACAGACAGACAGAGACAGACAGACAGAGACAGAGACAGAGAGACAGAGACAGACAGACAGACAGACAGACAGACAGAGACAGAAAGAGAAAGAGAGAGAGAAGGTAAGCAAAGTTATATTTCAATCAACGTTTGGTCTTTATTGTAAGACTTCTTCTGGATAAACGAATTGAAGAAAATAAAATATCTGTAGAATATTTGAAAATATATTGTAATATATGTTGTAATAAAAAACTCTGACTGTGTTCTATTTCAGCGTTAGAAATTCAAACAAAATATAGCGGTGTGAAAAGGGTAAAACTTTTTAACGTCATATTAAATGCTTTTAAATGCTATGATATAATTTATAAACTTTTTTTGATTAATATGGTCGTTTTAATTCAAATGGTGATGTGTAACTGAAATGAAATGAGTGTATTTTTGTTTTGTAATTTATCGAATGATTATATGCATTAGTTATTATAGGTTGTGTTATCATGTGTCTAAAATCAAATTATGTTCTTTTAATAGTAGTTTACTTATTAATGGCGATAAATTGTAGAAACGCTCAGGTTGTTTAATTGTGTCTGAATTTGCGACAAGCTCTGATTCAAGAAATCTCCGTCTCGGTTTATCTCCTATGCAATGAAATGTCTGCAAAAATTCCCCCTGAACCAAAGTATAGTAGGGTTGTAACAACAGATGCCATATACAAATTCACTACATCTACTCTATTAGTCACTATCCAATGTAGCTTTCGAACCCCATTTTATACATATTCAGTCGTTATAATAAAACGCTACATTACATCCAAAGAGCAACACTATCACTATCACAACATCTACAGAGGAAGGAGTTCCTATTTTTCTCTCTAAATATTTAATCCTACCAACGCTACCAGTTGACCCCAGGACGAATTTTATATTTTCTTATGATGCTGTAATTACACTCGGTGTAACTGATTATTTTATGAAAAACACTCATCTAGCCAAAACCACTATTAATGATTTCCCCACTCTTTATTTGTGTCTAAACCTAAACGTAGATTTCATGAACAAATATTCGTTCTTAAAACAGCACGCCTGTGGAACTCTCTTACGTTTCCTTGCTTTTTAACTGACAACAATATGGTTGTCGTCAAGTTCAATGTGAACAAATTCTTGACGCACCATCCCCTTCAGTAATCTAATTTACCAAATTTCCACTACTAACGATGTCTACAACATGTTTCCAGTGACTGTACACTCATTAACCCTTATCCTCGAGTGACCTCCAGGCCTTAATATGTGTTGCCGCCTTGGTACTACATATATATATATATATATATATATATATATATATATATATATCTTGTTCCCAAATCTTATATTTATATTGTTACATATTTTTCTACTAACCTTATTTCCTCAAGTGGATTTTTTTGCTGGCTGATATGCATATGACCACTTTGTTTATGCGGATTTGTGCTATTTAAATGCTTTCACCTCAGCCTGTTTATAGTTATACAATTTAGCCAGCATTCTCACACCCTTTCAGATGGTGCCATATTTTATACAGATTTATTTATTTTAAATATGTATATATATATACATATATATATATATATATATATATATATATATATATATATATATATATATTAGAAAACAATGTTGGGTAAGTAAAAGATTAAACAGATGGTAGAATATTCGAGTAGAAAACGAACCCGTAAAATGCGATTAATTTTGAAAAGATGAAACGACACGGAAGTTGGTAAGTGTGTGAGAAATAATCATGAATGTAGTCGAAGGTAACTTAAGCCAGAGATGAATACGGGCAGTGGCATTTGGGAAATGGTTAGAGTTACTGTTAATAGTTAAAAATGACAAACTGGATGGTGGTATTCAGAGAAATGTATAGAAAATTCAATGGGAGGTAGACATCAGTCATGTTATTGTTTTTATATGTGTGTATTATATGGCATAATCACGTTTGACACACCGGTTCTCGTCAGATCACCGAAGTTAAGCAACGATGAGCCTGGCCAGTACCAGATGGGTGACCATGTGGGACTACTAAGTGCTGTATGTGCTCTCTGCTTATCTCGGCATTGTTTCCAGTCATCCTGAACTCCTCCTTGTCACTGGACTCAAAGAGTGACGATTCAGTAGAGGTGTGGTTAGAGATTGCGCAACTCTTGCCACATAATTACACGCACAGCTGCACCTACAGAGGGTATCCTTTGTCTTTCGAGACTGAACGGAGGCATCATGTGTATATTATAAAAAATCGACATGTTAATACTTAGAATATTTAAATAAGTTTCGAAAAAAATTGCGTTTTTTCAATAAATTTTAAGACACCATTTTCTGTTTCATTTAGTAAAATCTGAGGTCATTCGGCGCAATTACCAGTTCGGTCCATAAAATAACTCAAATAACAATAAACAAAAAAAGCAGAAATCCATTTATTTTAAATTTCATTACAGAAACGTAATAGTAAACAAACTATAAGACAAACAAATATATGAGTGTCAGAATGGTCTATAAAATTATTTTTTCTTAAAATTCATTCATTAAATAATCAGGTAATAACAGATTTGTTTAGATTACCATTTTAGAACAATGCAGCGTCAACAAGTTCTTTTAAAGATAACCCCCTCCGCCCTAATATTTTAATTTTACTTGACTTCATAGCCGAAATGTTTAAAATAAAAATTATAAACAACCATATATTTGAGCTTTTTTTACAATTAACACCATATGTACATCCGCGCACCGCTCACTGAATACAAGTTAATAATAGAAATAGAGATTATTAATAACTGATCGAAATACTTGTGTATACATGTGATCCTTTGAATTAAAATCGACATACACAAGTATATAAAAATATAATCATGTTATACATTCATTCTCATATAATTTTGATTGATGCACTAAAGTTCTTCATTCCTCAATACCTCCTGTTTAATTTCATACTTGCGTCCACATGCCCAACTCATCTCTTGATTGCCAGAAATCTTAGTTTTGCGCAGTGGTTAGTTCACTCCATCCTTATGCTTCTTAACAGTCAACTGTTATTAGTTTAAAATGCTATCAAAGGCAAGATAAGTTACTCTTCTGTAAATTAAAGCCTGTTTTACTGCAGCCTGTATGGACACGCACAGATAAAATGAATAGAGAAAGAAATGGCCGTTTTTTCTTCTTTATATGCTTGCAACATTGCCACTTAATATGCAAATGAGATGCTTCCGGGTTAAAATAAAAAGACTGATTTTTCAGAAACTGGGTTGATTCTGTATTTGGATGTAGGAATGGTAAGTTTTGTAAGCAAAGCCTCGTGTTTGGAATTAAAAAAGTTTTGGCAGTATAGTGTCGAGCTTTGGAGTTGAGTTTTTGACAGCAGTATGTTAAATTTTGAGCCGTGCATTTTGACTACGGTATGTAAAATTTAACGCCGGATATTGTTAATTGCAAAGGTAGCATATTAAGCAGTCAATCAGCGCAAGTGTAGAACAGTTAACACTTGATTGTTTAAACAACATTTTTTTTTCAAATCGTGTCTGCAGTGTTTCGTCTACTTCACAGAAAAAAAAGTAATATTTTATCTTATTATACTAATGAGCCATTTGATAACAAAGATTAATGACTTAAAAAACAGATCTTGTTTATTTACATTAAATTGTTTGTATTCATCAGAGAAGCCATCTTCTAGTAATATGTTTCAGAGATGTGTAAGTTTTAGAAAGAAAATATATTAATAAAAATTGGGGTTGATTTTATGCACACAAGAAAATCAAATAAAATTCGATTACAGTAAAAACTTTAGAAGCGAATGAGATTTTGCTGTAAATGTTTTACTGCACTGATAAACGCTTGCATAACAGTCAATGATTTCATTTTTATTAAAAATCACACACTATAAAAATACATTTGGACACCCACTTATTTTCAAACTGCAATGCCTCAGAAGCTAAAAATAGTCACGGTTCACTTACGGAAAGTCATTTACACAACTTGCTGGCATCACGTTCAGTTCATATTGTTTATTTAGTAATTGAGTGTATTTCTCGATTTCGTCGCTTTATAAACTTTTCAACAAGAATATAATTTTACTTGATAAACATATAACGTATTGCATACATGCATAATCTATATTATGTTCATTATGATTTAAAATTAAACGCATTAACTTAAAAGTAAAAGAAGCACTGCAAAGACACATAAAAAACAAAGTGCTTTTACGGCGTCATTATTTTTTGCACATGGCGTAGATAATATAGACGATGACCTTTTGTTTCTGCGTACAATTGTTGCATTGCGTCAATGTTCCTAATTACGGCCCGTATCTTTATTATTCTGCACTGCTGCGCCTTGACTGTGTCCCCGAGTGATTAGTGTCCCATCGTTCATCGCACCTTGAACAAATGCTACCTCAAGACATAGCAACAGACGCAGGTCTCATTTATTCTGGAAAAATTAATTATATTCAATCAGCAGGATTTTTCACGGTCGAAATCGTGTCATTGTTTCCTATCCTTATAAGGGGATGGGGTCTCTATTTTACCATGGTTTTAACCAACATTTATTTCTATCTCGTCGCCTTGAAAAGTCTCCCGATCCATATTCTCGGAGAATCAGACAGACTTGCTTCTGATCTGCACTCTTTCCCCCCCCCCGAATCAAACTCTTCTCCCAAAATCGCGTCCCACGAATCTTTCATGTTATGCCTGTTCGATGCATCTTTCTAATTTTGTTATGTCACTTTTATAAATAAAAAAAAAACCTTTATATGCTATTAACTTCTATTTTATAAATAACAATGAGGTGTAATGCCTAATTTTATATGCTGCACTTGTTACAACTGCCAGTCTGTCAACGTTAGACTCATTATACGACGATATGACTCACGCACCTAGTAGAAAAAGCATGTGAAAAAAGGAGGGTAAGACAGAATTAATAAAGCACAGTGTATCTATATTTATGAAGTTTTCGAAAATGTTACGTATGAAGAGTACACCTGTGTAATATCTGGAATATGTGTTTGTATATGT
Organism: Euprymna scolopes; assembly: GCF_053919585.1. Taxonomy (NCBI): domain Eukaryota; kingdom Metazoa; phylum Mollusca; class Cephalopoda; order Sepiida; family Sepiolidae; genus Euprymna; species Euprymna scolopes. Next base: position 134,069,786 of record NC_136490.1, on the reverse strand, counting down.
GTACCTGATTTTTCTCAGTACCTAAGTGTATGTTGAGTGTTTGTGTCATCTATGTGTAGAAGTAATCACAGTTTTCCACGCAGCTATTTGCTGTAGGAGGGTGTTTCGTTCTCTCTTCTGTCCGATTTCGTCCTGATTATTTAATGAATGAATTTTAAGAAAAAATAATTTTATAGACAATTCTGACACTCATATATTTGACTAGCTTGTATTGAACTATTGTATCAAAAACCAACCGGCTACACAGATGGTTTGTTCGTAAAAATGCATGTTGTAAGAGGATTAATTGTAAATAATATTTTTCCTTATGAATTACCTTACGTTTGTTAAAAAATACCAACTTTTTCTACCGTAATTTTGCGATGTGTCGTATTTGTTAGTGTTAACGCTGCATGTTCCTAAATTCATTTTTGAAATAATCTACAACTGTAAGCAGAATCGAATTTGCACTATGTATTATTATCTATATATCATGCTCTTATCAGTTATGGTCACACAAACCCCTGAATAAATCTAAAATGGAAGATACGAAGATTTGATAGATAATATCATGTGACAAATTCTCACTGTCTTTAACATTTTCATTTTTCGTTGTTAAATTAATGTTCATATGGTTAACACTATTTCTTAATTTTATGCTCTCTCATTGTCAAACTATTTCTTGTCTCTAATATGATACTTTGACTATATTTGCTTGAACAAATTGTGGTTTATACTCTTATGTATTTGTTTACAAGTTAGAAAAGCATTTCATCCAAGGCATGGAAATTGTTAAACAAAATGTTTTTACTATAGGCTTTAAAAATAAAGATACACGATTCAATTTGAAATTTATTTATCTTCAAAGTGTACTTTTATAAATTTTACAAAGTCAGGTATAAAAATTTAATTTAAATTAAATCAAAAAATTACCTTGGATTTTTTTATGTAATGTACAATCTGTTGTACTTTTTCAAAATAATCATTGAAAATTTTATGTCTATATCATTAATTGCTAGATGAAAGATAATGTTTTTAAAGTGCAAATAAATGCACATTACATATAATAAATCCAAGGTAATTTTTTGATTCAATTTTAATTAAATTTTTATACCTTACTTTGTAAAATTTATAAAAGTACACTTTGAAGATAAATAAATTTCAAATGGAATCGTGTACCTTTATTTTTAAAACCTATAGTAAAAATATTTTGTTTAACAATTTTCATTATTGGATGAAATGCTTTTCTAACTTGTTTCTTAACTTATTTTGGGGCTAAATAGGGAGGGGCGAATGCTGAACTTAGTCATATTTTTATGCCTCGCTTACTGTGCACTCACGGGGAACCATGTATGCTTCACTTGTTGTTATTATTAGTAGTAGCAGTATTAATATTAGTAGTACTAGGAGCATTTATACGTAATTGGCACTTTTAATCATTATAAAAACTCGATAGTTAATACTCGCATGATAAAATATCACGACACTGACGTCAAAAGTTCGACAATCAGTCCGACAGAAACTGGAACATTTGTATCATCTGTGGTTTAAGACGTCCTAACCGAGGAATGGCAAAAGTGCTATTCAGACTAATTTTTGCAGGACGAAAGTATCTTCCTCCTTGAGCGCTGACCTAGATATTGACTTCGGACATTTTGTCACTTCTATTCCCTGTGGAAATGATGTACACACATAAAATATCGCGACCTAACGCGAGATGGGTGTCTCACTCAATAGTAGGTAAATATCGGCGAATTTTTCTTTTGTAATCAGTTTTTGATACAACATTCTTTGTACCTTAACTTGTTGTTTATAAATACGTCAGTGTTACGCAACAACTGGCGACGCGGTGTCTAAAATAACAACGTTGTATTAAAAACACCCATATCAAGAAGATCGACCGAAATTTATTTTCACCATGACTAATGTTTAATGTAAATCGGGGAAATATTCGAACGAACAGATAGTGTCCGAAAACACTTGTTAGCAATTCAGAGAGTCAGTATACAGTGAAACCGGACGATCAAACGTTTTAAAGACCATAACGCATCCCTAAAAGTTGTATGAACTCTCAATTTTCCGCACCACTTACAGAAAAAATAATTTAAAAAAGCTATGAGTGAAATATCCGTTAGTTCATTTTTAACTGAAAAGTTAAGTCTGTTTTCTATCTTTAAGTATTTACTAAAAGAAAGAAACTAAATGTTGAGGCAAAAATAATAGTTTTAACATTTTTCTGCCATCGTGAAAAGTGAACTTTAATTATTTTATTCTCGACAACAAGATCAACATTGTGTTAATCGTAACGAAATGAATAAAACGGACTACGGGAAAATTTGTAAAATATTCTTTCATGCTTTCAAGATTTTCATTGATTTTGCTATTCTTTGTTTCTTAAAAGAGAATTAAAACAAAAACAATGACACAACTATGAATATATAAAATGGCAACAAAAAATAACAAAAAAAAACGAAGAAAGACTAATGCAACAACGGCAAAAAACGAAGAAAGGCAGACTGAATTGGTTAAATATCGGATAAAACAACAGAAGCAGTAAAAACAACAAAGAAACATTTCGGAAGCAACAACAAATGATGAAAGAAATTTTTTTAAAAAATTACTGAAATTACTACAAAAACAAAAAACACTGGATCAACAAGAGAAAACAGACATCAAAAGTTAACCTAAAAAAAGTAAGTCCCAGAAAGTAACATACTTTCTCACAAAGCACATTCTGAAACACCATTGACAGAATAATCATTCGTACTTTAGAAGGTGCCTTTTTATCGTTGAGTGTAGTAATTTGGCAGAATAAAAAAGTTTCGCTTATTGATTCGCGAACTGTTGTCCGCGTCTTTCGTAATTCCAACGTTGTTGTTGTTATTATTATTGACTCACAAGAGCTTAAACACAGGTCATAAAAGACTTCTCCTTTGAAACAACTTGTAGTGCTCCCTGGAAGCCGAGTGACAACATGTCTCCCCAGATTTACATTACTCTCCACCTCCTTCGGCAGCATTCGCAAATGAATTTGCGTTATCGCAACAGCCGCTTAGTATTGATTTCTCGCTGGCAGCGGTCATAGTTTCCACTGGAATTTGAGTGGCAATAAGCCTTCCCAAGGTCCTAGTTCTCTTCGCACTTGTGTAGTGGAGGTCTCATCAGCGCCTTCCACTCGGTCTTTTCATCCTCCTAAACACTTCTCGACTATTTGGGCATCGCTCTTTTTTTTGGGGGGATGGAGCAATGTAAGGGGGCGAGGGAATTTTTATCATTATTATTATTAGTAGTAGTATTACCTTAACTTTGGTGGCACTATTACAGGTTTGGTAATTGCATGTCTCTTTTGTTTGTTATAAGGATGTAAAACCTTGTAAAAATGTCGGACGATTTTTAATTAGGTGTAAAATGTATCTTTTTGTAGTAACCTTGGTGAAAAGCACAGAAACAGAACAAATAGTGCAATGCAAATATATTAAAACTAGCAAAAGTATCCGTTGTTGACTGGGTTCAAAAACAGCCTACAGAAAATGGACTCTGGTTTATGAAAGTATGATAGGTTATGAAAAAGAAGGGTTGTAAAGAGATAGCTTCGAATTTGGGGGTATCAAAACCAAAGCAAAATATGATGAAAGTAAGAATAAAATAGATAAACCCCAACATTTATTATACCATACCTGTTCACACTGAAACACTTATCACAATATTCTGTGGATCTATATCAAAAAACCTTGTTAAACTTTGTGACATATTTCCATTCTATGGAGGTCATGCGTGAACAAACACCCCATAATTTTATTATACCATATTTCTTCAAACTGAAACATAATTATCAAAGTATACTTACACAGATTGAGATGAAAAGTCTTTAATAAAGTTTGTGCCTATTTCTATTCTATGGAGGCCAGACGCGAACGCAGACCCCAAAACTTTATTATACCCTCCCTATTTAAGTTAAAACATACTTATCAAAGTATTATTATGTACACCTATATCAAAAATACTTGTAAACTTTTTTTTTAATTTTTAAATATTTTATTACCATATTTTGTGGACCAGGCGCGAACGCAGACCCCACAATTTTAATTAATCATCATTATGCCAGATCAAACATACCTATTCCTGTGTCTCGATACATCTTCTATCATTATATGTTATCAGTTTTCTATAATAGTGAGCCATATAGGAGCCTATTCGTGACCAGACACACTCACAGACGTTCAGCTTTATATATAGATATCGAGATAACAGAAGTCCATGTAATCTCTGAAACAATCCATCGTCAACGTCAATTCTAGAAATGAATAATTTTATACAACTATCAATTTGTTTAGCACTATTGATTCCATATATAAATATTTATCTATCTATCAATGTCTCTTCTTTCTCTCTCTCTTTCTTTCTCTCTGTCTCTCTCTATACACACACGCACACACACATATATATGTGTGTGTGTGTGTGTGTGTGATCCTGTGTACACAGATGATATTCTATAAAACTGATAAAGCAAATTGAATTTTTAACTGAAATCTTTAATATTAAAAAATATCTTAATATTTGCTTCAAAATATTTAAAAAATCTTAAAAAAAAACAGTAAAATCTAATCATAGAATTATTTCTCAATTATACCAATAATATTACAATGCACATATCGAAACCAATAACGTGTTAATTTGTAAACTTCTTTAATTATCTTCAATTCAAATGTCATTTTTATTCTATCCAAATCAGAAGGTATGATCTAAGAATGTCCTCTTTAAACGTCGTTTCATTGAGCAAAAAAAATATAATTCCTCCAAACGATTTGTACGTTAACAGGTAATTAATATGAAAAATTGAGAACATGATCAGATTTAAAAGAATATCAGGAAATTATAGGATTTCAATTACATTTTGTATGTGCATTTATAAGGATGTTCACAGTTGACCTCCGTTGGAATTTTAAATGCAAATAAATCGTATCGTTTTCATTTAAAAACTACCAACAATAAGAGCATAATTATAATTTAATTACATTTTCTACAATTATTCAGAAAAAATAACGTTTATCTATAATTAACTGATCACGATTCCTGGTGTTCTCTGAAATCTACGTTTGTTGGTTGCTCGACAAAATAGATATTAAACCTAGTTATTCACTTCCGTTCGTCTGTTCGTTCGTTTGCACTTTTCTCAATAACCACGCCTTGAAATTAAAAAAAGATTAACTCAAACATTAGTCATGGTGAAAGTAAATTTTTGCGACAATAGATGTTCCGGGATACATTTGATTGGCTCCTTATGGGGGAATATGGGAGTAAAGTTGTTCCCAAATCTTCTGTCTGTTTTTTTGTTCGCATTTTTCTCAATAACCAAGCCTTGGATATATATTTTTTTAATTTTGCAAAGGCATTATTCATGGCGAAAGTAAATTTGCGTCAGAACAGATTTTCCGGGATAACTCTGGTTGCTTCCCTTAGAAGCTTATAGAAGTAAAATTACCTTCAAAACCTTAATTCGTGAAGGATAGCTCTGCATTCCCGGCTTGTTCCAATTGAAATCAACTATTACACATCTGGGTTTCATATAGATTATTTAATAAAAATGATGATTGATGAGTAAAAAATATATTTTTATTTGAGGATTAGTAGATATTTAACGTAATTTTTAAAACAGATAATTAAAATAAGTATGACTAAAATAAAGTTCAAATGTAAAAGGTATTTTTGACGGCTACAATGCAGAGATGTACAGTCGTTACGAGCAGATAATTAAATAAATAAATAAATGAATAAATGATAAATAATTCAATAATTTTTTTTTGTATTTATTTATATACCTGAATTTTTTTATAACTGTGAATTTTACTTATTCCAAAGGTCCTTTCGGGTAATAACCCATCATCAGTGGAAAAAAACAATTCTTTTTCTACTAATGATGGGTTATTACTCGAAAGGACCTTTGAAATAAGTACCATCCCCAGTTTAAAAATTTCAGGTAGATAAATAAAGAAATATATATATATATATAAATTATTGAATTATTTACCATTAATAAATTTATTTATTTATTTTATCTGCTCATACCGACTGCACATTCCTGGATTGTAAGCCTTCAGAAAATCCTTTTATTATTTCACAAAGTTTCAAGCAAACAACGCCATACTTCTTGTAGTTCAAATGTATTTATCATATTTTTATGTTATAATTGTAGTTGTTTTACTAATTGTTATTAATGTTAAATTATATAAGTTCAGCATCGACTATCACTCATTTACATCAGTACTACGTATAGTTATTGTCTTCGTCTATAGTTGAGAAGACTCAAAGGTTTACTTTTAAATAGCAACTACAGTGACCAGGCGTACACTAATTATTTTTGATCCTCACATTATGAATGTTTGGAAAAAAGTATCATGAATAATTTTCATGCATATTATCTTGCTCGACCGATAATTAAAGTTTGACCTTCAGAGTAATTTCCGAAGTGGCTTACAATTATGTCAAATTAGCATGCACTTATTAACTTTTATTTGTGTAGGATTTCTGGAAAATAATTTTAGATATTTGTGCTAATTTAGGAGGGGGATTATTATTCTCCAAGAGTAAAAGCCAGAGTTTACATATGGTTAGCAGAAGTCGTATAGTTTAAAGAGTTATATTTATTTTTGATTTTGATAAAAAAACTAACAATTTTAAGCTTCAATTTAAAACAAATTTATATAAGTCAAACAGTAGATGCATTATTGCGTGTCTTTGTGAAAAAATATTTAACTGATAAGTTCTACTGGTCACATAACACTAGGATTAACAGGAAAGGATTGTTTATAACGAATACAATCCTTGTTTTGGATTAACAGCGTATATAGAAATATGTCAGAAATCGGAATGCAAAGATTCTTATTCAAACTAGCAAACATACTTTTATTATTTTTGCGCATGCGCTAATTCATTCATGGCTTGAAATGATGAAATTTTAGATCATTCTCATCTATCTGTCGATGGCTCAAACGTTACGAAATGCTGCAAGAGCTCTAAATGTTTGGTGTTTTGATTTTAGCTGAGGGCATCTAGGCCATTTTTAACTTTTTAAATCAGTACTATATATTAAGTACAATACAATGTTCAATAGAGACATGCCTCTGTAATAATAAATATGTATATACCCAAATATATTTAAGCGTGTTTTACGTTAGGGCAAGGCTTGGAAACCCCGCTAGTTATACAACATATTCGTGTTCTAATCTTTATTAATGGAAAATAGAGATATAATGATTAAGTAATCCAGTTTGCTTGGTTTACCTTAAATCAGACTGAATGTTAAAAAAATGTGCAAAAAAAGTAACGCTTATATAAAATGTAATATACAAACTGTTAAACTTCCAAATTATTAGAATGTTATTCTTCTTATCTAACAGGCAAAGACTTGATCATGCTGGCTAGTATGCGTATTATACACTATGTGTGTATCATATTTTTTTACATGGAGTTCACCATTTATCAAGGCCCAAGGGCCACTCGGGGATAAGGGTTATTGTGTGTACATTAATCAATGGGATAGTGTAGTAATAGTATTAGAGAATTGATAAAGTGGCATTACTAATAAATTAAGTCTATTGGTAATTCTTTTAGAAATGTGAATATTAAATATGTCAGTAGATTAATGAACAATGCAAATAAAATTATATTGTTTAAAAATATGTAAGATGAGAATTGAAGATTCCTTTGTTTGTCAAAAGTTTGTTTTGGACAAGCATATGAAAACCATGTGAAATTGATCACATTTGAAAAACACACTTATGACGTCATAGACAAAGGACATTTCTCCATATTATGGGTTCAGATTTTAGTGGGAACGCAAGTCAGTCAGCAAGAGAGAAGTCAGATCAAGAGAGCCAGAGAGTTGGTCAGTTGATCCCTTGGAAGCGAAAGGAGAACAATTAGACTATGTAGATCCAAATTTGAATTCCTGACGTAATCGACCGGCCAATCAGATGAATAAAGAGGTCATCATTATGTTGTAACTGCTGTCTTGTGTCATCCTTCATCACGAACGAAAGGTAATTGTGTTTTTCATCTTAAAATGAACATTGTAAACCCTTCGAAGATTATGTATCTCGCCTCCTCTGTTTTAAGAACTATTTTTGCATATATTCCCCAGTCCGGTATTAATATGAACTCCAAGAGTTGTCGCAGTCGTCGCCATGTTGTAATATGTATAAATATCATTATCATTCAAGATGTGTTATAAGAACTGTGTTATATATGAACACCACAAGAAGAACTGGTATATATATATGTCCTCGTCATCCTTAAATATGAAACCAGTGCTACACAATATATTTATATATATATATATATATATATATATATATATATATATATAATGGTGTGGGGACGATTAATGAGCATCGAAATTTGACATCGGAAAAATCAGTAATTTTATGGCTATCAGAATCGAGATCGAAATCGGTATTGGAATCAGGAAAAATGTACCTAATTTCCTATGCCCAAAACGATCCGTTTTAGTATACTTGTTATTTGATTTTACTTAGAGTAAAATCTTCCATTGCTGGTAATAATGATTGATTTACACTGGTCATAAAACTGAAATAAATCAACATTTTTACGTATTTTTATGGTAATCTAGGAAGAATTAAAAGTTTATAGTTAAATATTTAGGGATTTATCAAGTAAAAATCGGTAATATCATAGGAATCAAGAATTTAGAATGGAATCGGTAATTGTATCGGAATCAGAAAAAAATATTCGATTCGTCACATCACTCTAATATATATATATATATATATATATATATATATATAAAAATAAAGTAAATGGTAGTTTGTTTGAAGCATTACTGGTAAGAAATATATGGAAGTTTTAAAAGTCGAGAGCAATGCGGAAAGGACCGGAGTCACAAGAAGAAGAAAGGAAAACAAACAAACAAAAAGACAGCTATGTTCGAGTAGAGAAACGTCTGTTTATTGCTATATCATTCCTCCTTTCATTATATAATTATTTGCAACTAGGTTTTTGGCTTCAAATAAATATGTAACCATAGGAGGAGTGATAAATGAATAAATAGTTACTACTCGAACATACCCATCTATATCTTTGCTTGTTTTACCTTTATTTCCTTTTGTGACCCCGGTCCTTTCCGAATTGCTCTCGACTTTTAAAACTTCCATATATATATATATATATATATATATATATATATATATATATATATATATATATATATATATATATATATACTAGCATGGGTACCCGGCGTTAACCGCGTGTTTAAAAGTGTGTGTTGAGCAAAAAAAAAACCTGACGGAGAAAAAACCTAACGTCTTTGCTGTTACGACCACCGCCAAACGAAAAGTAACGTAGGTTAAAATTAAGGCTAGACAATCGAAAAGAGGGGATGATTTTCGAAAGTATCGACGAAAAAAGCAACCACTCCGTGTAGAAAATGCCCAGTTGAGGCTGAGGAAATTAATGTTTTTAGCCAATTTTTCGATATTTGTCGTCTGAAGGGTCGAGCTTAAAAACGATACTGATCTTGTAAAATCCGTCGCCTCCGTCCAAATTTTTAGGCAGAAATGCAAACATACATATCTAGATTTATATATTTGTAGCTCAAATTTTCTGACCCACACCGATTAAAAAGCTTGCCCTATCTCTGAATACCCTTTATGTAAAATTTCAAATGTTTAGACCAGGTAATTTGGTAGAGACCGCAGAGGCCTAATTATTTTTACTTTGACCCTAATTATGCCCCCTGATCGTTTATTGTCTTGGGCTCAAACAAGTCATTAAGTTATATCCATGTCCAAAGAACCTATATCTAAAAGTTCAATTGTCTAGACCCAAAATTGACGGAGGAGTTTGATAGAGTTCTCAAAGTTCAAATCGTTGACCTTTGACCCCCTTAACAGCCAAATTTCGGGCCGAAAACTGGTTATAAAATTTTCCTAAATCTCAGTACCCTGTATATCAAATTTCGAGTCTGTAGACTGAAAATTGATAGTTATTGTGTACGGAAATGTGCACACACAGACAGGCAGACACTTTCATTCATACATATATACATATGTATACATATATATATATATATATATATATATATATATATATATATATATATATGATTCTTATTTTTATCTTATCTTACTGTTATATAAAAGTAACTTTTTGTGTGTGAGAGTTCCTTCCTCATATGTTCCGAAACGACTGAGCTTATCTTTTTAAAATTTTACACAAAGGTAATTTATATGTCTGGCAGTGTTCTTAGGTACGTTTTTATAGGAATTCATCCGATAAGTATCGAACATCGAAAAAAATTAATCTTAAAATTCTGTTTCTCCCTTATACAGTCCCACTTAAAAGTAGCCGAGAAAACACGTAGTAGAGAAGAGGAACATTCTTTTATTGTTTAAATTATCTCTAGCATTGGTTAAATTACCTCTTATGTAATAAAATGCATTTCTAAGCACGTCTAACAACGTTTGCAGGTACTGCTTTAGATCTTCTCTGGTAATTCTTCTTATAGCGTTGGTAATGTTCTCCTAGACTGTGAGGATTATTTGCATAAACTTTTTGTTTTAAAGTCCCCCCAAAATAAAAATCACATGATTACAAGTCTGGGGAACTTGGTGGTCATAACTATTTGCTGATTGTTCTCTCTTCCGTAAGCATGTCATGAACTCGTGCCAGAGATCTGTGAGACGTGTTGCATGTGGCGCCATTTTGTTGGAAAAGTAATTGTATTTTGTCTTTTGGTGTCAGTTGGTCGATAAGAAAAAGATTAGGGAGATCGGGCGACTTTTAAGTGGGCCGCTTAATCAAAAAAAAAAAAATGATTAGAAAAAATTAGAGAGAGCGAGCTATTTTTAGTGGGCCACCTTGTAGATTAAAGTAAAAATTAATCCTGAAATGAAAGTTCTTGGCAGCAGGAAGGTAAAATGATCCAACGCGTATTGTAATCCTTTTAGGCTCATGTAACAATCAGATGTAAATATGTTTCCTTAGTTTCTCCTTTTGTTGGATGAAATATCCGGCAAATATCGGATTTTATCAATCCAGTAAAGATTTTTTTCTTTTTAATATACAGAAATTGAAATTAAATTGTTACTAATATTATCCAACTATTTGATGAGTAGGGAAAAGTACAGCATACTCCCGTATGATCGCCGATGTTAACAATCATTGAACCTGGTCAATAATAAATGTGTCACCATTAGGGAATTTCAAATGTTGGATGTGCTCTCTACCTTTATTGCCATTGTTTCTAGTCGTCCTGCACTTCTCTTTACCACTGGACTCAAGCAGTGCCGAGTCAGGAGCAGTGTACTTATGTATTGATAAACTCCGTCCTCACAATTGGACGCGCAGCTACCCTTACAGAGGGTATCCATTATCTTTCTAGACTGAACAGAAGTGATCACAATGATAGGGGGAAAAGAACGAACACATCATACGAATATTGATTATTATTGAGTGTACCTATTTACTATGCCTCCCCACGGGACAGAGTTAGATACCAGGGTCGTTTTTTAACGTGGAGAAAAGGTACAAAAATAAAAATTGTCTCAGTCGTGAAGGATTTCTCCTCCACCGAAAGATAACAAGAAAATGAAGTGCAGCATCTGAAGAACAGATGGTATTTATTTGCTCCCCCACTGAGCAAATTAGGCACAAGGCCGTTTTTAATGTGAGGTAAAAACCAGCTCCCCTAAAAGTACGCAAAAAGGGGGCACTCTGGTTACCAAAAATAATAATTGTCCCAGTATAGAGGGTTTCCCCTCCATTGACTGGTACAAACCACCTTAAGTGCAGCATCTGCCGGAACAGATACTACACTTTGATCTTGACCAAAAGGATTATTATTGATTGTATTTGACGTTTTTATTACAGATCTGTAATAACTAGGGTTATGACAGCAGAATATTCTTTTTACTGTTTTAACTCTCGGGTATATATGCGACACGGTTACACTCAAATAAACCGAGGATCACACCAATTTACATAAAAACAGTTAAGATGTCAATGGATATAAAAACTAAGAATAAAAACAAGGAAAAGAATGTGCTGTTGTCATAGTGTCATAGCCCTAGTAAAAACATATAACAATTATTTTGAAAATTCGTTTAAGTTTTGAAAAGTTCCAGAAAGCCGTCCGGCGTGGCCCAGTCCTACGATACGCTTTGATATATTTTAATTCATGCCGATTACGTATTTATTATTACAGAGACAATTTTATATAGAATATATTATATTGAACCTAATATATAATAGTGAGATCAACACACACACACATACACACACACACACACACACATATATATATCTATCTATCTATCTATCTATCTATCTTCTATCTATCTATCTATCTATCTATTCTATATATCTATAAAAACAGAGATGTGTGTGCCACAGACGATTTCTGATTGGTTAATCCAATAATCACATCTCCTAAAAAACTATGGTTCGTAGGCTCTTACCTTTACCATAAAATATTATGGCTTGATTTATTGTCCATCTTGGAAGGGTTTAATTTTTTAATAACTTGTTATTCACAAATTAAAAAAATACGAAACTAAACTACACGAAATCAAACGCTCCGACAAACTTAATAGTAGTACTAGCAAGCACACGCGCACACACGCACACACACACGTTCACTACCGTCACGTTGTTATGGCAACCAAACAATGTTTACAAAATGTCTACGCACGTTCGTAGACATTTTGTAAACATTGTTTTTAAAAAATAAAAAATAATACTTCTATTATGTTTTAAACGACTGTAATAGTTTATTTTGGAAGTATATTTCATAAAGAAAATTGACAACCCACTTTAAAAACAGAAATTACGAGTTTTATATATTTTATTCGCAGTTTTTTGTTGACTCATCTGGCGGCCATGTTGTAAGCCCTAACGGTATTTTTGGAGATTACCCAAATAAATGTTATCAAAGGCAAGATAAGTTACTTTTCCACCAAACTGGATATATTTTTCGTGTTTTTATTCAATGTAGCATATTTATTCAGCTCGAAAAACGGGTTTGTATTACTGTACACATAAATTCGAAAAAGTTGTCAAAAACCAAATATATAACAAATACATGTTATCAAAGGCAAGATAAGTTACTTTTCTACCAAACTGGATATATTTTTCGTGTTTTTATTCAATGTAACATGTTTATTCAGCTCGAAAACCATACGGTGTTTACCGATGTATTGGAAAATTCAAGATGCCGCCTCACTCCCTCTTTAACACGGTAAGTTTGGGAAAAGGTGTTATAAATAAAAAACTAGAAAAAATACTATTAAAAACCCGCCGAATATATGTCAACCTATGTCACGGTAACATATTGAGCGAGTTTTTAACAGTATTTTATTCAGTTTTTTATTTATAACACCTTTTCCCAAACTTACCGTGTTCAAGAGGGACTAAGACGCCATCTTGAATTTTCCAATACATCGGTAAACACTGTATGGTTTTCGAGCTGAATAAACATGTTACATTGAATAAAAATACGAAAAATATATCCAGTTTGGTAGAAAAGTAACTTATCTTGAGGCCAAAAAAATAAATTTTCAGGGGTCATAATAGGGGTCAAAGTTTAAAAAATTACCCCTTTTTTTTGCTCAGCATACACCTCCAAACACCCGGGCAACGCCGGGCACCCATGCTAGTATATATATATATATATATATATATATATATATATATATATATATATATATATATATGAGAATGTGTATGAGGAATGAATGTTAGATCTACAGTATTGAAATTTGGTATATAAAGTATTCAGACGTGTTGAAAACTTATTAATCTGGTTTCATCCGGACAAAGGGGCTGCTAAAGGGGTAAAAATTAAAAAGTTGGTACATGGGGGTCACTGGATTGTTTTCATCTGCATCATGACTGCGTATGCGCGCTCGTAAAGCATTACAGCTTCCTTATGTTAAGTAAAAGTTGGTTTGAAAACACTTTTTAAATACCATTATAAGATGGCCAAATCGCTATCGTACTAGGCTCACTGTCTTTAGGTTTTAGTTTTGGTCTTAGCTCGAGTATTTTTGTTATTTACAATAAGTGAATTGATTAGAAAAACATAACGCTCGTCTCAGTTTTTTCCGTTTTTTTTTTTAATTTACTTTCTTTAGGGAATTTAACGTTTCGTTTAATATCTACGGAATTTCTTTGTATAATAAAAAAGAATTCTTGCGGCCTGATATATATATATATATATATATATATATTTATATATATATATATATATATATATATATATATATATATATAAATTTACGTCATCCTTCTTTTTTTTAAATGAAATCGCCCGATCATCAAAGATTCAAGCAAGCCCGGACGGTCCACAGAATTCTATAATTCTGTAAATATTTAGACGAAAAATAATATTTGTAACATTTTGGTAAAAATCATTTTACTATTTGTTATAAAAAAAATAATAACAATGCTATTCTGTTACTTCATGCTGAACTGTATATTAACTTTTTTTTTTATTTGGTTAAAATTAACGCGCAATTTTTTTGCAAGCTGATTCATTTTATAGAAAAGAATCGTGATTGAAATGAATCTAAAGGATATAGACATCCTTTCCTAAAGGCTTGAGAAAAACTATCATGAAAAACCTTTTTTTAATAAGACTCTATTAAGATAGACGGAAATAGGCATAGGAAGGTGAGAAATGATGCGACTTTTCAACTCTGTGATGAACGGATGATAGGAAATAATTTTGCATAATAATAATAATAATAATAATAATAATAATAATAATAATAATTATAATGATAATGATAATAATAAGTGAATGAAATCAGCAGAAAACCCTAATGAAAACAATGGGAAAAATAGCAAACTGGGGACACCAAGACACGATAGAATAAATATTAGCTCAAAATATTCACAACATTACACGATAGAATAGCTCAAAACCTGAGACGTATACAGGAAAACAAACGTGCCAGATTGGCTGACAAAAGATAGAACCACACTGATACAGAAAGACACAAAGAAAGGACCGTCCACAGAAACTATAGGCCCATCACGTGCTTACTCACGATGTGGAAAATACTAACAGCACAAATGAGGGAACAAATCTACTACTCCTTTAATAATCATGGCTTCTTCCCGATGAACAGAAATGATTCCAAAAAGGAAAAAATGGAACGCATGATCTACTATATAGAGATACAAATATCCCGAAGGAGGCAAAAGGAGAAAGAATTTCGTCATAGTGTGGATCGACTAAAAAAGCGTACGACAGGATCGCTCCCAAGCATGGATAATGGAATGCTTAAAAATGTATAAAATATGAAGCAGGATCATCAACATGATTTAAAATGCAGTGAGAACATGGAGACTGGAACTGACAGCTGCTGGACAACACATAGAAATATACATACAAAGAGGCATCTTTCAAAGAGATTCGCTATCACCGTTACTGTTTATCAGTCACGATGTCCATGAACAATATTATGAGAAAGTGCCAAGCCGGACACAAGATCTCTAATACAGAGGAAAAATTGAACAACGTGATGTACATGGACGATCTGAAACTTTTTGCAAAGACCGAAATATAACTAGAGACACTAATAAACACTACCAGGATCTTCAGCCAGGATATCCAAATGGAGTTTGGTATGGAAAAATGCGCACTACATATTATAGGAAAGGGAAAATGGAGACGACAGAAGGCATGAAAGTATCCAGGTAAACGGAGATGAGAGCACTAAGGAAACAAGAAGTCTATAAATACTTGGGAGTTCTGGAAGCAGACCCCATCAAAGCAACAGAAATAAAATAGAGAATTTGAAAGGAATACCCCAGGGGAATAAGAAAACTCCTGGAAACAAAATTATATAGCAGAAACCTAATAAAATATATAAATGAGTGGGCAGTATCACTAGTAAGATACTCTGTACCATTCATAGGATGGACAAAAAAAGAACTGAGACAGCTCAATCAGAAAACTCATGACCATGCACAAGGTACTAAACCCAAAATACGATGTTGACCGACTCTACGTAAAAAGGAAAACCGGCGGAAGAGAAAAGGTTAGTATAGAAGACTGTGTGAATGACACAAAAAAGGAACTAGAAAAATAAATGATGCAGAACATTGAAAGGATAATTATGGCAGGGAGAGACACTGAAAAAATCAACAAAACAGAGACAAATGATGAGGCGAGAAAAGTAAAATGGGAAGAGAAACAACTACACGGAATATTCATGAGGATGGCAACTAATGAGAATAACGAGAACACTTGGATATGAATGCGAAAAGGACACGCAAATCGAGAAACTGAATCCCTAATAACTGCAGCACGACAACTCGATAAGAACCAACTACATCATAACAAAGATCGATAAAACACACGAAAACAGCAAATGCAGACTCTGTGGACGAAGAGACGAAACGATAAATCAATATAGTAAGCGAATACAGTAAACTGTCCGAAAAAGGAGCACAAGAACGGACACGACCATGTGGGGAGGGCGGTAAACTGGAAATTATGCAAACAACTTCATCTCGAACGCGCAGAAAAACGGTACAAGCATAAATCGGCAACTGTACGTGAAAACTAGGATTACAAAATCTTTTGGACATTGATATACACACACACACATAATCCCATCTAAGCAAGAAAACCATATGTTATAATAATTAACAAGAAAGAAGTGTCCTGTCAAATCGTAGAATTTTCTGTTCCAGCTGACTACAGATAAAATATCAAATAAAAATAAAGGAAAAACTGAGCAAATACACCGAGTTAGAAAGAGAACGGAAAGGAATCTGGACGAAGAAATTAAGAATAATAGCTATCTTAAGTAACTTATAGTAGCAATAAGAATACTTTTGAAAAAGTTTCAAAAAAGAATAGCAGAAATGGGCTTCCGAGGAATGACTAGAAAGTTACAACGAATTACAATAATGAAAACAGTTGAAATATTAAGGAACCCCCTTGAACATGGAGACTAATACACATGAGCCACATGCGCATGCCAGACAGGCTGCTGCAGATGCAAAACATGAAGAAGCGTTACATGGAATCAAGAACATTGAAGCTGAATGTCTACAAGCTCTCTATCTCCTTCCAATTCCCCTCTTCCCCTCCCATTGCTCGATCATTGTCCCCCAAAAGAATGATAGGAAATAGCCGAGAAGGGTCAAGAAGGATGGAAAGACCGAGGAGAGAGCGCTGATCAAACCTCCGCAGGAAAAGTACAAAGAGAACTGGGACCTTGGGGAGGCTTATTGACATCCCATTCCAGTGGATATCAATACTCGCTGCTAGCAAGAAATATATGGGAAGCGGCTGTTTCGATAATGCAGCAGAAACTTCGACTGTTGCATCACTATTCACCTACTTTACAAAAAGATTTCACTATCAAATGTGCGAACTACTTCCGTATCAGGTATAGGAATAATTCTTTTGGTCGACAATGAAGACGACGTATAATCTGACGCCGTTAGAGAATCCTACGTGCAATGTTGCATATTAGGCTCTGTGTGTTATTAGACTATCATTCCTCAGTTTGAATTTGCACAATTAGAATATGTACGTAGATTTCTACAATCTGTTGCATTTAAGTGCCAGACATAATTTTGAGATGCTTCAGTATATCACTATTAGGCGTTTTATCCGTTTATTTATCTGTCACGTGTAAGTTCCAAATAGCGATCTTAGATATGTACATACACATACATATAAACGGCAATGCTAGCCTGTTTGAATTCCATGTCGCGTTTTGCTAGCAAAACACACAGATTAAGTGAACACATCTTATTAATATCCGTTCTTGTTTACTCTCGTAAGCACTGCCAAAACTGATATGATTTACAGTCAATTCGTTTGCAATATGACCTGTAGGTCAGCAGAGTGCAAAAGAGATTCATATATCAGTTTAATCTTCAGGAAACTCATGAAAGTTATTTTTAAAGTTTTAATGAGTATAATAAATAAAATCTAAACAAAACAAATGCAAAAATACCTGTAAATCTATTTTAATCAATCCCAAAGCTTTACCTCTTAATACAAACATATTTCATTGCAGCCACACGATGTGATTTATTACACCCAAAAGATATAATTTTGGAGGGAAGTTATTCTCATTCAATTCATATTTTCGAATTCACATTTATTGGTATTTTACTTTCCGTGATAACAAGTTAATTTTTAAATGAATTTTAATAGTATTTTCAATGCAAATATTTTTCAAAGTTAACATGATTTATACTTGACCATGGTGGTTGTTTTAATTGTCAATAGGCTCTCTAAGTCAAAACTTTTTACCAAATTACAAAACTTAATTTGATTTAAAATAAAGTCAATTAAGATTTATGTAGCATAAACACGTTATGGACGAATATTTTACTCTTGCTCTCTCTCTCTCTCTCTCTCTCTCTCTATATATATATATATATATATATATATATATATATATATATACATATACTAGCAAAAGTACTCGTCGTTGACTGGGTTCAAAAACAGCCTACAGAAAATGGACTCTGATTTATTAAAGTATGATAGGTTATGAAACGGAAGGGTTGTAAAGAGATAGCTTCGAATTCACGGGTATCAAAACCAAAGAAAAATATCATGAAAGTAAAAATAAAATAGATAAACCCCAAAATTTATTATACCATACATGTTCACACTGAAAGACTTATCACAATATTCTGTGGATCTATATTTAAAAACCTTGTTAAACTTTGTGACATATTTCCATTCTATGGAGGTCGGGCGCGAAGGAACCCCCCATAATTTTATTATACCATATTTCTTCAAACTAAAACATAATTATCAAAGTATACTTACGCAGATAGATATGAAAAGTCTTTATTAAAGTTTGTGCCTATTTCTATTCTATGGAGGCCAGGCGCGAACGCAGACTCCACAATTTTATTATACCATCCTATTTAAGTTAAAACATACTTATCAAAGTAGTATTATGTGCATCTATATCAAAAACACTTGTAAACTTTTTTTTAATTTAAATTTTTTTTATTTCCATACTTTGTTGACCAGGCGCGACCGCAGACCCCACAATTTTAATGAATCATCATTATGCCAGATCAAGCATACCCATTTATGTTTCTCGATACATCGTCTTGCATTATATGTGATCAGTTTTCTATAATAGTCAACCATATAGGAGCCTATCCGTGACCAGACACAGACACAGACGTTCAGCTTCAAATTATATATATATATATATATATATATATATATATATATATATATATATATATATATATATATATATATATATATGAGCAAATAGTTAATAAAACATGTTAAAAACACTTTGAAAAAGAGTTAAAACCATATTTAATCTGAAAACGAAAACACTTGATAATTGGATAGTCCTTAATCCGCGGAGTTTCTAAGAAATACTTTCCTTCTCATCAGAGGGTAGGAATTAGCAAAATGTGGGATCGGATTTTGCATACAAAAGTATTCGATGAAACTACAAGTAAGTCAAAGACCTTACTTGATTACAAAAAAGTGAAACAGAGGGAATATGGTGAAGAAAAAGGTGATTACACGTGAATGGATAGTCTGGTGAAAGATAAATAATCCAATGACGATAAAATCCAAGAATATAACTTCAAGAAAGTTTATTGAATTTTCATTCACACAAGTAAAATCCAAGGAAATCCCGTAATTGGGAGATGGTCCAAAATAATCCAAAGACCGAAATCCATGGAATAATTCACAAGTATGTACAAGGAAAAAGGGGAAAATTCCAATAATATTAATAAAATAATAAAAAAAAGATCTGCTTGTATCACTACTGCTGAGACATAAATATAAATAAGAAAGATCAGGGAAGAAGAAGGGAAAAATTATTTTATTTTATATATATATATATATATATATATATATATATATATATATATATATATATAAAAGTGAACGTGTCTGTCTATCTGTCTGTGTGTCTGTGTGTCCGTCTGTCTGTGTACATTTCCCTACGCAATAACTCTGTCAATTTTTAGTCTATAGACTCGAAATTTGAAATACCGGGTACTGAGATTTGGGAAAATCGATGCGATGGGTGTCAGCCAGAAATTTGGCTGTTAAGGGGTCAAATTTCAACGATTTGACCTTTAAGAACTCTACCAAACTTCTCCGACAATTTTGGGTCTAGACACTTGAAATTTTAGATATAGGTTCCTTGAACCTAGATCTAACTTAATAAAGTGATTTGAGCCCGAAACTATAAATTTTAAGGGGTCATAATAGGGGTCAAAGTTTTAAAAAATTAACCATTTTTTTGTGTTTTTGCTTTTTTTGCACAGCATACACCTCCAAACACCCGAGCAACGCCGGGCACCCCTGCTAGTATATATATATATATATATATATATATATATATATATATATATATATATATATATATATATATATATATACTAACAGTTCAGTCCGGCCTTGCTCGGGCCCTATGTACTGTTCATAACCTTATGTGCATATGTATATATTGAAAAGTGTGAATATGTACGGAATTGCCTTTCTATATAATAGGCTTCCTTATCTACCATAGTAAAAAATTGGTAGAGATCGTAGATATCAAATTATCTTTAACTTTGATCCCAATTTTTCATGCTTTAGCATTTATTGTTTTAGGCTCAAATTGAATTAAAATGGTTGACTCCTGTCCAAGTAATCTACATATACAATTTCAAGTGTTTAGACCCAAAATTCAACTCTTTAAACTTTAATCTCTTGCCATTCAATTTTCGCTCAAAAGCTGATTAAAAAGCTTACTGCATGTCTGAATACCCTTTATGTAAAGTTTTAAATGTTTAGCCCAATATTGAAATAATAGTTTGCTAGAGACTGCAAATGTAAAATTTTTTGAACTTTGACCCCGTTGGAAGCCAAATTTTCAGTAAAAACTGATTAAAATGATTGTTCTATGTCTAAATACACTTTATGTAAAATTTCAAATATTTAGACCAAAAATTGGCCGAGTAATTTGGTAGAGACCGCAGTGGTCAATTTTTTAAAAACTTTGACCCCAATTTTGACCCCTTAACATTTATTGTTTTGGGCGCAAATCAAATTATATTGTTATCCACGCCCAAGTAATCTGTCTCTAAAATTTCAAGTGCTTTGACCCAAACTTGGCGGAGGAGTTTAGTAGAGTTTTCAAAGGCCAAATCCTTGAACTTTGACGCCTTAACAGCCAAATCTCTGGCCGAAAACCGATTGAAATGATTTTCCCAAATCTCAATACTCATTATGTCATATATCGAGTTTGTAGACGAAAAAAATGGCAATTATTTAGTAAGGAAGTTACACACACATTTTCACCTTTACATATATCTATCTTCTATACTCCTATAGATTCGTTTTTCTTTTTTGTGTATTGATATTTATATTAAAAACCTTCTTTTCGATTTATTTAAAAAGAAAATACAATTTTCTTATATATGGGTTGTGAAAGTGCATTCACTAGCAAAGGATCTAGCAAATTTTCATATTCTTTTAAACATTAATTTGAATTAATTCCCTTTTAGTTTTTTTCGATTTTCTCATAGGATGATCATCTTTAGGTAACTATTACGTGTAATTATATTCATGCAGTTATTCTACATGATTTATACTTGCATAATATTTGCGTAAAATGCTTATAGTAAACAAAACGTAGCCATATATATTTATTTATACGTATATATTTTGTTTAATAAATTTTGCCTACCGAACTCTTCCGAGGGTTTTTCGTTTACAGACATGAAACTTCATATATAAGGTATTTGAATTCATGCAAAACTTTATATTCGGGTTTTAGCCCGGAAAAATCGGAGCAAAAGTGTTAACATTAAAAAAATAAAATTTACCAGGTGAAGGTCGAACGCTGACATTGCAAATGCATAATGTAGTAGCTATAGGTTTATGTTATAATGTTTACCCTAACAGTAAACATGGTTTCATAGCCCAGTTATTGCGGTAGAGGATAAATAAATCGTGAGCTGAATGTTTTGATTTCGATTCTCGTTGGTGGCGCATTAGTCTTTTTTTTAATACTTTTTAAATCACTACTATATATTGCATCAAATCTCTTTTTCTCTCTCTCTCTCTCTCTGTCTCTCACTCTCTCTCTCTATTTATATATATATATATATATATATATATATACACACATCTATCTATATATCTATAAAAGTGATCGTGTCTGTGTATCTGTGTGTCTTTGTACATTTCCCTACGCAATAAATCTGTCAATTTTTAGTCTACATACTCAAAATTTGATATACAGGTTACTGAGATTTGGGGAAAATCGATGTGATCGGTTTTTAGCCAGAAGTTTGGCGATTAAGGGGTCAAAGTTCAACGATTTGACCTTTGAGAACTCTACCAAACTGTTCAGACAATTTTGGGTCTACGCACTTGAGATTTTAGATATAGGTTCCTTGGACATGGATCTAACTTAATTAAGTGATTGGAGCCCAAAACAATAAATTTTAAGGGGTCATAATAGGGGTCAAAGTTTTAAAAAATTGACCTCTGCGGTCTCTTCCAAATTACTCAGACAATTTCTGGTCTAAATATTTGAAATTTTACATAAAGGATATTCACAGATAGGGCAAGCTTTTTCATCAGTTTCGGTCGAAAATTTTTAGAACGACAAACACCCAGAAGAGCCTCGTCATTCCGGAATAGGATTTGCTATCAAGTCCAACCTTGCCAAGTCATTACCAACCCTTCCAAAGGTGTTTTAGGATCGCTTAATGACATTAACCCTCAACCTAGAATATGATACCCGTGTTGTATTAATTAGCTGTTATGTTCCCACGTTTGACAGACCAAAGCCGGAGAAAAATGAATTGTACCAACAACTGAGAGAAATCGTCGTAAATATGTCACACAAGGACAAACTTGTACTATTGGGCGATTTTAATGCTCATATGGATTGTGCATCATGGGGTGGTGTTTTCAGTCATTATGGTGTTGGTCGTATGAATAATAATGCCCTTTTTTGTTGTTATTTTGTAGAAGGTTTAACAATTCTATTACCAACAGAAAAATGCACACAAGACTACATGGGTGCACTTTCGTTGAAGGGATTGCCACTTGGTTGAGTACATCATCACTTAAAGACGTGATATTAAAAACTTTCATTCCACGCAAGTTGTTATCTTTCCGATTCTGTTTTGCTTCAACGTAAAACATCGTTGCATTTCCAACACACAAGAATGAAACGCTCCTCTTTTCCCAAACAAATTAACGTTTTTCTGTTAAAAACACCGTTCAACAAGCGGAACTGTCGGCCTGCCTTGATCATTGATTAGGTTCTGTTGAAATAACTGATAATATTGAATCTTAATTGAGATCATTACGCGATGTAACGCGCACATCTGCATTGGAAGCTCTGGGCTGTACGTAAAAATCAGGACCGGTTTGATGATCAAAATTCCGAGACACAGAATTTGGTCAACAAGATGCACAAGGCTCAGAAAATTTGGATTGAGGATAAGAACTCCACATCAAAGAAAAAAAGAATAAAACTCATGCAAAACAAGGTCCAGAAAACCACTACGGCAGATGAAAGAAGCACAGTGGTCGTTACATGCCAAATCACTACGGTAGATGAAAGAAGCGCGGTGGTCGTTACATGCCAAATCACTACGGCAGATAAAAGAAGCACGGTGGTCGTTACATGCCAAATCACTACGGCAGATAAAAGAAGCAAGGTGGTCGTTACATGCCAAATCACTACGGCAGAGTAAAGAAGCACGGTGGTCGTTACATGCCAAATCACTACGGCAGATAAAAGAAGCACGGTGGTCGTTACATGCCAAATCACTACGGCAGATGAAAGAAGCGCAGTAGTCGTTACATGCCAAATCACTACGGCAGAGTAAAGAAGCACGGTGGTCGTTACATGCCAAATCACTACGGCAGATGAAAGAAGCACGGTGGTCGTTACATGCCAAATCACTACGGCAGATGAAAGAAGCGCAGTAGTCGTTACATGCCAAATCACTACGGCAGAGTAAAGAAGCACGGTGGTCGTTACATGCCAAATCACTACGGCAGATGAAAGAAGCGCAGTAGTCGTTATATGCCAAATCACTACGGCAGAGTAAAGAAGCACGGTGGTCGTTACATGCCAAATCACTACGGCAGATGAAAGAAGCACGGTGGTCGTTACATGCCAAATCACTACGGCAGATGAAAGAAGCGCAGTAGTCGTTACATGCCAAATCACTACGGCAGAGTAAAGAAGCACGGTGGTCGTTACATGCCAAATCACTACGGCAGATGAAAGAAGCACGGTGGTCGTTACATGCCAAATCACTACGGCAGATGAAAGAAGCGCTGTAGTCGTTACATGCCAAATCACTACGGCAGAGTAAAGAAGCACGGTGGTCGTTACATGCCAAATCAGTGCAAGAAGCGTATGATAGAAAAGACTTGAAGGTATTAAGAAAAATTTAGGCCACACGAATCTGATATTTCTCCCATATATGCAGATGATGGCACATTGCTTCCTGAAACATTTTAAATCGCTGGAAGGGGCACTAAACAATGTTTCCACAACTGACGGAGAAATAATTACATCTATCACTAAGTGACCTGAAATCCCTGAATTCTCTTTCCTTCCATCTTACTTGAGGTTTTTGTTGCTATCAAGCAAATTTCTTCAGGCAAAACGTTTGAGAAAGATGCCTTACCTCCTCAGGTTTTTAAGTTCCGTGGACAAAAACTAGTGAAAAAGCTGCATTGTCTTTTTGTGAAGAGCTGGCAAGCTTGAACAACTATCGTGGCATGCCACTATTATAAATTGCAGGGAAGATCTTGGCAAAACTCATTCTCAACAGAATAATCAAACACCTTGTTGACGATATCCAACCTGACTCTCAATGCGGTTTCCGTACTGGTCAGGGTACTGTTGATATCTTTTTTTTCCTCCGTCAGGTTGCTGCGAATGTTCGCTAGAAGAACGAGGAGCTGTATATGGTCTTTATTGACCTTAAAAACGCCTTTGACACAGTCAACCGTGCAGCTCTTTGGAAGGTTTTGAAAAGGCTGGGGATACCTGACAACATGCTGAGTGTAATCCTGTCCTTTTATAATGAAAGGAAGGCATCTGTTATTTCAAATCCAGACTTTCAAAACCTTTCAATGTGACAAATTGTACCAAACAGGCTTGCGTAATGACACCTGTGCTTTTCGCTTTTTTTCTTTTCTGTTATGCTGACATATGCTTTTGCTGATATAGATATAGGCGTAGAATTCAAATGCAGAACAAGTGGTGGTCTCTTTAACCAGAAGCGTTGAAAGCTGACAGCCTAATTCGACAAACTGACATTAGGAACCTATTGCTTGAAGATGAGGCTGCATTTGTGCAACCTCTCAGAAGGAAACACAACTGCTTGTAAACAGATTTCCGCTGCTTGCAAGACTTTTGGTCTGACAATCAGCATCAAGAAAACGGAAGTGACTCACCAACCTCGTCCCACACCAAAACAAGTTCAGAGTGTAAAGTGGCGTCCACCAGTACACATCTTTCCTGATATACCAATCCGAGTGGATTGTAAAGACAGAAATATGTAAAATCTTTACCTATCTTGGTAGTAATGTAAATTGGAACACCTCTCTTGATTATGAACTCATTAATCGAATTGCGAAAGCAACTAGTGCTTTTGGGAAACTGCTTCATCGGTTATGGGATGATATAGGAGTCAGCTTAAGAACTAAATTACTTCTGTATAAAGCTGTTTTATGGATCGGATTCATGGACAGTCTATCGCAATCATATCCAGAACCTTGACATCTTCCACAAAAAAACAGCCTTAGAATAATTTGTGATTTCACCCTAAGCAATCGGATTTCTAATGCGGACCTATTCACGCGTTGAGATATTGGCGGAATTGAAACCTTTTTGATGCAATCACAACTACGTTGGGTATGACATATGTTACGTATGGAGACGACCGGATAGCAAAGCAAGCGCTGTATGGCAAGCTCAGCAGTGTACAACGGAATGCGGGTAGACCTCTGCTTCGCTTTCAGGAAAAGTCGATAAAGAATTTGACATGTGGAAATATTTCTTTTCGTGATTTTTAACAAATTGCTTTTGAACGAAATGAATGAAGATCTGCCTGTCAGAAGGGCATCAGGCAATGCTCTGAAACTGAAATTAACCAACTGCGCGTGATAGAAGCAAAGCATCTGCAAGTATCCCAGCCGATCATTCGCGCAATCACCATTCTTGACTCCATTGTGGACTTGTTTTCAGATCTTTTGCAGGACTCGGATGCCATTTACGATTGAGTAGATGTACGCATGCTACATCGAATTAAACATAATTAAGTAGTCAAAACCTCATACGTCAAAATCCATAGGAGAGTCCATGATATAAACACATTTGCTACATTTTTAAGAAACATTGCTTAATATATGTAGGCAAATGCTAACATATATGTGTTTCTAAGCAATGTTTCGTACATATTTAAAGACTTTTAGCAGCTCTAAGCTTATCTAATCAAAATCTTCCTGATTGATCATTACAGTCGATGTGATCTGATTAAGTTTATTTCGAAATACGCTAGCCGAAAGGCGCCTTCATATTTGTAATCAAAATATTACTACAAATATTTTTTAGTAAATTATAGCTATATATTTTATTAAACAATTGTATAAACTATACAAAACAATTATAATACAATGAAATAGTAAGACAGATAGACTAAAATGGACTGACGTCAACAGACAGCTGTTTTGTCGTCTTTGACCTATCAGTGTGCCTAGACATAATAATAATAATAATAATAATAATAATAATAATAATAATAATAATAATAATAATAATAATATTTCCAGTGGTTGATAAGTCGATTACAAATAGATGTTAGCAGGAATTACGTACCCTTGTCATAAGGTTAACGAACTCACAATTTATTTTTTTAATACTTCAAATAGGCTTCATACAATCCAATATAATTAT
Organism: Euprymna scolopes; assembly: GCF_053919585.1. Taxonomy (NCBI): domain Eukaryota; kingdom Metazoa; phylum Mollusca; class Cephalopoda; order Sepiida; family Sepiolidae; genus Euprymna; species Euprymna scolopes. The sequence goes on along the minus strand of NC_136490.1, from coordinate 134,042,829 downwards.
GCGAAAAATCAATCTCCAATGTAAAACTTGATAAAATATAGCTGGCAATGCAGAGAAACAGACTGCAGTATTATAAGCCTTGAATGAGATAAAACACAATTTGATTAAAAAGTTTTTTTAAAAATGACGCACAGAAAATAATAGATCATTTAATGACCAGTTGTACCGAGGGTGTATAACATCAGAGTTCATTATTTAGAACGACAAAACCAAGGAAATTATAGATTCGTATCGAAATGTTCAAGTGTTAGCTCATACAGATTCGAGCGATACAATTGAGAAAAAAGACATGATTCCATTTCCGTCTGATGAAGATCTTTTTCTGTTTTATTGGAAACCATCTACTAGTTAGCCAGTAGTGTAAAAATCTAAAGTGCAATGGGAACCTTCTATCATGTCTGAAAGTGACACAATATTCAACAAGCGAGATCGGAGATGCGCCGCTGTACAACTCATGCTCTCTACTGATCCGTGATTAGAACAGAACCATTGCCAGCACCTTCAAAATGCAAATCTGGACAGTTCAACCCTTGAGAGCACAGCTCAACGCATAGGTCGGCCCACGGTTATTGTCTTTGGTGGGGTTTCAAGTGATGGCTACATCATGTCACCTCACATCTTCGAAGTTGGCTTGAAAGTCAAAGTGTATCGGTATGTGCTGAAGAGGGTGGTGATCCTCTCAATAAATCAGGTGACCGATGTCAGACCCTGGCTGTGGTAGCAGCATTCAGCACTGTCCCATAAGTCCAAACATACCCAGGTTTGGCTTCAAAAGGAGTGCTGCGACTTTGTACCATTCTATAACTGTCCCCTCCTCCCCCGACCTGAAGCCTCTGGACTACGTCGCTTGGGCATACGTCGAGAATATCACAAACATGACCTCTCACAACACCAAATCTAACCTGATCGCCGAGCAGTCGCCAAAAAGGCATGCGCATAGTTCTGGACCCGTATCGAGGCGGTGATTGAGGCTGAAAGCGGATACATTGAATATATGTCAGCTCTACTACATAATCAAGTTACTTGAATTACTTTTTTCAATAAAAGTTTTAAAAGAAAGATGTGGTGTTGTTTTCTTTAGAGCGACATTTTTATCATTCTACGCTGTATTTGTTATGGGAACGATTATTTCATATTTAGCGATTATGCGCGCATAGGTTGGTTGTTGGGTTTTATGGCATATTTACCATCGTTTGTAGATTTTATGTTGAAACCGTGTATATGTTTGTATATCACTAGTTTTAAGAATACAGTAGAACCCCAGAATACAGCATAAAAATTAGTAACAAAATACGATACACTATATAATACACATGTATATAATCAAATGACATTATAAATAACACTGTAAGGTAGGGTAAATACTGTAACCAAGGTTCGGAAAAACATCGTATTCCACATCGTAACCTGAAAAAAAAGTATTCCAGTGCAATCGTATATTCGGGTTCTATTATATTTAATCTTCTTGGCGTACAGCTTGTAAACAAATAGTCATAAAAAGTGTTTTAACGCCCTATTTTTTTTTAAATTTCGGAGGACCCCAGTGGATGAGATATAGTAGTAAGTAAAGAGTACTAGACACGTCTCGAATCTTCCACATTAGCGCTACACAACTAAATGAACTTTTCTGCAATGTTCAGGAAGTTGTAGAAAATTTTGAGTAGTTAATAGGGGTTGCTTAATAGAATAGGCAGGAACATCATAATCGAAAAATACACTTATGTTGTTATATTAAAAAAATAATAATTCATAGATATTGTATTTAATCACGTAAACAATTGAACGACGTGCATCGCGATGGCGCCGTTTAGGGAGTCGGATGATACCAGCTCTTGCGCGCTGCGGTTTTCGGATATTGGCGTCATCGAAATTTTATTTTGTTGCTTGCTTGCATATATACCAGTTACTTTGTTTTTTCTTGAACTATTCATAGCATTTTTGAAGCAACCTTATATATATACCATGAAAATGGGTATGCTATTTGTTTAAGTCACAATCAATTAAAATAAATGATGGTAATTATTCCCTTTATCGACCAAGGACATCAACATTTTTTTAAAAATACAATACAGAAAAGGCAAACGGTTAAAGACAAGGACTTCTTTAATCGCATTGTTTAAGTTCTAAATACCTTAGCAGTAGAAGAGGGAGAATAAGAACGACTGATAATTATTGCTTATTATATCTTACATAGACATCTCTAAAAAAAAAGCAATGTTTTTACGTAGGTGCTTTTTAGCCAACTGACAGATCTTATAACGTAATAACCGTTTCAAGCACACAGGAGGTCAAACTGACATCCGGGTACACTAAGCTGATACTGATCGAACTACTACACTCGTCATACGTAACCAACAAAATTGGCCTCGCTAAATATTTAACACATCCCTACTGTAAGTTATGAATTTTTCGAAACCTAAATTAGTAAAGGAACTTCTGAATTAAATTTTCAATGATGTAACAGAGCGCAATCATGCTTATGACAGCAGCAGCAACTGTATGCAAATGAATGAACCGTATATGAGGTATCACAGCAAGTAAGAAGAAATGAAAAGGATTATAAAAAAGATAAAAGTATAGACCCTTCCGGTAGATAGAAAAAGACATGCTATGCACGTAATCGACAGCGGCAAGAAAAGACGTGTCCTAAACGTAGTCTGACAAAAAATAAGTACTACGTGGTCGATACTGCAAAGTCTCATCGGAATACAATAAGACTGTGTAACAAGAGACAAGGCGTTATTCTGAAAAGTACCTGTACATAAATGTCTGTTGTTTCACTGAACAAAGAGTGAGTCAGACCCTTGTTTTTGTTACCTTGCCACTGTTTGCATACAACTTGTGGATACCCAGTGTTGACATGTAATGAGTACGTTACAATGTCACTTTTCTAGTTTTGGCTCACCCTGTATTGCGTTTATGTAAAAACCAAACTGAATCATCGAATCAAATGATTTATTCGAAATTTGTCGACTTCTATTTTATTTTGATAGTTATCTCAGAATAAAATCGAATACCTTCGATACTCCGTTTACATAATCCGAAAATCACTTATGAAAAATAAATAATGGATATCATTTATGAATATCATTTACTATACGGATACGCATTCAACCATTTCTATAAAATCGTTTTATTGTTGTTGTTTTTATTTTCAATTTAGTAAAACTAGATAAAATTGACGTGTCCTAAAAACGTCTCTTCTACTATGATTTGTATTTTTAAAAAGGCAAACTAAAAAATATTAAAAAGAACAGTTTCTCAAATTTCGGCCACTCTTATTTTATTGTTTGGTCTTAGCGTAATTTGTTGGTGAATCGACTTCGGGCGGTAAAAGTATTCACTACGAATGTCTGATAACGTAACAAGATGATTTTTGATGGTGTCTGATATCGGAAATCGGAATATCTCTCAGCGGAGGCTGGAAATATTTAGTTTGCTCTTTCGTTTTTTTTTTAAATTATTTTCGTTCTCTCCATATCTGCGCTTTTTTGTTTCTTTCTGCAAGAGGCGCAAATGAGCTTATTGTTATCAGTAGAAAAAAAAGGATTCTTCCATAACATAATACTATCGTTTTTTTTTTTTCCTATTAGTAAATCTGTTCGGGCAGTGCATGCGAACAATCAGTTCCAACTCTTTTTATCCTAAAAACTTGTACGAAAAAATAATGACTTTGTCAAATGATACTGTTATAGCACACAACTGATGATGACAACTATCAATAAATGCAGGGAAAGGGGTCGTCATACTCAGTTCAAAGTGTTCTTTTACTAAATAAAATAATTCTCGTTGGTTTATGCTTTCTAAAATCAGAAAGACAATATTATATTATGATGTATTTAATAATGCAATAAGAGAATCTTTGATAGATCTTCATGTGAGCATTTTGTGCATAAAATATTCATATATATATATATATATGTGTGTGTGTATGTGTGTGTGTGTTTTAGTGGTCTACGGGGGGTAACTAATCTATCTTATTTATCCTTTTTGTATTAAATATTATAATAGATGAGGGTGGGTGTGTCATTTAATTCTAAATTCTTTTATATACCTGTATACTGTGTTATAGGCAGTCTTATTCTTCTTCATATATACTAATATTTGTGTTTAATGTATTTTGACAAGAGTTTAAATGTCCGTTACCCTTTTCTGGTTTATGCGTTAAGTTCGCTGCATCTAGAATACTCTCGGAGAACTCCTTTAGGTGGGGTCCTCGTTTATTGTTCTGTCTTCCCAGTTTATTAGTAGCGCTTGTCTCCTATACAGACATCCTTTGAGTGTCTCACTGCGTACGTTCAAACAGGTCTTTTGAGGGTCATTAATAGCCTTTATGATGTGGTATTTCTCCGCGTCACAAAGTGGGCATCGTTTTGAGGATGGTGAGTACGGTGGTTTTCTTTCAATGATCCTCCATTTGATGCTGAATTGCGTTCCTTTGTCTTTAAGCTGCCATACTCGGGCGGCTAAGGCTGTCTTTACCCTCGTCTTTGAACGTCCTTTTCGTCATCCCTATGTATGTCTCTGGTTTATCACTGGTCTCATGCGTGAGCATCGCTTCGTATACGAGGGATTTCGCCTTGCATTTTCCCTCTAAGGGACAGTCTTCCCTGAATCTGCAAGAGCAGCCCTCAGTTTCATTTTCATTGCGTTCCTTTGTGATGATCTTTTTAATCGATGGAGCGGTGGAGTAGCTGACCTTAATCGTGTTTCTATTGAACAGTTTGTGCAGTCTATGTTGTGGAGGGAAGTTTCTGTCTAGCAGTTTCAGGAATAGGTGCCCTACTCGTGTTTTTGTGTTGAGGGAAAACGGAGGTGAGAACCAAATGATGTTCCGCCCCCTGTTGCGCCTGTCTTTTGTTGGCTGATTTTGGGTTGGTTGGTATTTAATGCTTTCCCTGAATCTGCTTTTTTTGGAGCGCTTCATTGTAATATGGGGCTGCTTGGTTGAAGATGTCAGCGTTTGATGAGAGCTGTTAACATTATTCCTGTATGCATATAGAGATGTGTGTGTCTTTCATCATATTTTCTGTTTCATTTATTTCAACAACCAAATAAAGAAAATTATTATTTATACATGGTTAATACGCTGGCATACAGGAATAATGTTAACAACTTTTCTGGCGATCTTGTTTCAGATCCTGACGTTAAACACTGAACATGTGTATCCACACCAAGGAGTAATGAAACAGTGGAGACATCTCGCTGTCTCTCTCTAGGTCTGTATGTCTTTCTCTCTATCTATCTGTGTGTGTGCGTGTGTTTGCGTGCTTTTTTTTTACATATATCTGTTTACCTTTACTGTTTTGTATACCGACTATTTAATTTGGGTTTGAATTATTTTTCCCTGGAAGGTTGAGAAAAGTAGTCTCAATTTGAAATGAAAAGTCAAGCAATATTTGGGCATTCACACACACACACATACACACCTGACACACACACATATATACATATGTATAAATATATATTTATATATGCGCATAAATATAAATATATACATATATAGGTATCCGCAGGTAATGTTTTTTTAATTTTTTTACTTTGATTACTTGCGTCTGTGGATAATTATTTTATAAATTAGTAATTCAAGTAAATATAAACATAAGGAATATATATATATATATGCATGCATATATATATATATATATATATATATACATACATACATACATTTATAGATCCTTGCATATATACTATATGTGCAATATAAGTAATTAAATAACTGATTTCCAATTAACTTACGAACACAGTTTTTCTTCCAAACTCGCAATGTATAAACTGAATAACTTATTAATGCTTGTATATTTTACGTGCATTTCAATCAAGTTTTTACTCAAATTTGATACAGATAGACTCGTATAAACTTGCTTTCCGCACATATTCAAGATTTTCAAACTACATGATTTGAAGACAGTTCACAGATAGCCAGACATAAAACAACAACTTATAACTCAGTATTTTATAATATTAAAATGTTCAAATAAAATCTAAATTCTTAGATAGTTATTTACTGAAGTAAAAACACCTGCAAAATGAACCGGTTGTCTATGATAAACATCTTCATCTAAACTTTATTGTTTAAAAAATCTTTATTATATCTGTTTTTCCTGGCAATCGTTTGTCATCGCATTTATGAACCGCTAGCTCTCTTAACTCGGCTTCCATTTGATTCATGAACGTTTACATAAAATCATCTTCTTGCAAGGGTTATTGTTATACCACTTTTAGATTTGGAGATTAAACCACTAATAAGACAACTGTCCAGTTCCTATTGTTCTTTTATCCTCTCTCACATAACAATTTTGATCATGGTTTGGTTTGGTCGTTTAAATAATGTAGACAGACACAGATCACAAAAAATGCATTTTAGTGGCTTGTGTATATTCTTTATCACTATACTTTTATCCTGGTTCAGAAAAAATATTCTTATAGGAAGACGATCTACACACATCAACATCGTTATATTTTGCTGTTTTTTTCATAGCTATCGATCCTCCGATCCTGCTTCCTAGTTATCTATATCAATCAGAAGCAGTTCCAAGTTGTTTTTCAGGACATCTGCAAATCGTTTTCTTGGTTTATATTTTGGTTTCTATTTTTCTATTAATCTCACTATAAAACAACTCTTTAGGTAGTATATTTTTTATATATCCTCAATAGCTGACCAGTGCCAATGCCTCTGATTTTAAATGACTTTCAATTCTAACCTGGCTTTATTTAATCTTTCAAGTATCAGCCGGGAAAGACATCCAGTTTATATTGTGTTCTCTGAATACAAGTTTAAGTTTTTCTAATAGTTTATGATGCATGCTGTCCAAGTTTCTGGCTCATATTGAAGCATAGTAATAATGCATGATTCATAAATAATGAGGCTTTTTTTCTTTAATTTTATCCCCGATTTGACCAAATCACACTCGTTTCTCTAGTTTACCAAAATCAAAACTGGCTTTGGGCAGTCTGTAATTCCCGGCACAAAACGTACCCTCCTTATTGAGCGTATTATAAAATTGCACAAAGCTTCAGAATAAGAGGTTTTGCAATACAGAAGTAGCGACTGTGAACCACCTGACATCAAGTTGAAATGTTCTGCTAAGAGACGACTACTATACAATGCGAAACAATAAATTGGGTAAATGTATCCGATCTGCAAACAGTTGAATATCGAATGTTACCAGAAAGAACAGCTTGATATAAGTCATACGCTATAAACTATCGCTATGCAGTTCTCAGTGTGACATGTCTAAAATACGGAGCTGTTACACCTGATATAGTGACACGAGACAAGAAGAGAAAAGAAGCAATCTTACTGAAGTTAGTTTTCCCAATTAGTTATGCTGCTTAATTAGAAAAGATAATGGAATACATAGATCTTAAGTACGACATAACTAGAAACTGGAATGTTAGAAAGATCGCTATTATTTTTATAATTATTTTAATGCAATGAGACTAATTAAAACGAATGTAAAAAAACTACCTAGCAAATACACCTGGTAGAACCAAGCCCAAGAGAAATTACAACAGGTTTACTTAAAAGAGAGAGTTAAAATCTTTAAAATGTCTCTCGGTTGAAATGTATCATATAACAGGTGAGTGTTTGGTATTCGGTATAATGCTCCTATACCCAATCAACGTGTTACATGATAAGGGCTGTCCCCTGTTCATGTAAGTATAAAAATAGAGAGATTAGTTAAAATGAAAATAAGAGAAAGCAGAAATCGAACCCTGGACATAAGTTTTAAAGAACAATAGGTTTAAATGGAATGTCCAGTAAATTGTTAATTCGGATGAAATAAATAATAAATAAACTATTCAATTGTTAAAAGAATGTGGATAATAAAATATGGTTAAATAAATTAGATATGTAGGTTAACTTCCTTTGTGGAAACAACACAAAAAAATAGGTTATTGGGAAATCAATGTCGAAAACGTGCAAAGTCGCGCATGTTGAAACACGTGAATTTTTCTCACGTGGCCGGGATGCATGGATTTCTCAATATAGGAGGTGGGAGTTAGTTGGTCGTAGAGACAGTCATAGAGAGAGTCAGAGACAGTCAGAGAGACAGTCAGGGGAGACAGAGACAGGCGGACGTCTGAAGCGAGACGTCACTTCAGAAACTAAGATGTGAAACTTTGAGTTCTTAATGAGGAAATCCCGACCGGTCGTAAATAAATTAATCATGTGTTTTGGATAAAGCTCATCTTTGTGTTTGTGATTTCTACAAAAAGGTAAATTGTATTGTTATTATATGTCTGTGTTATAAAATGTCATTACAATAACATCTCTCTCTCTAAGATACAACATCATATGTAATAAGACAAGAACTCTCACTAAGACTCATATCATTACTAATAAGAACTCACGTAACATACGCGCACAAGTGGTATCGTCTAATAATAATAATAATAATAATAACTATATAACAAATCTCAATTTGGTGTTCGTGAACCTTTTGCATCAGCGATGCAGAAACCGAACCTGGGGTCGATACCACGAAAAAAAAAAAGAAAAAAAGAAACACAACGTTTTAAAGGGGTCCAACATAACTTAAAAAAATAAATAAATAATACCACGGAAAAAGAAAAAAATCACACGATCACAGAATTCGAAAAAGAAAAAGAAACACAACGTTTTAAAAGGGTCCAACATAATTTTTAAAAAAATAAATAAATAATACCATGGAAAAAGAAAAATTACACGATCACAGAATTCGAAAAAGAAAAAGAAACACAACGTTTTAAAAGGGTCCAACATAATTTAAAAAATAAATAAATAAATAATACCACGGAAAAAAAAAATTTACACGATCACAGAAATGCGAAAAAAAAAAAGAAAAAAATGAACACACAGGCACACAGAGAACAAAAGATACAAGAAATATTAAAAAAAGAAAAAGAAGAAAAGGCCGATATGCCGTAAAAAGATATTCGTAGTAATGGAAAAAAAATAGTAAACAAGTCACCATGAGTAATTCATTGATAAATGAATTTGTCTGTAAAAAAAAAAAAAAAACACACACACATACACGCGGAGGCAGAGATTGTGTCACCCATTATTATTGTTTTGAAATTTGTAGAAGTGTCATTAGAAAATCTGTGTCAATATGAAATCGTTTGGACGAATTGTTGAATTTAATCTGTCAATCAAAACAGGAATTTCAAAGGTCGCATGTACTCTCTATGAAACAGCGTGTAAATTGTTTTGAAATGCATTTTGTGTTCATAGTGAACTTTTCGGCTTTTGCGTGTTCATTTATTTTGTTTTTGAAAAAAAAGGGACAATTGTTTTGGACAGACTGTTGAATTGTTGTTTGTGACAGATGATTTTTTTTGTTGTTAAAAAAAAAGGTATAACTGTTGCAAAATGTTTAAATGTATTAAGGTATTTTTTTTTGAAAATGTTTTTATGATGTTGAACAAATATTGTAAATTGTCTTATGTATGTAATGTTATGATTTTCACAGCAAGAATTCAAAGTTATCCGTAAATATACATTAGATTAAAATGATCTAGTAGAAAATAAGTTAAGACGTATGGTTGGCTTACAGATTCTGTTAGAATTTTAGAAGGGGGACAAGAATTAAAATTACGTAAACGGGCATTTGGAGAGTTTTTAGATGTGATACGCCGTAAGAAAGATGTTTTGTTTTAGCATTTGGTTTTGTTGTTTTTTTTTAGAGATCCTAAAAATTTTTCTCCAAGAAAAGTTACTTGGTAGGGATTGATAAGCACAAGAAGTGCCCCTATACGAAAAATTTGGGAACCTGGTTAATTAAGTGCTTAAAATAAGCTGGTTGCACGTAAACGACTCCAAGCAAAGTAATAAATAAGTCTTGGCTTAGTTAATAAACAGGCGTTGGAAGGAATATGAAAATTCTTAAGGGGACCAGTAAACCGATGAGAGGTAGTCCCGAGGCAATCACATATAGCTTAATGAAGTAAGAGACAGGCAAAAATATGCCGTAGATTACGTAAGAAAGATATAACCTTGTATTTTTTTTAGAGACGCATGAATGTGGGATATATCTGCTGGATCTTGGAGGCTCTGGTGAGAGGAAAGAAAAATCACAAAAAAAACGGGCAATTAGATAGAATTTAGGCGCAATTAAGTTGTTGGTCGCAGGAAACGTGTTAGTTAGTTAGGGGTGATATTTCTAAATCCTCCTCGAAGTTTCAAGAATCCAAGCAAGGAAATCCGAGTGAATCCGTATGAGAGAAAAAAAGGTATATCTTAAACTTCTGAAGCCAACCACAAAGATTTAAGTATATGAGCTTTGGTATGTCCCGTATGAGATAGTTATAGAATAAAAAAACAAAGCCATACTTGATAAGACTAACCATGCGGAAAGAGAGATCAGAGCACTTTTGAGACGAAGGAAGTCGTCCATTTCGAGAAAGGTGAAAACCTCTAGTCTGCGGCATATGGGTGGCTGGAAAATAGCTGATGTGAATCATAGGAATACCCTACACCCAAAAAGTAAATGCCACAAAGATCAGAAAGGTCCTGATCTTATAAAAAAATAAATAATTGTGAAGTCGGCTGTGAAGGGCTGACTGAAAGAGATTTTTTTTTTTGTGTTTTTTTAGCCTGATCTTTCTAGCCGTGTGGTTGTGTAGATGTAGATGTAAAAATAAAAAAATGCACTAAAGTTAAAAATGCATACATTTTTTTTGTGAAATATGGAAGGGAGGGATGTTACATGATAAGGGCTGTCCCCTGTTCATGTAAGTATAAAAATAGAGAGATTAGTTAAAATGAAAATAAGAGAAAGCAGAAATCGAACCCTGGACATAAGTTTTAAAGAACAATAGGTTTAAATGGAATGTCCAGTAAATTGTTAATTCGGATGAAATAAATAATAAATAAACTATTCAATTGTTAAAAAGAATGTGGATAATAAAATATGGTTAAATAAATTAGATATGTAGGTTAAATTCCTTTGTGGAAACAACACAAGAAAAATAGGTTATTGGGAAATCAATGTCGAAAATGTGCAAAGTCGCGCATGTTGAAACACGTGAATTTTGCTCACGTGGCCGGGATGCATGGATTTCTCAATATAGGAGGTGGGAGTTAGTTGGTCGTAGAGACAGTCATAGAGACAGTCATAGAGACAGTCAGAGAGACAGTCAGGGGAGACAGAGACAGGCGGACGTCTGAAGCGAGACGTCACTTCAGAAACTAAGATGTGAAACTTTGAGTTCTTAATGAGGAAATCCCGACCGGTCGTAAATACATTCATCATGTGTTTTGGATAAAGCTCATCTTTGTGTTTGTGATTTCTACAAAAAGGTAAATTGTATTGTTATTATATGTCTGTGTTATAAAATGTCATTACAACAACATCTCTCTCTCTAAGATACAACATCATATGTAATAAGACAAGAACTCTCACTAAGACTCATATCATTACTAATAAGAACTCACGTAACATACGCGCACAAGTGGTATCGTCTAATAATAATAATAATAATAATAACTATATAACAAACGTAATAAGAAAATAGAGAAAATATATATATATATATTTATATATATATATATAACGTAAATTTTATTGAGACAAATGCTGAGTAAAAAAATGACATGTTTCGATGGACTTGCTCATAATCAGTTTGATGCCCTCAAAAGTTAAACAAATTTTTTCAAATCTGCATGTAAACTTTCAAGAACAACGTTCAGAAAGGTTTTCATCGTTACTTTAAGGCAATCCTTAACAGGAGGCAACAATAAAATATATGGAGAATAATGTGGAAACAACGATATCCTCATATTTCACAACTTTATTAATTGATAATAGATCAGATAGTAAGCTATTAAAGTCCATTCGACTTTCATGATTTTGTGATACTAGTGAAACATCTTCACTAACCTTGTAGTACAGCAGCTTTTCTAAAGACTCTTTCAAAATGCGCTGCCATTAATGAAATTAAAGTCTTTTGTCAGATTAATTTACAAACATAGTATAATTGACACATGCTGCACAATCCATGTTTGATGAATTGGCGAGATAAAAAATATCATGTCTATACTGCAGAGGCCAGATCTCTAATGGTTCTCTCTGGCTTTCAACCCATGTTCTCTCTCTTTCTTTCTCTCTCTTTCTTTCCCTTATATATATATATATATATATATATATATAGACTATCAGGCATATATATATATATGTATGTATATGTGTATATATATATAAACTATATATATAAACAATGTATATATATATATAAACTAACAAATAAAAAAAATTTAACCTAGATTTAAACCAGGTCAATACACTAGATATCTATGTTATATAGCCCAGGACCCCTAGGCTGGGAACGATCGTAATTAGTACGTTCCCCGCTGCAACAAAACTCGGTAGCCGTCTCTCATTGATCGTCTAGTTGTTATATTTCTGGTTGTTATAGTAACGGCTAAGACGACAGAGTTATCTCCCCCTTGACTGTGCATTTTCTCTCTGTAGCTGTCATTGCTTGTCATAACAGCGTTCCCGACGCACAAAGAATTAACATGCATACAAAGGTTAGACGTAACTCAGCACAACAAATCAAGATGTAAGACACACTGACTTTTCAAATAAAAATATATTTTGTTTTCAAATTATATTTTTCGTTTTACACAAAGATCGTCAATAGTTCAAACTTTAACAGTGTGGCTTACTGTTCATTTCAGTGATGGAGAGGGGTGTGTGGAAACGCTATACTCTCGACAGTCGCATGCTTCCTAACTCTTTCTTCTTCTTCTTCTTCTCTCTTCTCTCCTCCTTCTTCTTCTCCTTCTTCCGCTTCTAGTTAGATTCCAAAAATCACCGTTATATTGGCATTTCTTTCGCTTAGTTTTTTCCAATCCACGCGATCTGTCAATCAACTGATCGATAATAGAACACGCGTTCTTTAGTCACGTTTTGACAATTTCTTTGCCGCTTCCTGACCCAAAATCATCGTGCGATTTATCTTCAGCTGACCGACACGTGAATTTATCACTCATGCTAATATATATACATTCCAGAGTTACGAGGAATGTCACGTTTCCTTGTTTTGTAAACAAAAAAATCGTCGTCCGATTTCTCTGTTTACGACGTAAGCACTTTCTCTTTTCGACTGGTGGACAATCGATTATTCGATGCCCACTCTTTTAAATCTTTTATTAAAGAAGTTTTTTCCTTTTCAGTATGTATCGGATGGTTCCAGCCATCCATTACATAACATCTACGCTAAATAGCACACACAAAGGAACGGGTCAAACGGAGGTCAACTGGACCTTTTTCCTGCAATTGCCTGCTCATTGGCTGATTAGGAAGGGTCCGGTAGATATGGTAAGCTGATCGGCTAACTAAAAACTCAATAGAAGGTGTGTATATAAAAACGCGAGACAACTACAAAATTCTCGCATCAGCCTCAAGAATCCTAGAGTGGATAAAACGCGGAATATTCAGTGTAGCTTAATCGCCATATATATTTTATAACTTACAAACTAGCTCTTAAAAATTAAACTAGACATGGATAGGAATAGAGAAAGGGGGGAGAGAGAAGGGGAGAAGATGGGAAAAAGGGAAAGGCGTAAGACTTTGAAGACGGCGTAGGGGGAAAGAAAGAGATAAGAACTAAAGGGAGAAAGGGAAACACAAGTAGTCAAGAAAGTGGCGCTCTAGCGGGCTGTCCGACTGTCGCAGTTAATTGCTGGATGCATGTTATATGGGGTTTGACAAGTTAAAGATCTATGCGGATTGTTCGCAGTAACTAAGATGCGTCGTTTCAAAGCAAGCTTAGTTGCATTCAACTTAAGTGCATTTACCTATTTAAATCCATTGGTTATAGAAGAACTTAAGTAAATAAAAATTGCCATATATGGATTGAATAAATATAAAATCATAAAAATACGCATGTAGGAGTATATAAATAATAATAATAATAATAATAATAATAATAATAATAATAATAATAATAATAATAATAATTAAGGAACGAAGAGCAGAAGAAATAAAAACAGAAACAAAGAAGGCGAACAAGCTCCTCCCACATATCCCAACAAATACAATCACAGACTTAAACAACCTAATTTACGCAGGCGCCAAAATTGTAAGTATGAATCTCAAATCAGAAAAACAACCGAGGACAAGCGGACCGACAAAACCTGGATGGGAAATAAGACTAGAAACCCAAATACACAAAAATAAAAAAGAAACCAAAATGATCAACAGGAAGAAAGCAATGTGGAGAAAACGGAATATTGGAAATGTAACTGACAGGGAGCGGTTAAACATGAACAACCGGACCAAAAAATAAAAGCAAAAGAAGCGAGATTTAGACGATATAGATATAAAGCTGAACAATGCAAACAAAACCGACCATTTGAAACCAACGACCGCCAATTCTACCAACATGTGAACGTAGGAAAAACAAAAACAGAACAACCAAATCCGACAAAAACAAAACTCTACTGGAGTAAAACATGGTGAGAGCGACGAGATCACAATAGAAATACCGAATGGCTGAAACACATGAAAGAAGAGTTACAAGAAATCGAAGAAGGAACAGTGAATGGAATCAGCAAGGAGACCATAAAGAAAACCATAGGAAAAATGGCAAACTGGAGAGTACCAGAGCACGACGGAATACATGCATACTAATGTCAAAAATTCACAACGTTACACGAAAGCCCAAAACATGTGAAGATGTATACAGGAAGCAAGCGTACCAGACTGGATAACAAAAGGTAGAACCACACTGCTACAGAAGGACACGGAGAAAGGAACTATAGGCCACTCACGTGCTTACCAACTATGTGGAAGATACTTACAGCACAACTGAGGGAACAAATCTACAACTCCCTGAATAACCCTGGACTCATCCCCGAGGAGCAGAAAGGATGCCAAAAAGGAAAAAGAGGAACACATGACCTGTTATATATAGATCAAAAGATCCTAAAGGAGGTAAAAAGGAGGAGAAAGATATATCCATAGCATGGATCGACTATAAAAACGTGTATGACAGGATTCCCCTAATTATGGATAATAGAATGCCTAAAAATCTACAAAATACCAAGCGGGATCACCAACGTAATAGAAAATGCAATGAAAACATGGAGACTGGAATTAACAGCTGATAGACAACACATAACAGAAATTAACACACAAAGATGCATCTTCCAAGGAGACTCACCATCACCACTACTGTTCATCATAGCCATGATGCCCTTGAACAGTATTCTGAGAAAGTGCCAAGCCGGATACAAGTTCTCCAATACAGAGGAAAAATTGAACCACCTGATGTACATGGACGATTTGAAACTTTTGCAAAGACCGAAAAGGAGCTAGAGACACTAATTAACACTACCAGTATCTTCAGCCAAGATATCCAAATGGAATTTCATATAGATAAGTGCGCACAACTAGTTATAAGAAAGGGAAAACTGGAAACGACAGAAGGTATGGAACTGCCAAACCAAACAGAAATGAGGGCACTAGGGGAACAAATCGACTATAAATACTTGGGAATTCTGGAAGCGGACACCATCAGAACAACAGAAATGAAAGAGAAAATTGGAAGGGAATACCTCAGGAAAACAAGAAAACTCCTGGAAACGAAATTATATAGCAGAAACCTAAGAAAAGGTATAAATACATGGGCAGTATCGCTAGTAAGATACTCTGAACCGTTTATAGGGTGGACAAAAGAAGAACTGAGACAACTCGACCAGAAAACCAGGAAACTCATTACCATACATAAGGCACTACACCCAAAGGACGATATTGACAGACTCTATGTGAAAAGGAAAGACGGCGGGAGAGGACTGATCTGTATGGAAAACTGTGTGAAGGACACGAAAAAAGAACTAGAAAAATATATAATGCAAAACACTGAAAGGATAATTATGACAGCGAGAGACACTAAAAAAACAACAAAACAGAAAATAGAAAGACAAACGACAAAACGAGAAACGAGAAATGGAAAGAGAAACAACTCCACAGAAGATTCATAAGAATGACAAAAGATGAGAATGATGAAAACACCTGGACATGGATGCGAAAAAACATATAAACCGTGAAACTGAGTCTCTAATAACTGCAGCACAAGATAACTCGATAAAAACCAACCATAGCAAAGCAAGGATCGATAAAATACAAGAAAACAGCGAATGCAGACTCTGTGGACAAAGAGACGAAATGATAAACCATATAGTAAGTGAATGCAACAAATTGGCCCAAAAGGAATATAAAAACAGGCATGATCAAGTGGGGAGGGCTGTGCACTGGGGATTGTGCAAACGACTGTATTTTGAGCGTACAGACAAATGGTACAAGCATAAACCCGCAACAGCACTCGAAAACGAGAACCACAAAATCCTATGGGACATGGGCATACAGACGGACAAACCCATCCAAACAAAAAGACCAGATGTCGTAATAATTAACAAGAAAGAAAAATCCTGTCAAATCGTAGATTTACTGTCCCAGCTGACAACAGGTTTAGTATGAAAGAAAAGGAGAAACGAAGCAAATACACAGAGCTAGCCAGAGAGTTAAAAGGGATTTGGATGATGAAGAAAATCAAAATAGTACCGATAATAGTAGGAGCACTAGAAACAATTCCGAAAAACTTCGAAAAAAGAATGTCAGAAATTGGAATCAGAGGAATAACTGCAAAAGTACAACGACTAACGATAATGAAAACGACTGAAATATTAAGGAAAACCCTTGAATGCGGAGAATAATAAAAGAAGACAATATAACGAATAAGCGTCACAGGGAATGAAGAACACCGAAGCTGCATATCTACAAGTTCTACACCCCCATCATACACCCCCCATTGTTTCATCACCGCTCACCCAATAAAAAAAGTGATACCAAAGAGCCGAGAAGTGTCAAGACGAACTGAAAGACCGAGGAGAGACGCAAGCCAGACCTCGGCTGGACAAGCGCAAATAGAACTGGGACCTTGGGAAGGCTGAGTGCCACTCAAATTCCAGTATAAACCAATGGCCACTGCCAGCGAGAAATCAATGGTAAGAGGCTGTTGCTATCGAAGGAGGTGGAGAGAGCTGGGCGTCTGGGAGGACTTGTTGTCACTCAGCTTCCAGAGAACACCACGGGTTTTCAATCATATAGTTTGTTGACCTGTGTGAAAGCTCCATGTGAGCCAATAATAATAATAATAATAATAATAATAATAATAATAATAATAATAATAATAATAATTATTATTATTATTATTATTATTATTATTATTATTATTATTATTATTCTGATTTCGTTTATGAACGTCTTTCTGGAAAGGGATGGGTTAATTTCCAGAGGATTTCCCTTAATCCCGGCTTCAAACCAGGAGTTTCAAAGATCAAGGGGTTTCCTAAGGATGTTGGGGGTACCTATAATTGCAGAGGTTTGAAGGCCGCCTAGAACATCGGGGATTTGTAGTTTTTTCAATTGTCCTTCCAGGCGACTTGATACTACTCCTAGGTACCAACTACGACCGGGAATATTTGTGTTTTAACCCCGTATATACGCCTTATCTCCAAGGCCAATGGAGCATAATTGCTCCACTTCTCATTCTCCTTCTCTCTCACATTCCTGTCCCAGGGTACTGAGAAGTCTACAATCTGCCAGTTTTTTTTAGACTTTGTCAATGACGACCAAATACGGACGATTATGTTCCAATTGCTTGATTGTTATAACACTTTTGTCCCACCATACCTCTACCTTGCCATCCTCACTTGTTCTCACTTCATCAGGCACCTCCTCAAACTTTTTTCCAGCACACTTCCCCCAACCCTCTTACACACCTCCCAATATATCCGGAATCCAATGCGATCGTGCTTTTGCGGTACTCTCTCTGGGCCAGTCCACTACACCCGGCTGCAAGGTGCGCAATTGACTCTGAGGTCTTACCAATAATCCGGAATTTTGCTGCAACTTCCTGTCCTAGAACCACTTTTTTAAAAATCCTGTTCATAATGCCTGCTCTTGTGTTGCACAAATAATAGCTTCAGTATTCTTAGCCAAATACCCAGCTCTAAGCCATTGCCATGATCTTTCATCAGCCACTTCTGCTATATCCTGGAAGAATCTTCCATGCATTTTCTTCCTGGCCAGTTCCTCTGCCCTTTCGCTATCCATATGTTTCACATAATCAGCCTTGGTCTCACATACCTCCACTTCATTGGCCACAACCTTAAGCATCCACTCCTCACTTCTAACGACATGCTCCTACAACGACATCTCCTCGGTTATAACACGAGTTTTACTCTTTTCAATCCTCTCCTACCATCTTTCCTCTTTGATACAGCCTTGCTACGCTACTTCGAATGTGAAATATACCAAACATTGCTAAAACTTTTCTTGTTCTGATATCCATGGCATGCAAATCCTAGTCAAACCATTCTAAAATTCCCGCACTGTATCTCAAAACACTGACTGCTCATGTATTTACTGCGTTCATTAGGTTTCCTCCATACAGTTTCGACTTTGCAATTAGTTTTACTCTTCTAAGGTACTCCTTTCCTGACTTATTCCTTCATTTCTCTGTTCATGATGCCTACACCCTCCAGCACCCCCAAATACTTATATCATGTATCTTCCATTTCTTTAATGATTTCTCCATTTGTCAGCACTATTCCATTTGAATAAACCTTTACTTTTCATCACCAGCACCGCACATTTACTAATCCCAAACTCTATCGCAATGTTTTCTGAGTATGTCCACACAAGTTCTACCAGTCTCTCCATTTCCTTTTCATTTCTACCGAATATTTTCAACTCATCCATAAACAGTAGATGGTTGAGGCGTCTGTCACCAGATCCAAAGTTATAACCCAGTTTTTCTCTCTTCAAGAGGATGCTCAGTGGCATCATTATCATTACAAAAAGAAGTGGCGATAACGAATATCCTTGAAATATCCCACGTTTAATGCCAACCTGCCCCATTTCCTCTCTGTTTGCTGTCAGCACCGTTTTCCATTGAGTCATACTTGTCTCCAAAAGCCCTACCACATTCTCAGCAACCTTCATCATCAATATTGTTTCACATATCCATGACTGAGGAACCATGTCATAAACCTTTCTGTAATCGATCCATGATACGCTCAGATTCTTCTTCTTTTTCTTCTTCTTCCTCTTCTTCGCATCCTGCATTATTGCTTTATCAATTAGTAGTTGCTCTTTAGTACCTCTCGAGCCTTTCCGACACCCCTTTTGTTCGTCAGGAAAAGCACCATTACTCTCTAGATGTTCATAAATTTTCTCTGCAAATATTCCAGTCAACAGTTTCCACATCAGTGGCAGACATGTAATTGGTCTATAATTATTAGCATCTGTTCCTTTTGCAGGGTCTTTCCTAATCAGTGTTGTTATTCCCTTCACAAGCCAATCAATGACATCCCGACTCTACAACCCTTTGCAGAGCAGCAGCTATAGGTGGAAACTGTTTACACTAGAAACCCATCACTCCATCTGGACCAGGTGCCTTCCAGTTTGTCATCCTTCGTATGCCAGCCTTAACGTCATCGATGGTTATCTCAACGTCCTTCATCTGCTACATTTCTGATAGCCTTTCTTTGACCTCTCCCAACCAGCTAGCCTTCTCATTATATCGCTCTTTGACAGAACTTCCTTGCAACTTTTTCTTTTGGAGGGTTGTTATTCCCCGCCTGTTTACCACCATTTAATTCTTTATACAGCTGAGACTGATTGTTTCGGAAAAGGTTGTTCTGCCGAAATGAAACACTTTTTCCAACAAAGTTCCTAATTTTCATACCACCAGTGTGGACCTTCTCTTTCAACATTGTTAGAACGTTCATCGTTCCTTTTTCCAGCAATCTATACCTCTTTTCAAGCTCTACCTTGGCTTTCTGTCCTAGTTTAACTACCAATGTCTTTCCACCACCGTTTAATACTTTCTTCAAGCCGCCTCGTCGAGTGTGGCCTTCTGTCCTTCATTTTTCTTCTGTAATAAGCCAAGACGATTCGCAATAACGTATGACGCTGCATAGAGGAGCCTGTTATGTTCCATAATCGATATGTTCTTTTTATGATGTTGTGAATTACTCCTTGAATTATATTTACCTCGTTTTTCACCTTCCGCCTATCACTACTCTTCATACTTGGGATCTCTATGATATCGTATCTAAGAAGAATCTCTTTTAACTTTGAAGTACTTCCTTTTCTACAGAAGTCAAAGTTCGAACTTCATCACCACTTCTCCGTACATCTGCTCCTTTCACTGGCTCCATTGTCTCAGAGTCAATGATTTCATCTGCCTTAGATCCTTCAAACTATTTTTCCTTACATCCCCTAACCATAGGATTCCATACCCCCTCAGTTGTTCGCCTCCCATCATCGCTTACATTTCCCTTCTGCACTTCCTCTCTCTCAGTTCTTTCGTCAGAGCTAGTTTCATCAATTTTATTTTCGTTATTCATTTCATTCTTAACCATCCATTCAATCAATTCTCTTGCAATCACTGAAAGTAGGGTGTTATTTTAATTTGTTTTAACTGGGATACCAAACTCGCGACACTTCTAGCTCGTCCTCCTCTCGATCCCATTTTTCCTTCGCTTTTCGGATATATCCACCAGAGTTGTTACTTCCACTTCTTCCACAGTACTCTTCTTTCCTCATCCGTCCACGTTTTTTACATTTCCTGTCCCAACTCCCTTCGTGTCTTGGGACCCTCTCTGGCAATTCTCATTCCCCCTATATCCAGCCACATCCTCAGAATTTCGAACAGTTGTATGATGACGACAGAACCCACCCTGTTGGCCAGTCGGACACCTACCTTACGTGAGACCATCACAAGATGTTCCAGCCTCATTCACGTGGTTATTTTCAATATTTTGATTTGACATTCTTCCATAAATGGGGTTAGTGAATTTAAAGTTACACCACCACCGATAGTTTTATCGAGACATTATCTCTAGGGGGGGGGTCCCCACCAAGGTCAAAGATCCCCTCCCGACCTTTTTCCTCCATCACCACCACTATTTCCATTAACACCACCAACAACAACAGAAATAAAATCTACAATGATAATGGCAACACTAATATTGGCAGCAATAATATTAACAGCAAAAACAACAATAGCAATGCCATCAAAAAACAACACCTACCATTACAGCTACAATAACAATAAAAACATACCACCACTACTACCACAACCACCACCACTAGTACTACTAGTAATAATATTAGCGATAATAGTAAAAACCAATAAAGTAAATTTTGTTGTTTTTTTTAAATAATAATAATAATAATAATAATAATAATGATAATGATAATAATAAAAATAAAAATAATAATAATAATGAGTAGAACAATGACAATAATAATAATAATTACAGTTAGAAAAGCTTACTTTGTTCAAAATAATAATAATAATAATAATAATAATAATAATAATAATTACAGTTAGAAAAGCTTACTTTGTTCAAAATAATAATAATAATAATAATGATTACAGTTAGAAAACCTTACTTTGTTCATAATAATAATAATAATAATAATAATAATAATAATAATAATTACAGTTAGAAAAGCTTACTTTGTTCAAAATAATAATAATAATAATAATAATTACAGTTAGAAAAGCTTACTTTGTTCAAAATAATAATAATAATAATTACAGTTAGAAAAGCTTACTTTGTTCATAATAATAATAATAATAATAATAATAATAATGTAATTGTAAACTAGTAGAGAAAGATTTTTGTTTAGTTTCCATGTAAAACTTTTGTCGCTTTTAGTTCTGAGAGATATTAATTAAAAATAATATAAATAGAAAATATATCAGTTGTTTATATATAAAATTTGGTTAAATTTAGTAAAGTATTCATTTGTAAAATGTTGCAACAAGGACTTGTTGATGCATCAATGTACCTGAAGTTTCATTACTTTTTTGAAAATAATAATGCCAGTAAGCGATTTAGTTATTTTAAATGTGTTTAACAAATTGCTCTAGATGTGAAGACACTTGATGTAAGGAGAGGACAAGCGTGACATCAATCAAATTACATCTACAGGGTGACCCTCCCCAAAAAACAAAAGCTAAATGGAGGCCATCTAGAACATATGTTGTAGAACGGAGTAAAAAAGGCCAAAAACCCTTGTGTTTTGATGTGATGTTTTGAATATAATAAACTAGTTATGACCAAAGTTTCATTTCATTCGGACAAAACACTAAGAAACGGGGCCTAATTAGGGTTGGGGCCGTTTTTTGGAGGGACCCTGTATGTCTATGTATATTATTAAAATCACAGAATGAAACAAAGACTCAACAATCAAAATATGACATCAGTACTCGGTTAATGGTTTGATACAGATTTGTAGAGAACGAAAATCGTTATACGTATGAGAAATTAGCGACTTGTCGAGAAGCAGAAAGAAAAAGGAGTCTTATATATGCTCTACAAGAAAGATTTGATGAGAAAAAAATATTCAGAATTAGTTTGTTTCAAGTTGGGAGCAATCAATGGAGATAAATAGTTATTATGCAACATAACTTGCTATGCTCCAGGTAATTAGGTGAAATAATCCATTATACTCGGATAATATTGTTTATAAACAACAATTAGAGTTTGAAAATCGTTTCTGATTAATTTATCGCCATAGAAATACGGGGAAATTATATATATATATATATATATATATATATATATATATATATATATATATATATATTTTAAATAAAATGGTAGGCGGAAGTTTCTCGAGAGCTCTTTCGGCTATCATCTCTTCAGGAGCAAATCGATAGCAATCTAAATAATATTGTTACGAAAATAAAGAGTTCTATAGGGGAAGTTCCCCTATAGAACTCTTTATTTTCGTAACAATATTATTTAGATTTGCTCCTGAAGAGATGATAGCCGAAAGAGCTCTCGAGAAACTTCCGCCTACCATTTTATTTAAAACCATATATAAATTCTTTACCTCTAAACATTTATTTAAAAATATATATATATATATATATTTATGAAAACAAAGGGACGTAGTGTTTACTTGATATACACAATGGTAAACTTCTGACTAATATAAATAATAGTATTTATATATAGAAAATGTAATCCCAAACGAATTAAAAACGCTCAAAACGCAATAGAGGGTAGAGCTTATTATAAGAGAAAGAAAATTAAAACTGTAAGTCGAACTTTACGATCAAAATTTATTGTTCGACTGAATACTCCAAAAAACAATTTACAAAGAATAGCATTCTTTGAAACTCCGCGGAATACCGACTTTGTAAATTGTTTTTTGGGGTATTCAGTCGAACAATAAATCTTGATTGTAAAGTTCAACTTACAGTTTTAATTTTCTTATATATAATCGGTTTAACGAGGCTAATACCAAAGTGCTCAATACCGAGGCAGAGCAGGGTATACTCTTTATTTGTGTTTACATTAGCAGTAATATGTTGCTACAGAATGATGAGCATAAAACTTGTTGACCGAAATAAAATAAAATAAAGAAATAAAAAGGGAATATATATATATATATATATGTATGTATGTATGCATGTATGTATATATATATATATCTGTATGCATGTATATATATATATGTATGCATATGTATGCATGTATGTATATATATTTATATATATGCATATGTATATATATGTATGTATACATGTATATATATATGTGTATATATATGTAAATGTATGTATACATGTATGTATATATATATATGTGTATATATATGTATATATGTATGTATATATATGTATATGTATGTATATATATGTATATGTATATATATGCATATATATGTATATATATACATGTATATATGTGTATATATATGCATATATATATGTGTATGTATGTATATATACATGTATATATGTATATATATATGTGTATATATATGTATATATATATATGTGTGTATATATATGTATGTATGTATATATATATATGTATGGATATATATGTATGTGTATGTATATGTGTGTATATATATCTATCTATATATATATATATATATATATATATATATATATATAGCTTGTTGTCGTTTTTGTGATATTAAAGGCTTAGAAACGCTATTATTTATTGGTTTTTCGCTACTTTTGCCTTTTTAAGAGCGATAAGCATTTTTTGTTATGGATACACACACAAACACACACACACACACACACACACACACACACACACACACACACATATATATATATATATATATATATATATGTGAATAATTTGAAACTTTAAGTTTTCAAAATATTCAAATTTCTATTAAAAAAAGTGTCATCAAATAGTGTGCAACTATTTGCTAATTTCAAAAATGTACAGCTCAAACTTTTAAATTTCTTCCCCAGGACTTACTTCTTCTATTATAACAAAATGAAGAAAAAAAATACGAACTGACTAACTACCCTGATGAAGCTATTTTTAGCGAAATATTGGACTTACCACACCAACAAAAGGACATAAAAATGATTTCATCATGTTCCTGATACCTAAAGCTTTCAAAATATTCTAATTTTTATTCAAAACAAGTGTCTTTAAATAGTGCACAACTATTTTCTTACATATATATATATATATATATACATATATATATATATATGTATATATATATTTTTTTACATATATATATATATATATATATATATATATATATGAATGAGTCGTCCCTTTTTTATGGGGCGTATATTTATTTTTTTATTAAATATTATTACGCGCGTCAGGTATACACATGGACATACCATTATCAGGATATATATAATTGGTGTATAGTAAGTTTCCTTTGTGTGAATCCACTGAAACTGTTGTGTTTATGAAAATGTATTCGATGTGGAAACATAGCATTATATATGATTTTTTTATACAAACTTTATAGGTTAAATATGTGCATATATGTTTTAATAGTATCTCTGTTCAGAAAAAAACTATTTCATAAATCCGAAAGAAAAATCAACTGTCGAAAGAAACTTAAGACTCATTTATTTAATATAATCAAGATGTATTTTAGATACACTTTCAATACAAAAGGGAAGATCGCCTTTCCAAAAAGGTCGTTTTTTACCGATGTTGTTTTTTTCCTTTCTTTTTGAAAAAGAGATAATATTATCGAAATATTAAAAATTTCTTCTGTCCAAGTTATCTGAAACAGTAAGTCAATATTACTGATTTGCATTTGTGATCATTTTTAGAAAATACATGTATATACGAAAATAAAAACAAAGAAGACTTTCCATGACGTCAATTAAACTGCCGGTTCACTGCATTCATATAGCCTTCTTCTTCTTCATCTTCTTCTCTCTCTCTCTCTCTCTCTCTCTATATATATATATATATATATATATATAGTAGTAAGTTAGAAAAATATATATGGCAATTAAGCTACACAGAATATTCCGCGTTTCATCTACACTAGGAGTCGTCAGGCTTATGCGAAAGGTTGTTGTAGTCTCGTGTTCTTATATACGCATATTCTAGTGAATTTTTAGTCAGCCAATCAACTTCCTAGTTTCCACAGCTCCCTTCCTAATCACCCAATGGGTATGCACTTACAGGACAAAGACCCAGTTAGCCTCATGTTGACCCCTTCCATTGTGTGTGTGTTTTTTTTAGCAGAGTTGACCTATTTTAAACCCATATGTAGTTAAATGTGTGTTATTTTAGTATTATGTTAGTTTATATATATATACACACACACACACATAAACACACACACACACACACACACATATATATATATATATATATATATATATATATCCTAGTGTGAATGAAACGCGAAATATTCTGTGAGCTTAATTGCCATATATATTTTTCTCACTTACTACCTAGCTCTACCTACGCATTGAGTACTGTTGGAGTAAATTCTTAGTTTACGCATAAAATTATACTTTCGTATATTAATTCATGTGATTAATTGAAATAGTCATATATATATATATATATATATATATATATATATATATATACAGAGAGAGAGAGAATATATTACTGTGTTTGGGTTGGTAGGTGTGCACATTAGTCTTTTAGATGCAAATGCTTTTTGCCTGATCAAGTCTACATCATACAGACTATGAAAGTCATATATTTCTAGTGTAATCACATAATATGTAACTGTTGGTTTTTGAATACTTTTCAAATTAACTAAGGATCACTCGGCTAATATTCATTAAATTTGCTTAATATGAAGGGCTTATCAAATCCGTTTCAATTCTTTGATTTGTAATTCTATAATAACTCTAATCGCTCTTCATTTCATCATAAAATAGCGTGCACATCTTTTTTCTTAAATTGTTGAGGCAAATCAGAGGTAATAATTCTATTCTCCTTGGAGGAGGGATGATTAAAAGCGCGATAAAAGTAAATTATTTGCATGCAAGTTGATTCATTTATATTTTGGTTTTGGTTAACTTTTTTATTTTCTCGGTCCAGATGTGTCGTTTTGAATGAGCCGAGGAGGATGAGGAATTGGATATTCTTTAATTACTTAGTTCATCTGATTTGGAAGAAGGAGAGGAGGGGAACAAAGAGATTGACTTTCAGCCTCACGTTTGATATTGTAATTTCTGTAAATTTAGTTAAGCCATTGATTCAATATCATTACGGCATAAAAGATTGGCGAACGATAGCCACCGATTAAAGTAATGAGTATTTGATATATTCTGAGTGTTTTAAATATACATATAGGCCGCGTTTACAACTATATACACGATTATATGTGTGGTGTATATGTATATATGTGTGTGTATATATATAATATGTGTGTGTGTGTGTGTGTGTGTGTGTGTGTGTGTGTGTGTGGTTAATGAGAAAATATAAATGCATATATTTCCTTATCTTATTATTTCTCATATGTTGTTGTACTGGCATATGAGAATACAAATTGTATTTTAAAAATCTTTTTCCTGAAAAAGATAAAAATACGGCATATATATATATATATATGTATATATATATGTGTATATATATATACACACATATATATATACATATATATACACATATATATACATATATATACACATATATATACATATATATACATATATATGCATATATATACATATATATACGTATATATGTACACATATATATACATATATATGCATATATATACATATATATACATATATATACACACATATATATACACATATATGTACATATATATACATGCACATATATATACACACATATATATACATATATATACACATATATATACACATATATATATACATATATATACATATATATACACACATATATATATACACACATATATATATATGATGATGATTGCAACGTCTTGTCAGACGAGTGCCACTTCCTCAGATACGAGCCCAAAAATTACTTCCATCGCCACAGGACCATTTTAATAGACAAATGCGTGAGGGAGTATCTATACACAGATGATGTTACAGAGTCTTAGCTTTGTACGACAGCTGTCTCTCTCTCGGTTCAAAATGTTGAGATCAAGCAAGAGCAAGATAGCCAGCAACAAGTTAAACTGCAGACCAGCTTAATACGGGTACTGGTCTCCCGCTTTATGTTTTTTTTTTAAATTAGAGATTTGCTTCTCCTAGAAAGGTTGCCTTCACCACGGCTTACGGGAGCCCTCTCCACCCCAATATATATATATATATACCCATATATATACACATATATATATATACATCTATATATATACATATATATACACACACATATATATAGAATTTAGAATAAACTTTAGTAAATTAACAAAAATTATGAAAAATATATATTTAATTTTCTGATCTTAATTAAAAATTTCATCTGTACTATTGCTTTATATCATATAGTGGGCCTCTTTATCTGCTTGGGACTGTCTTATAAATGTTGATACTAATATTTAGATGGACCTTCATTTCACAGTATTTAACACTATGTATTCTAAAGGTATTTCAAAATTTTAGTTAATATATATATATATATATATATATATATATATATATATATATATATATAAAGCTGAAAGTCTCTGTGTGTGTCTGGTCACGAATAGGCTCCTACATGGTTGACTATTCTAGAAAACTGATCACATATACTGATAGAAGATGTATCAAGACACAGGATTGGTTATGTTTGATCTGGCATAATGATGATTCATTAAAATTGTGGAGTCTGCGTACGCACCTGGTTCACAAAGTATTGAAAAAAAAAAAAAATTTAAATTAAAAAAAGTTTACAAGTGTTTTTGATATAGATGTACATAATACTACTTTGATAAGTATGTTTTAACTTAAATAGGGATGGTATAATAAAATTGTGGAGTTTGCGTTCGCGCCTGGCCTCCATAGAATAGAAATAGGCACAAACTTTAATAAAGACTTTTCATATCTATCTGCGTAAGTATACTTTGATAGTTATGTTTCAGTTTGAAGAAATATGGTATAATAAAAGTATGGGGTGTTCGTTCGCGCTAGATCTCCATAGAATGGAAATATGTCACAAAGTTTAACAAGGTTTTTGTAATATAGATCCACAGAATATTGTGATAAGTGTTTCAGTGTGAACAGGTATGGTATAATACATTATGGGGTTTATATTTTATTTTTACTTTCATCATATTTGGCTTTGGTTTTGATACCCCTAAATTCGAAGCTATCTCTGTTCAACCCTTTCTTTTCATAACCTATCATACTTTCATAAATCAGAGTCCATTTTCTGTAGGCTGTTTTTGAACCCAGTCAACGACGAGTACTTTTGCTAGTATATATATATATATATATATATATATATATATATATATATATATATATATATATATAATTACTTTGTTTGTCGGTTTGTTTTCGTTCTCTATGGACTCTGAAACGGCTGGGCCAGTTTTTTTTTATTTTACGCAAGTGTGTTTTATGTGTCTGATAGTGTTCATAGATAGTATTTATATCGGAATGTTCCGAATAGGTGTCAAAATTAAAAAAACCGAATTTACGGAGAATAGTCTGATCGTAACCAAAGTTAACACTCTGATACAGCTTAAAATCACACGAGCATTTTATAAGTTTTATCGTTGCACAAGTACAACGGCCCGGCATAAAAAATCATTAGTAGTTTTGTTTATAAGACAGGGATACGTTCGAAAAAATTGTAAAACTAGCGACGTTTTCTGCTCCAGAATTTATTTTCTACACAGTAACGACCATTCTTAATGCACATTTGCCAGTGATATGGTGGTGGCTGTACATGGGCGTCGAAAACTCGCTTTGTCACTTACATCTCGGTCTCCACTCTGAAATCGACCAAACCATTTTCTAACTTTGCTGGCACCCACTACATCGGTTTCGTAAATGTTCAACAGACATCCATTAATATTGATCGGTTCGATTTTTCTGCATAGAGGAATTCAAATGCGCAGCTCTGTTTCTTACATATGTTTTCAAATGCGCAGCTCTGTTTCTTACATACGTCCATGACAGAGGTTGTTTTCTAAGAGTGTCACGTCGGAGTAATCTGCAGCTGAGAGATGTAAGTTTTAGGTCATGAATTATTATGTTCCGTCTTCATAGCAATCAGATTTTTAATGCCTGTCTGATTAAGCGGATTAAAAAATAGGAGTCATTACTTTTGGAACGCCCTCGCATATGTATATATATATATATATATATATATATATATATATATATATATATATATATATATATATATAAGTGTGTGTGTGCGTATCTACTAGCTCACCTTGCTGAATGTCTATGGTTTGGGAAATTCGTCACTTGAAATATTTGAAGACAAACATAAGGTGATATTTCATTAATAAATTTGTTTTAAGCGCGAAGCGTGCATTCACATAGATCAATAAACAAGAACCCTTTCGTAATTTCAATACAAATTTAATTATTTTTAAATGCGAGCGTAAAGAAAGGCAAAGAAAAGAGGAATCAGTTAACCTTTACACTTGTAATTTAGAAACAGGTCGCAACTCGTTGAAAATTTCGTCGGTTTGCCGAAAAAAAATATTTGAACACAAATCCCATTATCTGTCCAGGAAATAGAATAATATCGCTAAATGAAACAACTCGTAATATTCTAATCAAAACAAAGATTGAATATAAACAATAACAAATAATTAATAATTTAAATTTTATTTCAAAAGTAATATGCATATTAGACTGACGACCGATATCACATATACATACATAAGCAATATAAGAAAAGAAAGTGGCTGTAGTGTAAAGTTTAATTAATTCCTCATTGTCAGTTGCAAACCAAACCTCATTCTTCGTCCTGGTTTTCATCTGTAAATGCCTTTGCAATTGCTCATCATACTCATTACTTCAATTAGTATCATCGGAATAGTTTTTAGCCTTGTGGACAATCTTACAGAAGAGCTAACAATGCTGCAACGAAGCAATTTCTGGGATTAAGTTTAGCTAGCCCCAAAGAATCCGTGACTCTTTCTCATTTCATAATGTTGGCTCATGATTTTTTGGAGAATCTATAATATTGTTATTAATTGTCCGCTATTGTTCCTGATTTAATGTTCTCTAGTCCATTCCATCTTCTAGAGGTAAGGCTGACCTATTTGCTCGTCTGCTTGTTGACAATTCTCCACTCGATGATTCTGCAGCTGTTCTTCCGGATTTTCCTTCGGAAACCGATCAGACTCTTGATTCTGCTATTATCAATTAAAAAATGGTTGCTCAAATTCTTGCTGGTTTTAACCAATCTAAGGCTTCTAGTCCTTATTTTATTCCTATTATTGTTCTCAAACGTTGTGCGCCTGGACTTTCTTCTATCACCACGAAATTATTTTATCCGTTTGTCTCAGTCCTGTTTTCCTTCTTGTTTGAGAGACTCGTCTGTTGTCCATATTTTTAAAATTGCTGGTAATCAAGTTGACCCAATTAAATATCGTCGTGTTAGTCTACTATCTGTTATTAGCAAATTTTCGAGAGGTTGTTCGTTTTCTGGAAAGTTTAGGCATCTTTAGTGATGTTCAGTATGGCTTTCGTGGTTTTTGTTGAACAGCTTATCTATTAACTTTTGTATCTGAACAGATCATTTGTATCTGAAGAGATCTGTCGGTTTATATGTAATTCAGGCGAAGATAGGATATTGCGTTCAACATAGTGTAGCATCCTGATCTTCTACATAAACTTTTAGATTATAGTATTGATGAAAAAAATGTTGACATTGTTAGGACCTTTGCTTTTTGATTGGATCTTACAAATAAATCTTAATTGCGTATCTTCACTTTCTTTTCTTATCACTGATTTAATACCTCATTGTCATACAGCTTGTCATTCCAATTGCTTCTTTCCAAGGATTTCAAGGTTGTGGAACTCTTACTGCTTAATATTTCCTATCTACCTAAAACCTTCGTTTTTTCAAGACTAATATAAATAAGCATGTCTTGTTTTTGCTTTAATCAGTTTTCGCTAATGATTGCTCATTACATCAAGTAGAATCATTTTGAAAATAGCATGATAGCGTAAAGTAATCATCATTATGCAGGGTAGAACAATAAAAGTATCGCCCTAATAAAAAAAAAAACGCGCTGCAACTTAATTAAAAAATTTTATTGAAAAAATCGATTCAGGTTACTTGATTTTAGAGTAAACCTGATATTTATACAATGTAGCCGCCTTCAGCCTCAATCACCGCATCAATAAAGGTATTGGACTGGGAGCATGCCTTTTCCATCAGCGCCGGCAGAAGCTCGACGAATACTCGGCGTAGAGTGAATATTGGGCTGGCCTTGGTGTTGTACGAGGTCATGTTGGTGATGTTCTCGACGTATTACCAAACGAAGTAATCCAGCGGGTTTAGATCAGGGAAAGATGAGGACCAGTGAGAAAAGAGTGCAAAATTGTAACACTCTTTCTGAAGTCAAGCCTGGGTATCTTTGGACTTGTAAGCTGGCGCCGGGTCCTGGTGCGAAAATCAGGGTCTGCCAGGGGGACATCTGATTGCAGCAGGGGATCACTACACTGTTCAGCACATGCAGATACACTTCGGTGTTGACTTTCAAGTCGACCTCGAATATATGAAGTTGCATGATATGACCTACACATGAAACCATATTAAACAACCTAACCGTAGCAAGAAACCTTACTTCATCAGCCTAGGCACATCCCTGTTATTCGTGGCAATCCAACGATGCATATTAAGGGTGCTGGCAACGGTCCTGTCGTCATAACTTTGATCGGTAGAGAGAATGAGTTGTACAGCGGCGCATCTCCGATCTCGGTCGTGTAACATTATGTCACTTGAAGATATGATCGAAGCTTCTATTGCTCTTGCGATTTGTACACAACTGGCCAACAAGTAAATGGTTTGCAATAAAAATAAACTGATTTTCGTCAAACGGAAATGGAATCACGTCGCCTTTTCTGCGACGATAATTGTACCGTTCCAACCTTGTAACTATTTAAAACGCGATATAAACATACCTATCGGTGTTACTTAAATTCTTGTATGTTTTAATAACATTCCCAGTTTTGAGTATAAATATACAGACACAGAATCTTTGTTATAGTCAGATTATGCGGTGTGATTTGTCGTAATTTTCTATTATCTCTCAGGGAATATGGTAACATGTCTCTTTGTTGTTTGTTTTTCGCCTTTTTTGTTGTGTTAAGACTTAAAAATCATTGTTTACTCTCTGGGCAGGAGTCGTCGCTCTTATCCACTTATTCATATTGTTTCCTTTTGGTCATATCAGTTTCTAGAGAAAAAAAAGCAAACAAATGCATCATTATTGCTTAAAGAGATTAGCAAGATAAGCTCGCATCTCATATTTGGCTTCGTGTCGACACATCATTTGTCTATTAGAAAACACCTCCAAAATTATCAAAATATATGTATATATGCGTTATGCGTCTGAGAAGTAACGAGACTGTATGTGGCGTGAGATATTGGCTAAAAAGTTATAAACAGATTAACTTATCATTTAATATGACATAGTAGAAGTATATAGCTGCAATCTTCGTATCACGCAACATTTACATTTTTATAATGTTCATACTAACAGCAAATCATCTGTTCACAATGTATTAGGCAACGGACAGTTTCTGATCTGAGAAGATCATAAAAAAACCCCCAAAAATGCCCGCCTGATAGTTATGTTTCTTTTCAGCTAAACATGATCTTAAAGGGAACCATTTAAAAAGCGTGGTCTGCAGCATATCAAAACAGTCGTAATAACGGAGTTTCTTGATATCTCGCCGCAAAAATTAACTGAAGAAAAAACAAGCCAAATACTGTATGCCCCCCCAACGATGGCTTTCTCATGTTTTCGAATAAAAGGTAATGAAGCAACTTTAGTAAATGCCCTATAACCACGACAAGGTAGTGCTTATGTATAAGTCTTTTAAAAAATTTTTTTTTTTTAATTCGAGATAAAGAATTTTGGGGGTTGACACTTGTTTTGTTTTTTTTTGTTGTTTTTTTTTAATTATTTTATCGATATGAATAAAATGAATAAAAACATATATAAAATAATCACACATTAAAGTACAAGTAAATGGGCGGGTAAGCCACAGTACTGGTATAGGAAAAAGTCCTGTATCAAGAATTAAGTCCAATATACAACCTTCAGTGGTGTACTTTGAGCGATGAAGGAATTGTTGATATCCATGAAAGGATTCTATTAGTCCTACATTGTTTGCAAAAAAGCTGATCCAAATTTAAACTACCCAACAAAAATAGAAGAAAAATTTAAAAAGTCACTAGTGGGCCAGGCTTGCAGTACTCGAGCATACAACTAATCGCATGTATTATAGTAAAATCTACGAATATAAAACCTATTTGTAAAATCGAGTCTACAAGAGTTATTTCCCTTGTACTGTTGGCCAAAATAATTAGTAGAACTGTTACCTATTTTGCCCATTTAAATCCCTGGCCTGATGTAAAACATTGTGCTAAAAAGCCAAATGGCATCGATTAATAACAATTCGGTAGCATTGAAAACTGCTATTTAGAAAAAAGTTTTAGAAGAAAAATAAATTTAAAAGAATAGCCCTAAAAGGTGCCCTTTTCACCTCTAAAATACACTAGGGCTCAAGCCCCAGAATTTTCCCAGGGTCAAATATTAAGTTTCCAGATCTATATGGTTTTGCTTTTGAGTAATTTCCAGCAATAACCAATAACCGAAAAAGATTCTATGTCCCGAAAAGTGCTATTTGTGGCCATTTAGACCGCTTTTGACTCTGAGGACGCAACCGGAATTTTTATCAAAAATACTACAATGTTACGTTTCCTCCCTTGATTAGTCGATACTTCATGCAAACTTTCAGAAAAATACAATAAGTAGTTATTGAGAATTTGGGGAACGGACAAACGGATGAGAGTGACTAAGACGGTGAACCACTAATTATATAGGAAAATGTTGACAACATTAAAATATAGTGTGGATATATTTTCAAAACAGAAGCTAACTCCCTTTAAATTATGAACTTGATGAAAACTAGTTAGCAAATCGGTAATGATAATGACCTATGCTAAAACAAATTTTCGTCGGTATTTTCCAGTTATTTACGTAAACATTCTAAAAATCAAAACGAAGAGACAGTATCAAATAGAGAACAAATAATGAAACAAATTAAAAAATGACTGTATTTAAATTTTATTAAAACATCCATTCGTTTAGCAATAAAATATAATGAAACAAATGTTATAATATTTTTCTAAATAGAAATATGTAAAGATACGTTTTGTTTTGCTAAATAGTTTCTTTTCATGCTAAAGATACAGAGTTAAACAGCTCCTATAATGTTATTGTTAATTTAAGGTGAGTACTGGTTTATTTTTAGGTTATTGTAAAAAAAAACAAAAACTCACAGCTAATACATTTTTTTGCAATATTGTGTTAAAGGTTGAAGTGAGTACGATATATATATATATATATATATATATATATATATATACATACATATATATATATGTATGTATATATACTTTCTAAGATTGGAGTGAAGTTTGCTTTCTTTTGTTCGAGATATAGAATCGTCTGTCATAAAATGTTGAAATTCAATATCACTTAAATCAGTTCTCTTAATTCAATAATTTTAATATGAATCCAATTCAAAATTGTAAATCCTAGTTTGCTGTGATCCGATTGGCTTAATTTCGTTGGTACTTCTTAAATTGTCAGATGCTAATACTGGCTAGTCATTTCACCAATAAACATTCACTATACCACAGTACCTTAAGACGACATATATATATATATATATATATATATATATATATATATATATATATATATATATGTATATATGTATATATATATATATATAGAGAGAGAGAGAGAATAAAAGACAAAAAGTTATATTCCAAAATTAATGATGTTGACCATGTTATAACGTATTCCTTCAATTCAGTAGACTTATACAATTCTTGACACATTCTGTTTTGTAGCGCAAAATCAATCAATTATTATATCAATCAGTGTATCCATTATGCCCTTAACTCATCAGAGGGAATAGCAACGATCAATCCGCCAAAAGGAATTAAATATGATTTGACATAGTAAAAATCCGAGAATTTGAAGAGAAGCTGCAGTTACCTTTATATTTTACCATTACGTTATATTGAATTCAATTTATTATTATAATATATTGGACCCAATATATAAGAATGATATAAAAAGTTTTAAAAAAATGATTCGTGCGTCACCACCAAGAATCGGAACCAAAACGTATAGCTTATTTTTCTTTTGACGTTAGTGCTGGAGATATGAAGACATACTTTGTTGTAACACTAAAAATTGAAACATGAACTAATAGCTATTACGTTACGCATGCATATACATAATGCCATCGTCCGAATTTAACCT
This sequence comes from Euprymna scolopes, assembly GCF_053919585.1. Classification (NCBI taxonomy): domain Eukaryota; kingdom Metazoa; phylum Mollusca; class Cephalopoda; order Sepiida; family Sepiolidae; genus Euprymna; species Euprymna scolopes. The sequence continues at coordinate 134,007,076 of NC_136490.1, read as the reverse complement.
GGCAAATTCTATTTCTTTAATTTTCACACTTTTGCACTGATTTTCCACGGTTAACACCCAAATATAGTGTCGCATAAGTCCGACTACCTTATATATAAGTTTTATTTCTGTAGATCAAAAACTGACAGGAGTGTTGCAGGAAACATTTTTAAACATATATGTATATATAATATATATATATATATATAATATATATATATCTACGCATACATAAATATATATAGAAAGAGGATTTTGTTTACTAAAACCTTTTCACGCATACATTACGCAAGTATAAATCATGTAGAATATCTAAAGCTGATCACCCCATAAGAAAACCTAAAAACTAATAAGGAAATAATTAAAATGAATGTTTAAAAGAATATGCAAATTACCTAGATTGCAGATGAACGCAATTCCACGACCCATATATAACAAATTTTGTACTTTAATAAATAGAAAAAAAGGATTTTTTTGATATATCAATGCAGAAAAAATAACAAATTTATAGGAGTATAGATAATGTTATCATTTAAGTTTGTATAATTATTTATATAGTAATTATAACATTAGTTACTGGGAAATTCCGTTATATAAGGAAATTACCACGTATACAGCTTTTGTCTTTTGCTAGTGGGAATTACTAGAGTAAAAACTGAGACACGTGATATGATCCAATTATCGAGCGAAATTTCCTGATACCTCTGTAACTGAAGATTCCTGTGGTTATGGTTTATAGTGTGCTATAAATAAAGATATATGTATATATGAAACATAAAGTATATATATATATATATATATATATATATAGAGAGAGAGAGAGAGAGAGAGAGAGATAGAGAGAGAGGGAGAGGGAGAATGAGAATGAGAGAGAAAGCGATAGATAGATAGATAGATAGATAGATATATATAGATATATAAACAGATAGATGTGTGTGTGTGCGTGTATGTAGTAATCATCAGTTTGCTTTGTTGTTCAGCACCGAACTTAACCTAGTATCGAACTTCAGACACTGTTTGATACTCGGCGATTCTAACAACTTTATTACAAGGAGGGCGCTGTTGGCAAGTTATGTCTCAAAAATACGAGGGCGGTTCGAAAGTAAGGCCTTCTATTTTTTATTCCACGCATGTGGATAAAAGGGGATTGAAAATTTTGATTGTTATGATGGCTAAACGAATGCGTTTATCACCTGAATTTTTATGCAGATATCAACGAAAATGTCAACTCCTCTCATTGACTTGCGTCAGAAGCATAAATGCCTCATTGAATTCCTCCGTGCAGAAAAAATGTAACCCATCAACATTCACCGGCCCCTGTTAAATGTTATGAAATCGATGCACCTAATGTCAGGATCGGGTGCGTCAATTTAAGAGTGGCGACGGATACTTGAGTGACAAAGCTCCAGACATTTACGAACAACGCATAAGAAGGTTGCTTACATTTACACACTGACTGTTTCTCACACGAGCAACTTATGTTAGTCTTTAAAAGTCAGCAAACCAGAACATCTCTATATCTGCTGAGACAATGAGCAAGAAAAATTGTCTATCTACACCTATGTGGAAATTAAGCATATAAGAAACATACATTTTCTCATTTTGGAACATTTTCAATTTCGCCAAAGTGAGTCACAGCAACGCGTGGCAGGATACAGCTAATATATATATATATATATATATATATATATATATATATATATATATAACGTAGGTATGACTTCCTTAGATTTCAAAACTCGCTATTATGACCACAAAAATACATTCAATAATAAAAAAAAACACCGAATGAAAACAACTCTAGCAAACAAATACTGGGAACTCAAGGAAAGCGGACGGTCGCCAGTAGTCGAATGGAAAATAGTAAGACAAGCAAACACATGTAGAGACCTAGACGATTCATGTAGATTATGACTTCATGAAAAATGTGTATCCTTTACTTTAAAGAACGCCAACATCTATTAAACTGAAGGAGAGAAATAGCGAACAACTGTGTTCACAGGGTAAAATTTACTCTAGGATAGAGATACAAAAAATGTTAAAACTAACAATAACAATAGAAAATAAACAAATAAATAAAAATAAATAAATAAACATACATATACATAAACTATCACACACACATATATATATGTATATATATATATATATATATATATATATATATATATATATAACCTAGCATATAAAAATAAAAACAAACAAACATTTAACCT
>NC_136490.1:133997381-134002381 GCF_053919585.1 Euprymna scolopes | reverse complement strand
CCATGTTTGTGTTCATGTTTGACTTTTAGTCTAAGTATCCTAGTGTTCACATCAATTGAAAAAGAAAAACACTTCAAATCGAGAAGGCAAAAGGCAACTCCACACAATGGAAAATTGTTATTTAAATATAACTTTAGAACATTAATGCAACACAAATTCAACAGGAACACAATGAACTTGTTAATATTTATTATCATAGCCTTCTGCAATTTGACAAAGCTTGAAGTAGTCTGGGCAATATTCATGTGAAAGGGAATCCCGCTTCTCTTTAATTTTTGTCCAAAGTTCTTCCAGATTTGAAAGTTTATTATTGCGTAGTTGTTGCTTACTGTAGTTCCATACATTTTCGATAGGGTTCAGGTCTGGAGATTGTGCAGGCCAATCCAAACACGAAATATTATGCTCTTCAAGGAACCTCTTGACACTGGCAGCTCTGTGAATGAGAGCATTATCCTGCATGAATATTGGAGTATCATACAACTTCCGGCCAAAGTAGGGTAGAAAATGTTCAGTCACATATTAAAGCTAACTATAGTCCCTGGACCATTGGCACTAATAATCCCCCACATCAAAACTGAACCGCCACCATTTTGCAGTTTTGAATCTGTGAACCAAGGATTAAATCCTTCGCCCTTTCTTCGATTGACGTACTGCGTAACATCACCGCCTAGCATACTGAAATTGCTTTTGTCGCTAAAAATCACTTTCGACCAACATGAAGATTCATAATCTTTATTGCATCTAACAAAGTTCAAACACCGCTTTCTGCTCTTTGCAGAAATTATTAGCTCGCATCATGCAACACAGCCTCGCAAACTAAATTCTTTTAATATGTTCCTAACTGTAGAAATAACACACTTTTCAACAAGATTACACTCTTATATAATGTGGGGAGCCGTTTCAAAACCATTTGTGAGGCTGCGGATCTTTATAACATTGTCCTCTCTGTAAGAAATAACTCTAGGACGACCAGATTTACGGGCATCACACACACTGCAATTGTTTTTGTGGTTTTGCACAGTCATTCGTACTTTTTTAGATATGCACGATTGAAGCAAGGGGGGGGGAGTGATGCATGTGCAGATTAGTAGCGGGAAAAATGAAAAAAAGATTTTCTCTCTCAGTTGTGGTCGGCGTGAAAGAATGCGTTTATATGCTTAAAAAAGCGGATTAATCGTCGTGGGAGCCATGATGAAGGTTAATTTCCTGCCCCAGGTATACAAGATCTCTCATTGAATATTACGGCGAGGATGGAATCAGAGAGGCGTATCCATGTCTATAAATAGGAACTTATATTCAACGAACCAATACATCCTTCAGGAGTAGCGAGGCGATTATGGATTATGCCAAAAGAAAACATGTCGGTGATATTTTCTCATCGTTAGCAAAGTTATATTAAATTCTTACCCCCTTATCTAATGTGAAAAATGCTGCATACTTTAAGGGCTTGTGGAGAGTATCGAGGTTCGGTGAGCTATCTGCTGAATATTGAGTCGGGAGAACTTCTCTGTGCTTAAACCCTCATCTTTTCTACATTTTCAGGGACCCGTTAGGTCGTCTCATTCATCTCAGTCGAGAAAACTTCTCTATGCTTAAACTCCGTTAAAGTTTCTAATTACTAGGGAAAACTGAGAGACTTTATTTTGATATTTTGTGGCAGTTTATTTTATTCTTATTCTGTCTGTTGATTATGTGTTGTTGTTTTTTTTTATGTTAGAGCCGTTCACGTGTTGATTGTTTTTTATAACAAAAATAAATAAAAGCCGGACAAATAAAAAGGAAAAAAATATAAAAATGAAATTATTTGGATTTAGTGTTACCAGGGGGGTGCAATAAGTAATGCCCCTGACCCACTTCCCATAATAATAGAGCGACGAAACTTGGCACAGTTAATAGTTTTTCTCTACATAAGAACCACCCAGAGTTATGCATTTCTTCCGTCATTTGATGCAGCTCGGGAGACCGTTTTTGTAGAACACCCCAGGTTGGTCCTCCAACCACGATGTGACTTCAGAAATCAAGGCTGGGAAACGCTTTCCTTTCAAAAACAACTTCATGGCTGGCAAGAAGTGAAAGTCAGAGGGGGCAAGGTCAGCAGAGTAGGGAGAATGGGGGATGATTTCATAACCACACGCCCGTGCTTCTGATCTAGCGACATGCGAGTTGTGGACCGGAGCATTGTCCTGCGGGAGGAAAGTAATTTTGCTGATCTTGCCCCGCCTCTTGATTTTGATAGCTTCCCTTAATTTCCTCAAAAGTGAAGCATAACAGGCTCCTGTAATTGTGGCATCCTTTGCCAGGAAATCTGTTATCACTACTCCGTCCTGGTCCCAGAAAACTGCGAGCATAACCTTGCCAGCGGAGGGCTGCACCCTTGCCTTCTTTGAAGGTGGTGAGACCAAGTGCTTCCACTGCATTGACTGGATCATAGTGATGGACCCAGGGTTCATCCTGTGTAATCAGATTTTTTGAAAAAATTTGGCACATCTTCAAATTCATCCTCGAGGACTCGACGCGTTCTCGCTTCTGGAATTGTGTGAGCAACCTGGGAATCCATCAGGCGGACACCTTATGCATATGCAAATGGTCATGAATGATAGTCTCCTCAGACCCTGTACTAATCTTGACATCTTGGGCTATTTTGGCGAATAGTAATGCACCGATCTTCCAAAATGGCAGCCTCAACTTGACGGACAGGTGCCTCATAAATGGCAGAAGGGGGGCGACCGGGTCTGGAAGCTGTTTCTACAAACTTCCGGTCATGTTTGAATTCACGATACCAGCGTTTTACAAGGTCATAGGATGGGGCATTATTACCATAAGTTTCTTTCATTTCATCAAAAGTTTCCTGTGGTGTGCGTCCTTTCAAATACAAAAACCGGATCAATGCTTGACATTCAACAGGCTCCATTTCACGCCTGACTCAGTTCAAACACCGATAAAACAGAAACCACAATTATTTCAGAGCTGTAATTTGCCACATAACCCGTAGAAATATAACTCAGTGCGCATGCAAAATTCCATCTAGATTATACAACTGGAAGTGTATCAGGGGCATTACTTATTGCACGCCCCTCGTATCATTGCTATTCTCTTCGTTTTCTATTTCTCCGTGTGTTTATCTCTCAGCTTTTCTAATGGACTGCCGACTTTATTCTCTTTCTTTTTCGCAATGACTGCACAACCGTTTGCACGGATCATTAAAACGAATACAGGCCTAGTACCTTTTTGCCTAGAACCGACTGGGATTAGCTAAGAGCCTCGATATCCGAGGGTTGAATATCTTATAGGAATAAGTCGGGTAGCGCATCTACGGTTGTAAAGAACAACAAAAGACTGTGCTCGCACTAACTCTAAGTCCGTGTGCTACGGCCAACGTTAATTCTGTGGTCCAAAACCGGATCGAGGATGTAATAATAGATTTTACTACTCCAATCTCGGGATCTGTTTTCTTTATAATCCTTTAAACAGGGCTATAACATTAACAGTACTTGATTTAGCCACAGATGGGATCTTCTAGGAAAAAAACTTCTTTCGTAGAAATTTCGCTGATGTTTTATGCAAAGAGAGAGAGAGAGAGAGAGAGAAAGAGAGAGAGAGAGGAAAAGAGAGAGAAGGAGGGAGGAATTATTTTTTTATGATTTTTGCTAGACTAGTTTTTGTAAATATTGGTGGACTAGGATTGAATCTCAGTCGGGTTCTTGCCATTAACATAACGATAAAATGGATAGAGACGTACAGCATTACTTTCATGTGAACAAACTGCAAGCAAGAGAAGACATAATTTCTCACAACACTTCAAAGGTGATTTTATACACTAATAGATTGATATTGGGAGATATTCAAACTGATATATATATGATTAATGAATTATACTGAAAACTGCAATTTGCACTAAACTAATCATATACAACTAATCATTTGTAATAAGTATAACGGTTCGACATTGAATCGCCTCTAATCGTGCAATATGTTGCTCAGAAGATATACATCAGTTTACTATACCATGGAAAACGACACGTCATGTTTGAAGTAGGTTTTGGAATTAATAAAAATAATTTTATTAACCACTGCAACAGAGCATGTGAAACGTCATAAATGTTAATAATATAAAGTACACTAATTGACATTAGGAATTCTATGATACGTATCGTTCTAACATATTCCGTAAGATAAGAGCACGATTATTGTGTAAATATTAACATTTAAGGTATGCTCCCCCACTCCCGAAACAAAATCATATTCAAAGGTAAAGTAGAACATTAAATGAAAAACTCGGAAATACATGTTGCCTGTATACATAGTACACATAGTATATATATATATATATATATATATATATATACTAGCTGTACCCTGTTACGCGTTGCTGTGGCTCAATTTGGTGTAATGGAAAAATCTAATGAAAAGAGAAAATGCATGTTTCTTATATTGTTAGTACAGCAATCGACTCCAAAAGTGTAAAAAATACAAAAATGGGGAAAGAAAACGGTACCCTTGCAGAATCTGACCAGGGTCTTTAGGAATTTCCATCAATCATGGCTTGGGTTTGACCAGCAGTCAATGGAGTAAGCCGAATGTTGCTAAAATGTTGGAATGGTTAATCGATTTTTTGTGTGTTTTTTTTGTAATAAAAAATCTTACTTTTCAATTCATATTTTGGTGAGGGGGGGGGGTAATATACACAGATTCGAAAAGTTTTCCCAAAACAAATAAATGTATGCAAAGGTAAGGTCAGTTACATTTCTACATAACTGGATATTTTTTTTATTTTTTTTATTCAATGTAAATGGTTTAATCAGTTCGGAAAATCACACAGTGTTTATCAATGTATTTGAAAAAGACAAATGGTCGTGGACTCTGTTGAATATGTTAAGTTTGGGAAAATACGTAAAAACCTAAAAAAAACTATACAAAACAATGTAAGAAACCCACCGAATATGTGACCGTGACATAGGCTGACATATTTGGTGGATTTCTGACAGTATAGTGTACAGTTT
>NC_136490.1:133912381-133992381 GCF_053919585.1 Euprymna scolopes | reverse complement strand
CAAGTATCTAACAATAGTGGCGAGTTTGACAAAATTGTTATAAATACTAAAATGTAAGAAGTCAATTACGAAAGCAACAATAGAATTTGTTGCATGTATCGTTTGCATGTTTTAGGCGGTGTAACAACAGCAAACCATTCATGCCTAATTAATGCAAAATATTCCGACACTTGGTTTTAAGTTAAATATATTCCATTCACGTCGTATTGTTCGGTACCAATGGTCAGGCAAAACGCTTCATTGATGCGTTTGAAAAGTGATTCACAGAGCGGAGTTTGCACCTACTGAAAAATATATTCAGGAATTTCTATAAGGATGACAATGAATAACACTAATAAATCTTCAATGACATCAGCGAAATTAATGTGTGCATAATACTGTTGCCTACCTAAAAGAATCCTCAACGTAAAATATCCCGATAAGACATTTAAATTCTGAATATAAAATTGATTTCGAATGGTTATGGGTAATCCTACTTGAAAACAGATAGTCGATATAAAGATTGAGAACATAATTCATATGATGTAGTTGCCCGAATTTATCCACAAAAGACATGCGAATCAAACAAGGAAAATTATAACCAGATGCTATAGAGAAAAATACTCCAGAGGATGAATTAACGCATGCCGTGTTAAACGGGTTTAACTCGCTTATCAAACAAATAATCTCTGAAAAGCAATCACCAGGATAGAACCGTGATAATACAGACTTCTATGAAGTATAAATCGAGAAAATGGTGAACTATGTTAACGATTATGGTGTGATGTTGATTTATCCTATCTTTGGAACCAATAGGATTTCCTACCCTTCTTTTTTCTCTCTCTCTCTCTCTCTCTCTCTCTCTCTGTCTTGTCCCCTCCTTCTATCTCTGTCTGTCTGTCTGTCTCTCTCTCTCTCTCCATATATATATACAGGGTTACCCCCCCCCCAAAAAAAAACGGGCCCTAACTCTAATTAGGCCCCGTTTCTTAGTGTTTTGTCCGAATGAAATGAAACTTTGGTCATAACTAGTTTATTATATTCAAAACATCACATGAAAACACTGGAGTCTTTGGCCTTTTTTTCTCCGTTCTACAGCATATGTTCTAGATGGCCTCTATTTAGCTTTTGTTTTTTGGGGGGGTCACCCTCTATTTAAAGTCTGCAAAACATAAATTTTGAAGTGTTTATAATTATCCTCTTTCTGCACAAAAATGATTAAATTCAAAACATGCATGGAGGCTGAGCCAATTATTGTAGTGGACATTAAAGTCATCAGATTCTTGTACTTGGCACTACCGTCTAGGGAAAATGCTACATTTAGCACATTAGAATGTCCATCGAGCAAACTGATGTTATTTAAGCAGGTGTCTATAAGTAATTGAACAAAATGCCTTGTGTTATTTCGGAGTATTATTTTTCATTACTTTGATTTAATATAAAATATATATACATGCTATATACGTACACACACACATATATATATATATATATGCATGTACGTACACATACACACACATGTATATATTAATAATAAATATGAATATAAATTAACATTAGCAGTTGTTTGAAAGTATCAAATAAAGTGAGCATATGACAGTAAAGTTAGGAAAATCTAATTTATAAAATTCACATGTTTGTCTTTCTGTCAGTCTGTCTGCCTCCATATTTTCAAACTCTATCTCTTCCGAAACTAAAAGTCACAGAGCCGTGCTAGGGGCCTCAAATGATTGGATTTTTATTGACCGTTCTTTTAAATAGTTTTTAATGGGACAAAAATGGGTCAAAATTGAAAAAATCGTCATACATTTTTTACACGCATTGAAGTTTATTTTTCATTAGTTCATATACGTGTCACGTTGGTATAGTGGTAACGTCACCAGCTTTGAATGCTAGTTTTGCTTTCGATTTAGATTCCAGCCGATGGCAAACAAATGCCTTTTGTACTTTTTAAATAACGACTCTATGTACGAAATCTGGGCATATTAAGGTATTATATTTATGTCTTTACCCCTCTGCTAGTAAACACTATTTCTCTACATATTTCATTAAAATATATACAAGTTAAATATTCGTCAGACTACGATTGACTTTGTTTGTCCGACACCGTTTCAAAAAAAAGTGTAAAAGTAAAACGTATGCTTCATCTCAAATATTTGAAAAGCTACGAAGACAAGAATCGCACAATCACAACGAGTGACTTTTGGTCATTCAGAATTTCTTCTACATAGTCACAACGCTGCTTTATGCAATGTTGCCAGAAATTAAATGACGCGTCTTCTGTCCATAATAGCGGTTACTTTCTTAGAGTCTCAAATAGTCAAGAACTGACAATGTGAGATGAAACTTTACGCTCACGAATGCAGTTGTTCTGTCACCACAACAATGCAATATGCAATTTCCTGTAATCCATTCAGACTGAATAAAAATTGGAGGCATTAATTTTGGACTCCCGTTCGTATTTCAATATTTTAACCCGCAGTAAATTGGAACATCATCTATCCCTCTGAAAGTTTTCTATGTAATTTTTCGCAACTTCAATGTATGAATAAAACAGGTTCTGATGTTTTAATGTTTTAACATTTAGAAAAGCGTAGTTCTTTTATCATTGCCCCTCTGTTCTTGCAGATAATTTTCATAATGTATTGGCGCATCTCGTACACTATATACTAATAATGAGACTAATAAATATAAAAGCTACAAAACCTCACAGTTTATGAAAGTTCAAATCAAATCAAATCAAAGTAAATAGTCATAGTGGATGTGACCCTGGTTGCTCCCGCTTTATTCAATGCCTGTTAAAATATATGTAGTAAAACGGCAATACCTAAATCCATACCGTTTGTTAGAGAGAGTATTAGCTTTAGCGAGGCGGTGGACTAGTGCTTGATTGATTAAGATTTCAAAAATTTTAGAGAAGAGGGGGACGAGATAGATATAACGATAATTTAGAGGGCAAGTCATTTCACAAGAATTCTTGTACTTAATAGTAAAACAGTTATCCACATTGAAAGCGACATTCGATACATCTTTTACAGTATAAGAAATAACATCATGTAATTGAATATCAAATAATAGAATAAGAGATATTCTTCTTGTTATATTTTATACGTTGGTGATACCAAGTCCTTACAGAAGCATTACTAAAGAAAAATAATAAAATATTTCACACGATATCATATGTCCCGAAATCTCAAATATGCCAACCCTTATGAAGGAGTAATTCAATTGACCTAATATTAAGAAAGTTAATGTAGATACTCAAGAGCATTATAAATGTACAATAGCAGAGAGGACCACTATAAAATTTTAGCTCGAAATTTTCGCAGGAAGTGTTATTTGTGGTGCGATAGCGTGTAAAAATGAAACTTTGTTTACAGCTAATAAAATTGAAGATGTGTCAAGAACTTTATTAGTTATCTGACAAACGCTCTGTACAAGGCTATGTTTACTGGATTAAAAGAAACATTAAGGAATACGATAATCTAAGCGTTCAAAATGTAAGATACAAGTGAAACTGAGAAAATTGTAACAGTAGGTTTTCAATAATATCAGGTAATTTCAAACTTTGATAAAACTCATGAATGCCACCAGTTGTTCGGAAAAAAAGTATGCGGAAAAAATTATGTTTATAATATGTGGAAAGAATATGTTTTTTTATATGCATACATTTTTCGCATTTACAGGAGAAAAATGATTGAAAAGATGTGAATTAACTAATCAGTTTCCTTGATTTTATGATAATGGGAGTTAATCGTATATTTTCAAAAAATATATTCGATCGTGATAGTAAAGTAGTGCGTTACTAAATCAAAACGTTTAAAAATATACTATTATACATATGTGCCGAATCAATCGAGATCCATTTAAAAGATTATTACAATAGTAATTTGTATACTAAAGGAAGTTAACGCCCTTGTTTTGTACAGTTCGAGATCACCCTTAGCTAAAGTGTAACACATGATAGTTTCTTTCATGTATTCCATACGGTAGTGTACAGGCGTCGTCGACTCTTAAGTGGCTAATGAGGGTGCGACCACTCTACCTACGTAAGTCAAAGCCTTCAACATCAACAATGAAACATGTTTTTCAGGTAGACAAATTCAATCAAATCAACTGCTGGGAAATTTAGCGTACAGTACAGTAAACGAATACTTCATTCGAGTGGTGACCATGATTATTATTATTATTATTATTATTATTATTATTATTATTGTTGTTGTTGTTGTTATTACTATTATTATTAATGTAATGTTGATGATGAGAATGAAAGGAGGATAATGGATGACACATGCTGAATTTTAAGGCAAGGGATGCGCAATCCCGAACCACCCATTTCATGAGGTAGCAATGCTTGACTCCGATGGAAACATTACTCCAACTGGTAACAAGTCTGGGATAATAAGAAAGAATTTTCAAGTTTGGCCCTGTCTATTGCAGGCATTGGCAGCATATTTCCATATATCTCTCTCCATCGTAATTCATGAATTCATTGTTGCTCATCACATAAAACCTCTATTCACGCTGTTTCTGAAAGTGTTTCGATATATTGCCATAGCTTTCTTTGAAATTGTACCGACAGTAAGTTGCAGTTTGTTTCTGTTCGGGCAATGCCCATACTAAGCGATTGTCTTGACCATTGTGTCTAAAGGCATCTTCCGCTCAGCATAACGTGATACCATGATCAGAATTATTCCTGATTGCTTCTGTATTAAACCAGTCACCTGCTTTCCATGACCTAAGTTTACCCGTCTTCGAGAGCTGAAGTAGGTTCTTGACTTTTCCTAAGGGAATCACACAACTAGCGGAGTGAAGTATGCGCCTTACTCTTTATTTTGACAGTAGCGCTCTCCAGCCACCATATACAGCGCATAGTATTCCCAAATGGCTACCTATATGATACCGTACAAGCTCATTGATTGCTCTACTTGGGTGATCTGGCGAGAACCGTTGTGTCAACGTGATTATATATTCTCAAATGGTCTCCAATTGTAGTTGAGACCAGGCTAAACAATGCTTAATTTTGGTGATCAAATGGAAACTGGCATGTCATCGTGATTCTGCCGTATAATGTATGAAATAAGGAGAAATAATAATTTATTCGATGCATTGTAAATGTTATAAAAACTCTAGAGAAATAGTGCTCTAGCATGCTTTAAAGACAATCAAGTTAAACGAGCAAAAGTTGTCTTTCAACGACAGTCATATGTTAAATGATGAAACACTAGAAGTTCTGCTTATTGCACGTGTTCCTTTTTTATGTTTTGTTATTGCTAAACTAAACAGGTATATAATATCTTTCTATCCTTGTATTCGATTATATGTATTCTATTCAATCATTGTCTTCGGTCGAACATCATCAATTACGCTAGCAATACTTTAACATAAATATGTATTTAAAAATCGACTGGATAAGGACTAATATTTTTACGTTTCTAAATCAAACCGAATTGTGTGTAAAATCTTTTGTGTTTTCTTGCGAATTTTAAAAATATTTTCTTCGATATGAGTGAAATACTATTTTGCAGAAAGAGAGCTAAAGGAAACAAACCAAGATTTGAGTTAGAAAACCAGTACATGCAAGCTTCAGGAGTTTTGACATCCTGATATTACCGTCCAGCAGATAACGGAATAAAACTGGTTCATTTTATTTTATATTCAACTGCATGAAATCTCTGAACTTTGTTTTATTTGCGTGGGAACCAACAGAGACAATAAAAGTGAGGAAAGAAAAATAAAACCAAAAAACTCACAGAAAACCAGTTAATTGCAAAATCGAAATAAGAATAAAACAAAAGAAATAAGCAAAACGCGATGCTAATTCGATAAGGAATAAAACCCACGGACTTTTTTTTGTACAATATACCCTTCCAAAGGCTATACATATTTATTCTAATGTTTATCTCATATCAGTTTATTCACGAGAAAAAGAAAACACTATTTAAATAGGAACATGGCGCCTTTGAAGCACAACGTTATACAATAGATTCCGACCTTTTAACGCAGTACTTTGCATCATGGTTGTATTCATCAAAATCTTTGAAGCGACACCAGTGAGGAATAGAAAGCAGATGAGGCATTATTTCATTATATATATTTTTCTTGCATTTTCACCATGAAAAAACACAGTGTCACTTTGATGTAGGGGGCGACTATCTGGGACATAATTGCAAGGATACTACGTAGAGTTTCGCAGCAAGATTGTTTACATTACACTTGAACCTCTGCATGTCAGTACAGTCTGGGAAGCAGGAACCCGGAAAGGAATTCCAAAGTCTGACAGTTCTGGTGGAAACATTATTAAAGTAGAAGGTTTTCTTGCATCTGGGGATGTCTACTGTGTACGGGTGGAATTTTGCTGCTTGTCGAGTTTGTCGGGGTATTTACGCTGAAGGGGTACAAGGACTTATAAAATAGGCAGAGGGATGCAAAATTTCATCGATGGGACAGAGGTTTAAGCTTAGTTGCTAGTTCGGGTCCTATTAGATTGACGACTCTCTTTTGAATCCCGTCCAGGAGTGAGAGACTAGTAGCAGATGCACCAACCCAAATTTGACAACAATACTCCATACATGGGTGAATTATTTACTTACAGTATATATATATATATATATATATATATATATATATATATATATATATATAATACAATATAATATAATATAAAGCTGTGTGTGTGTGGTCACGAATAGACTCCTATAGTCAGCTGACCGGTTTCGCCGTCGCTTTATCAAAGCTGTATCGAGGGATTTGAGTGAAAAAAGGAGGAGAGACACGAAAGGGAATCGAGATTATGTACAGATAACGTTGCGTTATGTATGGAAAAAAACCGCAATAACGTTATACTACTCGAAGATCCTACATATATATATATACATACTACGTATAAAGATATATGTCTCAATGTGAATATATATATATATATATATATATATACAGTTGTGCCCGATATTATTCATACCCCCCCTTGAAAATTGAGTTTATTAGGTGTAACTTTGTTAGAATTTATTGTTTACGTCCATATTGATACATATTCTTAATAAACCTCTTCTGGTCATTTTCGTCATCTTAAAATCTCGGGATACTTGTAATAAAAGAAATATACAGCTATTTATAAAATCTGCAATGTTCAAAAATAATCATACCCCCTTATATTTTCAGTATTAATCGAGTTTCTGACTGTTTGTTTCCTGTTTGATTCTTATTTTGAATGCTTTTATACAACCTTTGATTAATTTCATTTCGTTTTTTTCATTTTTCAGAAATTAAAATGATATCAACTGAAAACCAATAAAAGAATAAAAATTATTAGAATGGGGAAGAAAAAAGAGCTTAGTAATGATCTTAGGACTAAAATTGCGAATTCACATAAGGATGGTTTAGGTTAAAAGTCAATTTCCAAGAAATTTGAAGTCCCTACAGCAACAGTACAGAGCATCATCAAAAGATTCCAGAGCCACCACACAACAAACAACTTGATTGGTAGAGGAAGGAAAAGGAAACTGTCTGCTAGAGCCACCAGGAATATTGTAAGAAGTGTTAATGCAAATCCAACCACCACTACTAAGGACATTTTAGAAAATCTGGAGTCTTCTGGCATAAAAATATCAAGGCAAACATTGCAAAGGACTCTGCATGAAAATGGTCTGAAAGGAAGAAGACCAAGAAGGACTCCATTGCACACCGGAAAACACCTTGCAGCACGTCTAAAGTTTACTAGGAACCATGTGAATTCTCCAGAGTCCGTTTTCTCAAGTATTTTGTGGACTCACGAAACAAAAATTGAATTGTTTGGTCATATGGATGCTTCTTACGTTTGGAGGAAGAAAGGAGAAGCTTACAACCCAAAGAACACCATACCCACGGTGAAACATGGTGGTGGTAGCCTAATGTTTTGGGGCTCCTTTTCGGCTAGTGGTCCAGGTAGTTTGGTCAAGATAGATGGAACCATGAAGAAGGAGCAATATTTGGAGATACTCCAGAAAAACATTATTAGACAGGATGCGGAGAAGCTCCATTTAGGACCAAACTGGGTCCTTCAATAGGATAATGATCCAAAACATACTGCCAAAATAGTCAAGAAATGGTTTGAGGATAATCAAATTAATGTTTTGGAATGGCCTAGCCAGAGTCCCGACCTGAACCCTATCGAAAACCTCTGGCACATATTGAAAACTGAGGTTAAAAAGCGGAAACCTAGAAATTTGAGGGATTTGGAGAACTACTGCATTGAAGAATGGTCAAAAATCAGTGTTGATGCTTGTAAAAACCTTGTTGATAAATATCCAAAACGGTTACAGGCAGTTATTAAGAATAAAGGGCATGCTATTGACTATTAGTAAGAGAGGTATGAATAATTTTGAACTAGTGCCATTATTGTTTTTCTTTGTATAATGTTTCAAACTTGCATAATTTATTTATTTGTTGAGTTTAAATTAAATGCTTATGCTTGATTTATTGTTTGAAATCCCTTTAATATTGTCTACCTTCTGGTTTGAGCAATAATCTTATAGAAATCTCAAAGATCTGAGGGGTATGAATAATATCGGGCACAAGTGTATATGTGTGTGTGTGTGTGTATAAACGTTTAGCTATTTTACTTTTTTTTTACTGATAAGGTTCCATTTTTTTCTTTTTCTTTCTCTCTTTCTTTTTCATTTTTCTCCCTCTCTCATTTCCCCCACTCTTTTTTTTTCTCCATCTTTCTCCTGCGTATTGCAATATTTAATTCTTTCTTATAAAGCCCTATTCCCCTCCCAACCGTTCAACTTTCTCTGACACTCAGCTTTTGGATCATCGTAACACTTGCAAATCTTTTTTTTTTTTTTTTTTTGCGACACGCAAAAATTAGTTTCTCAACAGACACGTTTAATAAAAGTGTGCAGTTTACATCACCCCCTCCACTAACAAAACCTACTGCTCTGGTAAAATCGCCCCCCCACCTTTAAATATTTTAAATTCATATTGTCTATATACCAAGCTGTCGATGTGAGTTATACTTATGTCCGAACGATGTTTCAAAAGAGGTTGAAACATGGCATCTACATTTTTATACTTCATTTTTAGAGAGCTCGCAACAGTTACGGTTTTTTCCCTTTTTTTTGTTTGAGAAGAGCTCACACTTACTTTTTTCCATAGCGTCGAATGATTCAGAGTCGCCTTACGAAGTCTCATTGACTGAAACAAATGGCTGTTTGTAGCGACTAAATGTAACTGATTACCTTCGAGTAAATAATAATAATAATAATAATAATAATAATAATATATTACAGTAAATAAAATAAATATATATATTTGGGGAGTTCGAGCACTCAAATCAAAACACTGCTATGAAAGTTCCCGATAATATTTCGTATCAAGCAAACCATGTGGTTAGACATTAACTTTGAACGTAAATTTGTTCAATGGGATTTGGATTGTTTATTTGCTCTTGAATAGACAAAAAAACATAAGGTTTGCAAAATATAGTTTAAAAACTGTTTGAAATTGTTTGTCAATAATAAACGTTTTATACGCATAGCATTTTAATCATGTACATCATTTTATATGAATTATCTCAAAGATTTCAATAATAAATATTACTGTCTGACAGATTGAAAATAATGGTTAGTGAGCTCGCTAATGTGCCGGGGCACGACGTTCAATCCTAAAACTCAAATACGGTAATGTATGTTACCTGGCTGGTATAGATAGTTGACATTGCTCGAACTTGGGTTAAAAAAAAAGAACTAGTAACCTAGGATAGGTAAATAAACTGAATGAAATTAGGCATGCGCACTCAGAAGATTTCAGTTATTATAAAGTTAGTCTACGTATAGATGGTGAATCCCGTGTCAGTCTTGGAAATGGTCAAACCTGTTCTAAATTTGAAAGATACCTGCTTTTCTTTTAGAATCTGTTAAGATTTTTATAATACTTTATACTATCCGGCCGTTTTAACAAATAAAAGTTAAAGTTAGCTAGTAGACCGGGAGAGTGTGTTTCAATCCGAAGGCACAAATATAGCACAATGCTTCCTTGCTAAACTCTAATCATTTTAAGGTGAGGCAAATGCATAAAAAAGGGGTAGAGCGTTGCTCAACAGATAAATGTAGTATTTATATGAAAAGGAAATCGCCGGGTTACTTTCGGCTACAATCGATCTATTATTATACATTTGAAACAAAGAGTTGATTATACTTTACACTTCAGACATGGAATTGAAGGTGGCTGAGTGGTTACCTGGGTGTGCCAATTCCGAATTATGTTTTACATAAAATATTTTACTTGTCATGTTGGCAACTTTCACGTGTACTCCCACGTATGTTTCTAATGTTTTACAAGAAAAATTATAACTAGCAAGATATCGAGGAAACCAATGTCAAACAGGAGACTCCCCTAATTTATACAAAGTAGATTAATGACTACAGACTAACACAGAATATACATAGGCAAACATGACGTGTATTTTTTTACGTTTAATGGTGTAACTGTTTCGCTGTTTCAATTTCGTTAAAAGTCGATAAGTTAATCAACGAGGGTTCATATTTGTCCTTCAATGCTATTCCTAGGTGTGGTGATTTACACTAATGCTTGCTTTTAGGACCGAACCGTATATATAGAACGTGAACATCTGACATACAGAAAGACAACCATATAAGCTTCGTATTATATATATATATATATATATATATATATATATATATATATATATATATATATATATATATATATATAACCGAATTATCTCGAATGGTTTTAAAAATCTCGCATTTAAGAAGAATTAATAGATAAGTCCAGTGATGGTCATAACTATATCTGTTGTATTGTCTCTATGTTTGCTGCGATCTTGTTCTTCGCCATCATTCGTAAAGGCGTTCCCTACCATTAGTGTAAACAAAGGTTCGCCTCAAGGGTGTCTCACGCTAATTACATGCGGGTCTGACCCTACACCACAGGAGACACGGTGGCGACCCTGTTTCGGCCTGAAACGCTTTATCTCTGCGGCAAACACTACAGACACCGTGCACATTTATCATTCGTTCCCTTTTCTTATCTTTGTCCAGCAAGTCCATGGGATCTAGCCATACTGACTCTCTGCTGATGGACAGGCGATTATCTAGTCTAGACCCGACGGACAGTTATTCCAGCATATCTTCTGAATTTGAAATCTCCTCAAAAGCATTTAATCGAACGAACCGAAAACAAAATATTTTCTTTATCGCTTGAGTTCATCTCGCAAAGTATAGAACAAGTATTGTCAGTGGTTCCATTAAGTATCATCAAATAAAGAAAAATTGAATAAATCAGTTTTTATATCAATTTCAAGTTATATTATTTTCTTAACAATTTATGGTAATTATAACATTTCCATATATAATGTGCAGGAATGTATAATAAAAATATACATAAAAATCATGTTGCCTTAATGTATGCACATTCAGACACACACGCAAACACACACACACACACACACACACACACACACACTCACATACAAATAAACGATAAAATTGTCGCCATAGAAAATAAGACATGATTCCATTTCCGATTGATAAAAGCCGGTTTTCTGTTTTTTTTATTACAGCCTATCATGGCTAAAAGTGACACAATGTTCAACGAGACGGATCAATTCATGCTGTGTACTGATCCAAGTTATAATAAAAGGATCTCAAGTTGCATTGCTGGATTGCCACGAATAACAGGAACTGGCCCAGAGTGATGACAAAATTTCCGAACACGGTCATAGTCTTTGGTGTGGTTTAAAGCAAGGGTCAAGGGTCAAATGATGCCACCTCACATCTTTGAAGTCGACTTGCAACTCAAAACAAAAGTGTACCTGGGTGTGATGAACAGCGTGGTGATCTCCTGGTTCAATCGGGTTGCCACATGCAAACCTTGGTGGTGACAGCAGGCCGGCGCCGGCCCACAAGTCCAAGAGAGCCAAGATTAACTTCAAAAGGAATCTTACATTTCTCTCAATGGCCATCCCACTGCTCCGACCTGAACCCGTGGGACTACATCGTATAATCATACGTCAAGAACATCACCATATGACCTCCCGCAAGACCTAAGCCGGTCTAATCGCCGCCATCCAATGGGTACTAGACGAGCTTCTGCTGGCGTGTGTGGAAAAAGCATGCTCAAAGTTTCAGTGATTGAGGCTGAAATCAGCTACATAGGATAGATATCATCTACTACATAATCAAGTTACCTAAATTGTTTTTTAATAACAGTTTTAAATTAAAGCTAACGTGATTTTTTAGGGCGACACTTCTATTATACCACCTTATATATATATATATATATATATATATATATATATATATATATGTGTGTGTGTGTGTGTGTGTGTGTGTGTTCAGATTTTAGAGGCGAATATATTATATTTATGGGTGAAAGTTTATATTTATACGTAAAATATATATTTAGGAGTGATAATTTATATTTGGGGGTGAACATTTCTTATTTGTCAGTGAAAATTTATATTTAACAGTGAGAATTTGTACTTAAGAATGAACATTTATATATAGGGGTGAAAATTTATATTTAGGAGTGAAAATTTATACTTATGGGGGAAGATTTATATTTATGGGGAAAAATTTATATTTATAGGAAAAGATTAATATTTAGGAGTGAAAATTTATATTTATGGGTGAAGATTTATATTTAGGAGTGAAAATTTATATTTATGGGTGAAGATTTATATTTATGGGGAAAAATTTATATTTATGGGCAAAGATTAATATTTAGGAGTGTAAATTTATATTTAGGGGTGAAGATTTATATTTAGGAGTGAAAATTTATATTTATGGGTGAAGATTTATATTTATGGGGAAAAATTTATATTTATGGGCAAAGATTAATATTTAGGAGTGAAAATTTATATTTATGGGTGAATATTTATATTTAGGGGTGAATATTTATATTTATGGGTGAATATTTATATTTAGGAGTGAAAATTTATATTTAGTGGTGAAAATTTATATTTAGTGGTGAACATTTATATTTAGGAGTAAATATTTATATTCAGGCGTGAACATTTATATTTAGGGGTGAATATTTATATTTAGGGGTGAAAATTTATATTTAGGGGTGAACATTTATATTTAGGGGTGAACATTTATATTTAGGGGTGAACATTTATATTTAGGAGTAAATATTTATATTTAGGCGTGAACATTTATATTTAGGGGTAAATATTTATATTTAGGGTTGAACATTTATATTTAGGAGTAAATATTTATATTTAGGCGTGAACATTTATATTTAGGGGTGAATATCTATATTTAGGGGTGAACATTTATATTTAGGAGTAAATATTTATATTTAGGCGTGAACATTTATATTTAGGGGTGACCATTTATATTTATGGGTGAACATTTATATTTAGGAGTAACTATTAATATTTAGGCGTAAACATTTATATTTAGGGGTGAATATTTATATTTAGGGGTGAACATTTATATTTAGGGGTAAATATTTATATTTAAGGGTGAACATTTATATTTAGGCGTGAACATTTATATTTAGGGGTGAATATTTATATTAAGGGGTGAACATTTATATTTAGGGGTGAATATTTATATTTAGGGGTGAATATCTATATTTAGGGGTGAACATTTATATTTAGGAGTAAATATTAATATTTAGGCGTATATATGTATATTTAGGGGTGAATATTTATATTTAGGGGTGAAAATTTATATTTGGGGTGAATATTTATATTTAGGAGTGAACATTTATATTTAGGGGCGAACATTTATATTTAGGAGTGAACATTTATATTTAGGGGTGAAAATTTATATTTAGGAGTGAAAATTTATATTTATTGGTGAAGATTTAAATTTATAAGGGAAAATTTATATTTATGGGCAAAGATTAATATTTAGGAGTGAAAATTTATATTTAGTGGTGAACATTTATATTTAGGAGTAAATATTTATATTTAGGCGTGAACATTTATATTTAGGGGTGAATATTTATATTTAGGGGTGAACACTTATATTTAGGAGTAAATATTTATATTTAGGCGTGAACAGTTATATTTAGGAGTGAAAATTTATATTTAGGGGTGAACATTTATATTTAGGAGTAAATATTTATATTTAGGCGTGAACATTTATATTAAGGGGTGAATATTTATATTTAGGGGTGAACATTTATATTTAGGAGTAAATATTTATATTTAGGCATGAACATTTATATTTAGGGGTGAACATTTATATTTAGGGGTTAAAATTTATATTTAGGAGTGAAAATTTATATTTAGGGGTGAAAATTTATATTTAGGAGTGAAAATTTATATTTATGGGTGAAGATTTATATTTGTGGGTGAAGATTTATATTTATGGGCAAAGATTTATATTTAGGAGTAAAAATTTATATTCGTGGTGAAAATTTATATTCAGGAGTAAATATTTATATTTAGGCGTGAACATTCCTATTTAGGGGTGAAAATTTATATTTAAGGGTTTAAATATATATTTAGGGGTGAAAAATTATATTAAAGGATGTAAAGGATTGTATGTAATTTCATGTTTCTGGATATTTTTTAGATAAAAACTGATTATTCATATTTAGATACTTCAGAATACTATTCACATCATGTCTATTTTTTACACAATGTTTCGATGTAACTTTTGGCCTATTTCAGGTGTATTCTGCCGTATTCACGCACTTTACTGTCAAACCCAGTAATGTTTCTATCAAAGTCAGAAATCTGCACGAAATAAGTGTTGGGTTGAATTTGTCTCTGTGAACTTCGGATTCAGTTACTGCATTAGCTCAACTACTGTATATATTTATATCAGAGAAAGAAATTAGAGAATTAATTAGAGAACAATAACCTATCGGCACAGGACTGTTTGTTATGTTTGTTGTATGTGAGGATTGTTAATTGAAACTTTATTGCCATCAGATAAAACAAACAGTGTATCACACACAGTACCTGACGTTACCAAGTTATAGCCAACCTAAGTACTAACTAGACGCGAATGAAACAAGCTCTAACAATCTTGAAACTCACAAGGTATTATATTATTAAATAAAGTATAGTAATACCAAATTGTTTTACCTTTTTTTTCAAGTGGTAAAACGTAACTAAATTGCAATATTTTACAGGATAAGAATGCATTAGAGAAGCTCTATTGAATTCAAGGTATATTGCAACACCATTAAATCTGTTGTACTGTCAATATTGTAGTACAGTTTTTTTCTGTCCTGACAATTCATACATCAGTCAATTATTTAACTTTTTGACATTAAAATTTCGTGATTAAACAATTTCCTATTCAATAAACCATTCTTTTTTTTCCATCCCAGTTATTTATTATGTAATTTCTCAATAGATTTACTCAGTTCTACAGGAAATAAAATTGTATTCGGTACTTATACATGAGAAAGACGTCCATAATCAATTTTAAGCAGGAAACGTGAACAGCCTGCTGAGCCTAAATTTACAGCTGTATAATCTTTCATATTTTTGTTAGGTTCTTTACACATGTATTTTTCAATATATTTTCTAAGGGTAACATACTTTTAGATTTGTCTTTTTAATGTTTGTTCCTGATCAATGTTTTAAACATGCAAGATTTGACTGAAGTTTATTGATAATAGAGTTGAAATACCGCTCATTGCCGTTTTGGCACCAGGAATATCAAGAATGTTGGACTATTTACTTCAAATTAATTGAGGCTCAATCAACTATTATTACTTTCGTGTCTCGTATTACTTTGGCAATATTAGATTTTCGAAAAAGATATGCAGGTAGGCTCATCCATTCTATGTCTATTGAATGGCACTTTGAAAATGCTGTGTAAAGTAAGCCCTCCTTCCAACATCATTGCCGCAATCCCACTTTATGCACTTTCTAGCCCAATGTTTTGCTCTGGCACAAGTTTTGCCAAAATTAAGTTTTCTAAATATGTTTTCTTTGTTCCTACAGGTGCTGTATTATGATACTTCTTTAACCCTTCACCTTCTCCAAAATCATTCTTTGATTCTCTGTTAAGTATATAGTAAGGTCACCATTCACCCATGTATGGCGTATTGTTGCCATATTTGGGATGGTGCATCTGCTACTAATCTCTCGCTCCTAGACAGGGTTCATAAAGAGAGTCTCAAATCTGATAGGTCCTAAACTGTCATCTAAGCTTCACCCTCTGTCCCATCAACGAAACGTTGCATTCCTCTGCCTGTTCTACAAGTACTTTAACAGTGAATGCTTCGACAAACTGCAAGCACTTGTACCCCCTCGGCGTAAATACTCCCGACAAACCCGACAAGCAGCAAAATCACACCCCTTCACACTAAAGATCCTTAGATTAAGACAGCTTTTTACTTCAGTAGTTTCTTTCCCAGAACCGCTAGACTTTGGAATTCCTTTCCGGGTCCATGCTTCCCCATCTGCACTGACATGCAGATGTTCAAGTGTAACGTGAACCGAAATATTGCTGCCCAACTCCCTACATAGTAGCCCTGTAGCTTATGTCCTTGATAGCAGCCCCCTACATCAAAGTGGCATTGTGCCTTGTTTGGGGTGAAAATGTAATAAAGAAGTTTTGATATTATGCATTAACTTTAGATATCAGCTCTTCATGATTGTAATTTATCTCACGTCTGAACTCACAGCAATGCTGCCCATCATCCATATGGACAGGTGTTAGCAAGCCATACGTTGTCAAAACATATCCTTCCATGATGATGACTTTGTTTTTCCAAATCAGATCAAAAGCTTGAGTATGTGGATCATTCATAAACCCTTAATGTAGTTAGAAATAATCATTTGACAATGATTCTTTGTAGAGTTACCAAAGCTGTGTTGGATTATTTGGTTAGCATGCCACCAAAGTTATTGCAAATAGGCATCTCGGATTGGCAGGTGATTGCGAAGTCTTTGCTACTTCCTTGGCTGTAACTGTACATTTCTCTAAACGCCCTCTGGCAAGGCAGGCTTTTCTGAATGTCGAAAATAGATTGTCATCAACAACTTTTAGATATTGGAATGAAGTTTGTCAGTTCACTTTGTCCAGGAGAAGCCGCGAAAAATAACATTTACCAGCTCATGGGTCTATTGTGTAAATCCTACCAATAGTCTGGGTTATATAACCATAGGGTACTCATTAAGTACATTCAACAAAATGCCTATCTTGCGACGATTCAATTTATTGATAATGTGTTCCAAATATAAAATTGTGGAATACCTCACTGTCTTTCTGAACAATTGTTCCAACAGTATTTGGTTGGTCATGAATTTCTTGCCCAGCAACCAAATGTTCAACAATTTCTGGCCAGTGTGATAAGTGATAAAATAATCTGCTCTGCCATAATGCCACACAAAAGCTGATCTTTGCTCATGAAAATACCAAAGACGAGCAGTTTATAAATGTATATTTTTTACTAGAATATCTTGTCTTTTTCTTTTCCAGTTTTAATAACTATCCTTTTACTTTTTTAAGTTTAATTTTAACTATATTACTTTTCATGCCATATTTTCCCCTGTAACACACATACACATACACATACACACACACACAGACAGACACATACACACACATATATATATGCATATATATACATATATATATATATATTTTAATCGAAGGTAATCAATTATATTTGGTCGCTACAAACAGCCATCTCTTTCAATCAATGAGATCCCTCATGCGACCCTGAATCATTCGAAACTAAAGAAAAAGACCACCTTTTTCCTATAGCGTCAGATGATTCAGGGTTGCCTGATAGAATATCACTGAAACAGATGGCTTCGAATAAATAATAAAAATATTTTGCTCTTGTTATCGAGCATAAACTAACAACATCGTTGCGTTCATTAGTTCCTACATTTAAACATCTCAACCCTGGATGTATTTCTCTGCATATCTATCTATCTATCTATCTATCTATCTATCTATCTATCTCTCTCTATATATATGTATATATATATATATATGTAAGTGTGTGTGTGTGTGCGTGTGTGTGTGTGTGTGTGTGATAGTGGCCTAGCAAGGCCACAAGGAAGCAAATCAAGCAAAAGAAGAAAAAATCAAGATCCCTCCCAAAGCAGCAAAACTAAAGCTGGCTTGCCAGGACACTATATAGAAATGGGCATATTTTATTAGTTTAAAATATAAATTCATTTTAACCAATTGCCATAAAATTTCAACCATATAATAGTAATATAATCTTAGAAAAGTCTGCAAATTTTTATGTACTTTTGTCTTATAGAATTAAAGATATGAAATTATAATAATCAATGTGACTACCAGTATATATATATATATATATATATATATGAATGAAGGCTCGTTAGAAAGGTAATGGGCTGAATTGTGTAGTAGACTTTGTATCATTATCCCTTAAGGTCGCACGTTAAGGGGATTATCAACCGTAAAGAGCCTAATTTTGGCGCTTTTTTTGTAGACATAATATTTTTCAATCATATCCATTTGTTTTTCTGGTTTAATATATAAATTACAAAATACCTGATATTTCCCCCAAAATCTTATATCTTGATGGAAGGAAGACTAAAACGTGTCGTAATTATTTAAAATGATTTGAAACAACAACAAGGAGAGACTTGATTCCAAATATTTCTCATAAGTTATATTACCCTTCATTGGTTTTTATGCAGAAAGTAAATTTCACAGTATCTAAATATTATTTGATACTGGTGATAATCATAGGCATGTACTATTTCCAAAAGACTGGAGATATAACATATGAGAAATATTTTGAATCAAGTCTCCCCTTGATGTTATTTTAGATCATTTAAAACCATAGCAGCACATTTCAGTTTTACACCCATGAGTGCCAGAGGTTTGCGATATATATATATATATATATATATATATATATATATATATATAATTATTTTTTACTATAATAGTTTCCTAATCCATTCGGCTACCATTAACCGCGTGAAATAACATTGAATTTAAGCATCTTAATTTTAAATGTTCATTTACGTCAGTCAGACAGTGATCTAATCATTATACGATGATCTATGCATAAGAGCTAAATTGATCGATTTTAATTCAACTGAAAGTGCTCAACAATAAGAAACGAATTTCTTAAAGGGGTTGTCATAATTATTTTTTTACTATAATAATAATTAAATACCTATAGACACTAGTGTTTCATCACTTCGGGAATCTTCAGTATAGGGTGTAACGATTAATACCAATCGAACGATTTGTACCCCGCAACACATAACATCTCTGGCTCGATTAGCGGAGACCTAATCTATTCGGCTACCATTAACCGCGTGAAATAACGTTGAATTTAAACATTTTAATTTTAAATGTTCATTTACGTCAATCAGACAGTGATCTCATCGTTATACGATGATCTATGCATATATATATATATATATATATATATATGTGTGTGTGTGTGTGTGTGTGTGTGTGTTTGTATGTGTGTGCGCAGATCGTCATATGATGGTTAGATAACTCTTGCTGAGGTTAAAAGCATTTAAAAAATAAATGTTTAAATCTCAACTGTATTTCTCGCGGTTGATGGTAGCCGAATTGATTGGGCCCTTGCTAATGAAGTCAGACATGACTTCTGTTACCGGCTTCGAATCTCTCGACTGGTGTTAAGCGTTACACCTTACACTGATGATTTCCAAAACGATGAAACACTAGTGTCTGTAGGTATTAAATAATTATTATTGTAAATATATTAAAAGTAATATTTTACTTTATTAGGGAGTGTTAACCTTAATTTAGATATGAAACGAAAAACCGAACACGAAAGCATATACCTATTCAAATGTTTTTATTAAAATGTTTGGAATTCCGATTTAAGCAATAATTTTTTTAATAGGTAATCTAATAAAAGACAAACACAGCATATTTAAGTAATAAAAGACAAAAACATAGAATAGTATATTTAAGTAATAAAAGCGTCGGCAAAGCCAAAAGGGGTTCGGAATTTCTAAGTTCTATTTTAGAAGAAAGAATCGCTTGAAGAAATACCGATCTCCGTTCAAACAACAATTCGATCTTTTTTATGAAGTAAATTCGGCAGGCAACGCCTTCTATCTTCAATTAAAACCGATCAGCTTTGACTCAATTAGACTAATTTCGTTCGAGATCTTTGATTATCCCCAAGCTAAGATGGCAACGATTAGTGCGAGGGGCGACATCTGCTGGTATCACGAGACAAAGTAGAAAGGAAATAGGGTAAGTAACTCTGAGCGGCTTATCACTCCTCGGTATTGAATCAGATATGTTTTGAACAAGAGGGAGGTTAATTAATCTTTTTGATACGGTTCAAGATTAAAAAAAACAAAAAACGATTTCGCATCAGACGCGAAGGTTGTTCAATTGGAGCCAAGAGAAGAGAAAAATTACGATTACTTGGAGAACATAGAAGCGAACTTAACGGAACTATTTTAGGACATTATCGAAAAAGCGTAATTAGGATAGCAATCAGAAACTGGTTAGAAATATCTGCCGGTATTTACGGACATTTTCCATCTCCCAATGAAATATATATCTATACATACATACATACATATATATATATATATATATATATATATATATATATATATATATATGGTGCTGCCAAAAGAAAGTCTGCACGTGTCACTTTTCCTAAAAACGTTTAATTTAAGCTAAAATGAATGTAACTGTTTAAACAGTCTATACCTCATTCAATCCCCCTTTTATTCCTCTATAATCTTATCTGTTCATATTTTACTTTGAATTTATGTATCCTAGTTTAAATGTCAGTTTAAAAAAATAACTTCAAATCGACGAAGAAAAAGGAAGTCTCGCACAATGCGAATTTGTTATTTAAATGTAACTTCATAACATTAATGCAACAAAAATACAACAGGAACACAAAGAACTTGTTATTATTTAGTAGCAATTTGACAGCCTACAAATTTTTGGACATTCTATTGAATTTGTTTGCGGCAATACTCCGGTGAAAGGGCATCCCACTTCTCTTTAAATTTTGTCCAAATTCTTCCAGATTTGAAATTTTATCATTGCGTACCTGTACCTTGCAAGCAAACTATAGGCCTTGAACCGTAGTCACCAATAATGCCCCACATCAAAACTGAACCTCAACTACCTCGTAGCGTTGAAACTGTGCACCTAGGATTAAATTCGTCCTCCTTTCCTCGACGGACGTACTGACTACCATCTTTGCATAGCCTATTGAACTTGCTTTTGTGGCTAAAAATCACTTTCGACTAATATGAAGAGTCATGGTCTTCATTCCATTTGACGAATCCAGAAGGGGCTTTCTGTTCTTTACAGAGATCACTGGTTTTCGTCTTGGAACGCAACTTCGAAAATTAAATTCCTTCACTCTGTTCTTTACTGTAGAAAGAGAGCGCTTTTTAACACGATTATATATTTATTGCATATTGGGAGCCGTTTCAAATCGTTTTCTGAGGCTGCGGATCTTGAGAGCATTGTATTCCTTGTAAGAAGTAACTCTATGACGACCAGATTTAGAGGCATCACAAACACTGCCGGTGTTTTGGTGCTTTTGCCCAGCCATTCGTACCGTTTTCTCATCTAATTTTAATCTGCGGCCGATTTCTTGATTATATAAATCAAAAAGTTGGAGATAAATGAGCTTCTTTAGAAGAGACTTGCGGTATATGGACTAAATGTTACGCTGTGTAACCTAGGAAGAACAACAATTACGATTAGAGATATTAAAAGGTGTTTATTTTACGACGAAAGATTCTAAAAGGTGAATATTTTAAGCCAGTGTTAAGCTCGTTTGTTGGTATGCAGTTTCCTTTTGTCTTCTCGATTTGAAGCTATCTTTTTTAATTGATGTGAACACTATTATATATAAGGATAAGGATATTTCAATTAAAGGTCAAATATAAATGTGGAAAACTTACAGAGAAATAAAGGGCGAATCGAATGAGGTATTTTTTTTTAATTACATTTTCACCCCAAACAAGGCACATTGCCACTTTGGTGTAGGGGGCTACTATCAGGGAAAACATCTACTGGGGTACTATGAAGGGATTTGGGCAGCGAGATGTTGGTTCACGTTGCACTTGAACTTATGCATGTCAGTACAGTTGGGGAAGCAGTGACCTGGAATGGAATTCCAAAGTCTAGCAGTTCTGGGGAAGAAACTACTGGAGTAGAAAGATATTTTACATCTAGGGATCTCTACAGTGTGGGGGTGGGATTTTGCAGCTTGTCGGGTCTGTCGAGGGTGTTTACGTCGTGGGGGCACAAGTGCTTGCAGTTCATCAGAGCATTCACCATTATAATACTTGTAGAACAGGCAGAGGGACACAACGTTTCGACGATGGGACAGAGGCTGGAGCTTAGATGTCAGTTTAGGGCCTATCAGATTTGCGACTCTCTTTTGAACCCTGTCAAGGAGCGAGAGACTAGTAGCCGATGCACCAGCCCAAATATGACAGCAATACTCCATACATGGGCGAATAGTGGCCTTGTAGAGGTACAGGATACTTTCGGGTGTTAGAAGTTTTCTAGCACGGTAGAGAGAGCCCACCTTCCTCGCAGCGGCCCTGGCAATGCTCTCGATGTAATTGTTCCAACTCATTTTCCTGTGAACGTTAGGCCAAGGAGCTTGAGAGACGTACTCTCAGATAAAGAGTCGTTGGCCATTGCTATAGGTGGTAGAGAAGGTTTCTTGTAATTATTGAATGAAACCAGTTTTGTCTTGGCGGCATTGAACGTGACCATCCATTTTTGTCCCCATTCTATTACTGATTGGAGGTCATCTGCTAGTGTTTCTGCCATTATTTTAGATATATGTTCATTTGTTTTCCTGTCGTACCTGCTATAGAGTGTGGTGTCATCAGCATATATACCCATCTCAGAGGAAATTTTGTCGGGGAGGTCATTTATGAATATCAGGAACAGCGGAGGTCCAAGGATAGATCCCTGGGGCACTCCCGCATTTATATCATATTGTTTAGATGTACGACCGTCGAGGACAACCTGGATTTTTCTCTTATCTAAGAAGGATTTAATTATATTAAGTATTCTACCAGTGATACCGTATGATCTAATCTTCCTGAGGAGACCCTTATGTCATACCCTGTCAAAAGCCTTGGATATATCTAGAGTTACCACTCTGCCCTCTCCCGTTTTGTCCAGTGAATGGTATATGCGTTCAGAGATTACAGTGAGGATGTATGCCGTGGAACGGGCTTGTCTAAATCCATATTGTTGGTCGGTCAGAAGTTTAGCATCTGTAAAGTGGTGGACTAGAGCATGGTTAATTAAGGTCTCAAATATTTTGGTAAAAAGTGGGAGGAGGCTAATAGGGCGATAATTTAATGGGTCAGTTCTTTCGCCAGAATTCTTGAATACTGGTACCATAGAAGCAGTTTTCCAACAGCCCGGAAAGCAAGATTCATTAAGGCATTTGTTGTAGAGTTTGGAGAGAACTGGAGCTACTTCGGCTGAGCACTTTTTTAATAGCACAGCTGGGATGAGGTCGGGTCCACATGCTTTTGAAGTGTCAAGGTTTTTTATGATAGCATGCACCTGAGCAGGGGTGATTATTAGATCGTCAAGCGTGGCGTCTGTCCGCATAGGAAATTGAGGTAGGGGGTGGTTTAGAGGGTCCAGTGTGGAGTTTGAGGCAAACCGACTGGCAAGCATGTTAGCCTTCTCGGTTGCTGAGCTAACAACCTCGTGATTGTTGGTTAGTGGAGGAATTGTTGATTGCCCATTATTTACTACACTGTTGTAGATTTTCCAGAAGTCACGAGTTCCTAGTTTTTGTGCTTCGATGCGTTTTTTTAGTGGTTTCCGTAAATTCCCTCTTAGCTGTCGCTATTTCTTTCTTAACGTTACTTCTAGCTTCTATGTACTTCTGTCTGTTTGAACTGGACTTATGTCGGTTAAACCTGCGGAATGCATGCTGTCTTTGGGCAATGGCAGTTGCGCAAGTCAAAGTAAACCATTGGGGAGAGTGGGGCTTGCTATAGAATTTCCGCATGGGAACATGCGCTTCGATTGCAGTTTTTAACCATTCAGTGATCTCGGTTGCACACTGTTCAGCAGGAAGAGAAAAAATATTTCCCCATGGGGCGTCTCTGATAAGATCTCTGATGGCTTCCCAGTTAGCCATTTTATAATATCTCGTTGTTTTGAGCACTGGCTCTTCAGTTTTGGGTCTAGAGTGTAGGGCGATTTCAACCATTATCACCGCATGATCAGCGTTCCCAAGTGGGCTGTCGGCTTTCGTTACACAGTCATTAGGAACTGTGGTCAAAAACAGATCTAATAGTGATGCGTGTTGTTCTTCCTGATCAGGGAAGCGGGTTGGAAAAGTAACAATTTGCGATAGGGAGTGAGATACAGAGAAGCTATGAGTTGCGCTGCCTGCTGCATCTGTGTAAGTAGAGAATCCAAGCCAGTTTTTATGATGAACATTAAAGTCACCAAATACATGTACTTGGGCGCTAGTGTCGAAGGAGAGTGCTGTGTCTATGCTGTCAGATACTTTGTTTATTATGGTACAGTCTTGGGTCGAGGGAGAGCGGTAGAGAAAGTAAAAGTAGCTAATGTTGTGTTGCATGATTAGTCTAAAGCACATAAAGGCTTGATCATCCGTTTCTAGGTTTGTTTCTCTAGTCAAGGGAAGGGTATTACGAATGTAAACTCCAAGTCCGTGCATATGTCTGTCAGAGTCCTTGCGGCAGAGTGGGAGATATCCATGCATGTTAAAGTAGTTAGAGGGGATGGAGGAGTGTAGGTTAGTCTCACTTAGTGCTAAGATATCCGGGGTATTAGTTAGGAGAAATGCTTCAACATCAGCTAAATTAGTTCTAAGCCCACGGATATTTGTGAATGCAAGCATCAAGGGAGGAGGGAAGTTAAACAGTAACATTCATTTTAGTTAAAAAAAAAAGTTTTTTTCGGAAAAGATGACAAGTGCGGATTTTCTTTTTGACGGCACTGTGTATATATGAGTGACCATTGTATGTCTGTCTATGTTGATAACTGCTTTCAATTTTAAATCTACGGATCTAAAACTTAATATATAAAAACTTTGACCGGCGGAACAAATTCAAAAATTACAAAGGGATCAGAACTAAAAGAAAATTGTACTTGGCAGGTCAACAAGTCAACAAAACTTGTTATTTCTACGCATACGCAAATATACATTTCTAGTTTTAAAAATTATTTTTAAATGTTTCTATCCGTAGTGACTCTGATAAGACGGTGACGAATAAGTTTTGGTTTCGATTATAGCTGAGGACACCCAAACTACACACACACACACACACTTATATATATATATATATATATATATATATATATATATATATATATATATATATATATATATATATATATATATATATATACTTGCAGGACCCGTAAACCGACGATGCCCGGTGGAAGCATGACAGATCCAGAACAAAATCTTTGAAGAGCTCCCTTCGAATACAAATTAAACTACGGTTGTTGTTTGTGGTCACTGCCGTCGCTAGAAAATACCGGATACTTGGGTCCGTGGCTCAAAGAAAACAATCCGGCTTCCACTGTCGGGAACTGTTTACCAGTGGCAGCTTGTGGAAGCCGCTGTCTGTGATTTTGAGAGCATGTAGGCACCGCCTGATTTTTAAAAAATATAATTTAAGGGAAAACATTACTACGTTATTTTCATGTTAAATCAGAATTGACTCCTCGGATGTAATGTAGAATTTTATTATCACGAATGAATGTGTCTCCAAAGGCGTTCGGAAGCTACATAAGACAGTGTCTATTAGCCTAGCTGTATTGAATTTGTATGTGGCATCTGTTGTTTCAATATATATATATATATATATATATATATATATATATATATATATGACTTTGTATGTGACATGTTGCAATATATATATACATATATATATATAATATAACGCTGGATGTCTGTGTGTGTGTCTGGTCACGAATAGGCTCCTATATGGTTGACTATTTTAGAAAACTGATTACATATAATGATAGAATCTGGCAGAATGGTGGTTCATGAAAATTGTGGGGTCTGCATTCGCGCCTGGTCCAAAAAGTATGGAAATAAAACATTTAAAAATTAAAAAAAAAACGTTTACAAGTGTTTTTTAATATGGATGTACATAAATTTTAACTTAAAGAGGGATGGTATAAAATTTTGAGGTCTGCGTTCGCGCTTGGCCTCCATAGAATGGAAATAGGCACAAAGTTTAATAAAGACTTATCATATCTATCTGCGTAAGTATACTTTGATAACTATCTTTCAGTTTGAAGAACAATAATATAATAAAATTATGGGGTGTTCGTTCGCACCTGACCTCCATAGAATGGAAATATGTCAAAAAATTTCACGAGTTTTTTTTTTATATAGATCCACAGAATATTGTGATAAGTGTTTCAGTGTGAACAGGTATGGCATAATAAATTATGGGGTTTATCTATTTTATTTTTACTTTCATGATATTTTGCTTTGGTTTTGATACCCCCAAATTCAATCTAAATTTTCAAGCCTTCCTTTTTATAACCTATCATACTTTCATAAATCAGAGTCCATTTCCTGTAGGCTGTTTTTGAACCCAGTCAACGACGGGTATTTTCGCTATTATATATATATATATATATATATATATATATATATATATAGTCATATATATATATGACTTTTTATGTGACAGGTTACAATGTATATATATATATGTGTGTGTGTGTGTGTGTGTGTGTGTGTGTGTGTGTGTGTGTGTGTGTGTGTGTGTGTGTGTGCGTGTTTGTGTGTGTGTTGTGGGGGTGGTGTGGAAGGACTTGGTTTTGAATGGAGGCCACACAAGTTGCTGACCATTTCAAGTCGAAAATGCTGGAAGGCTCATATTCAGATAGATCTTTACCTTAATACCCTTCCCCCACTCATGTTTTCCGTCATTCACACTGAAGAAGATCGAAGGATCGGTCGAAATTATGTGCTTTTGAAGGAAACATTCTTGTTTTTTTTCAAAAGACTTTTTGTATTCCTACATGCCAACACACAGGAACTAAATACAGAAAAGATATAAACATTTATATATTTTTCGTATTGATTTTTTATTCATACATATTTAAATTATATGGAAAAATGCGCGCATGAAAAGTAATATTCTTAAGATTTTATTAAACCTGGAAAAGTAAAGGACAAGAAATTCAACCTGGAAAAGTAAAGAACAAGATATTCTAGTAAAGTAAAAAATAAGAATTTTTTAGACTTAAAATATTGCAGCTAAAATAAAATTTGAATATTGATAAATATTTTATTTATTATTTGCATATGTTGTTGTTCATTGTTGAGTTAGAAAGGGTGTCAGTCGCTGGATTGAACTTATTTCCCCCTCTATTATTTGCATATATTTATGTAGTGAAAATTGTTTGAATAAAATTAATTCATTAGTTAGTTAGTTAGTAGATGGAATAAATAATTTTATAATTTACATAAAAATTAATAATTTTATTATATCATAATTAGGATCATTTAATTCTTTCTAACTCAACAATAAACAACAACATATGCAAACAATAAATAAAATATTGGTTGCAAACGGAATTAGTGGTGGGGGTTTGAATGTGTCTCAATTCATTCAATTTCGGACTTAAGCATATACCGTGGTTGAATGATATATATATATATATATATATATATATATATATATATATATATATATATATATATATTTAGGCAGCATTTTTTCATTCAAGCAAATATTATTAAATACAACGGAGACATTTTGTCTTATAATTCTTTTTTTTTAATTTTTCAATTTTTCGTATTGTCTTTTTTGTTTTAAAATCAAAAATATTAATAAAGGATCCATGCATATTGCTGTTACGAGCGCTTTCGATTCGTCCACGAATCATTATCAGGTGTTAAAAATACAGGATTGCGAAAATGAGGATTAAAAGTGAAAACTAAAATATATATAGTCAGTGATGAGTTAAAATAAAAGTCGATTAAGAATAAAAGTCGATTAAAAATTCGAGTGTTAAAACCAGCAAGTTCGTAGACACCATGCACGAAGTCCGTCCAACACGGACTACGCAAGACATTTCAGAACGTTACTGCTTTTTTGAAATGCAATGTCATTTATATTAGGTTGAAGAGTTCTAATGTACGACGCTTCAAGAATCTTTAATTTTTTTACATTATTTTCCCGAAAAATTAAAAAAAAGAATTATAAGACAAAATGTCTCCGTTGTATTTAATAATATTTGCTTGAATATATATATATATATATATATATATATATATATATATATATATATATATATATATATGCAGCAGCTTTTCAATCTAAGCAGACTTTATTAAATAAACAGGGATACTTTGCTCTATGATTTTGTGTATTTTTCGATGGTCCGCATAATGTTTATATTTAAAATCGAAAATAAAGTTCTATAGTTATCACGAGTGCTTCCGATATGACTGCGAATCATCTTCAGGTGGGATTCATTGGGTTGGTGAGATAAAATCGAGGGTAGAAAAGTTGAAATTAAAATACAAATTAAATTGCATCGAGTGATAAAACGTTGAAAATATATAAACAGTTGATTAAAAGTAAGTTAAAAGCTAAATCGATTAAAAATCTGAGTTATTAAATCAATGAGTCCATGGGCCAATATTAGCAAAGGCATTAGCCAGACATTTTCATAGGTTCTTGCGCTTCACAAATGCAATGTCATTAATTCTAATGTAAGATTCTTCGAGATGTTTTAACTTTTAAAAGTTCTTTTTTCTGTTTTACAAGTATTATTAAGAAGGAGTTGTCTAAGATAGGAGCGGGAACAGTTATGACTTTTATGTAGTGCTGGTATATGATGCTGGTGTTGTTTAAATGCATAGTAAGTTGGCGGGGCAACGTTGTCGTTGCATGTCTAATGTATGTATAAGCATTATTTTTTTTAGAGATTTACATTCTCTAAGAAAGCATTTAAAATTATATACAGCATTGGTGTGCTCTAATGTTTTTATAACCGGAGAGGATTTGTTTTTAATCGTGAAGTTTTGAGTTCTAAACTTCTCATAATCTATATATCTATAAAAGTGAAAGTGTCTGTCTGTCACTGTGTCTGTCTGTGTACATTTCCCTACCTAATGACTCTGACAATTCTCAGTCTACAGACTCGAAATTTGATATACTAGCTATTGAGATTTGGGAACATCTTTGTAATCCGATTTCGGCCTGGAATTTGGCTGTTAAGGTGTCAATGTTCAAGAATTTTACCTTTGAGAACTCTACCAAATTCCTCCGTCAATTTTGGGTATAAACAATTGAAATTTTTGATATAGGTCCTCGGACATGGATCTAACTTAATAACTTGATTTGAGTCCAAAACAATAATTGTTAAGGGGTCATATAAGGGGTCAAAGTTTAAAAAAAATTGACCTCTGCGGTCTCTACCAAATTACTCAGATAATTTCTGGTCTAAAAATTTGAAATTTTACATAAAGTGTATTCAGAGATAAGGCAAGATTTTTATCGGTTTAGGTCGAAAATTTGAACTGCCAATATATAAATGTATGTATGCATGTTTACATTTCTGACTAAAAAAAATGACAGGAGTGACTGATTTTCACAAGATTAGTATCGTTTGTAAGCGCGCCCCTTCAGACAAAAAATACCGAAAAATTGGCTAAAAACATTAATTTCTTCACCCTCAACTGAGCACTTTTCTACAAGGGGGACGCTTTTTCCGCCGATATTTTCGAAATTCATCCCCACTTTTCTTAATTTAAACCTACGTCACTTCAGGTTTGGCGGTGGTCGTAACAGCAAAGATGTCACGTTTTTCCCCCGTTTTTTCCTCCTTCGCGGTACGGGTTCGAGCCTGACTTCCTACTACCACTTTTTTTTTTGCTCAACACACACCTCCAATAAGCCAGGAAACGCCCGACACCCATGCTAGTAAATAATGAATTTAATTTTACTGCGGCTAAGGAGTTAAGTATCTATGGGCGATGTTTTTATTGCTTTTTCTTCGACTCAAAAATTTGGCTGCATTTTGTTTTGTTAAAATATATAACTGGCTATTATTATTTTAAGGCTTCTGCAGGGATTGTAGCGTACGTTTTATTTGTTCATCAACAATATATTTGTAAAAGTGATTATTGATGAGTACTTGCTTTATATTTTGTATTTCGATAAGTAATCGTTTTCTAGTGGAACAGATCAGTTAATAAATGTTTAATTATAGTTATCTTGTATCGTTGTGGGAACTTGCACTTAAAGTTGTGGAGGCTTATTATTTATGTTGGTTGGTTTTTGTTCATACAGATATGTTGAAAGTATTATTTGACGTATCAATAAGGACGTCAAGAAATGGACATTTTGTCATTATTCCATTCTACCTTAGACTTAAGAATGCATAATCACATTTGAGATCACCCCTACATATTAGGCACAACACAATGATCAACACAATATTGACTCTATAATAATAAATATGAAATCTACATCAATTAAAATATAATATTTGAGTGTATTTTACGACCAGACCATGCCGAACGGTCTACTAGTATGTATATAATTTCATGTAACTACCGAACATTCTATAAGGAGATATACTACCTTTTATAACGATTTGTAGTGATTACACCCAGAGGACCTAATACGTTCTAGAGTCTAGAGCTACGTAATAAATTATAAAAATATATTTATGTTAATTAAGATTTTAAAAAATAACTTCTGCGTTTCACCCCGAAGGGAAATGTCAGTTTAAAATTAATGGAATTCGTGTTACCGATTTGTTTCTGATTTTTAATTTAGCAAAATTATTAATTGTTATAATTATCATTTTTGTTAATAGTTATTGTCATTATTATTATTATTATTATTATTATTATTATTATTATTATTATTATTATTATTATTATTATTTGTCCTTGTTTAGTGCGTGCGTACTTGTTTCTACTTTTATGCCTAATTCTTCATTTCCATGTACATTATTTTTCTAAATTTTTTTCTCTTCATTTTGTTAGAGTTTCTTATTATAGCTAATCCATAATCTCTATATAGGTCGAGATCAGTATTATCAAATATATTTGTAATTGTATATAACTGTGTTACGAGAACAAGTCGCCAGTTCTTCAAAGTAAGTAAAAATGAGATGGGATAGTCCGAGAATTCGAATCTGGGAAGCAAGGTTTGGAATTAAGATTCAGGAGAGTTTAAAATAAATAACAGATGTGTTTATAGAAAAGGAGTTCGTTGTTTAGAAATGTTATTGAAAAAGGAATTTGATGATTCAATTCTGTTTATGAAAATTAAATTAAAATAAGGAATTTGAAACGAACAATAGCAAATGTTAAACACATTGTGAAATAGGTTAGACCAAAAATAGGTTAAAGAATTCTTGTTGGAGATATGAAATGCATGTGAATTCAAGACACGTGAGTCGTGCACATGCTCGAAGATGAAAAAAACGAGACAGAAAAGCTTGTCCAGGCCATGTGATCGATATGCACGTGTGGGTCATGCAATGACGTTATGGCTAAGAGATGAGTTCTCAATAAAATTGGAGTTTTAGTGAGACAAAATGAGAGACGAGGAGTGCCGGGGCAACGTCGCGACAGATCTGACATTGGGGAGAAGGAACTCGCCTTTGGAGGCGAAAGGTTGGAAGTTGAAATCACGTAGGACTTTGAATTTCTTGATGCGGAATCATTGACCAGTCAAGAAATAAAGGACGTCATCATATTTTGTAACAGCGCCTTGTGTTGTGTCATTCTACATACAAAGATATTGTGAATCATTTATAAGAACTTTGTGTATAAACCCTCCTAATTAATGTGTCTCTATCATCTTAAGTAATGTGTCTCCCTCAGTATCAAGAAATAATGACTGCCCCCCTTCATGATAAAATACTGATAATCCGCATCTCTAAAATATATGTGTTAAGAAAATATATGTTATAGAACATTCACAGGCTGTAAAATGTATAAATGCATCTGTCTTCTATCCCCCACTCATTGTGTATTACATGTTCCCGTCTCTGTATTAAAATGTACCCTCTTTATATATATATATATATATATATATATATATATATATATATATATATATATATATATATATATATATATACCGATCTTTCTCTATCTCTAATACGAACACTCAACAAATACACTATATAATATTCATCCCTAATATGAACACGCAGTATATAACAACTGAACAACCCTACAAAATCCAATGCAACTGCAGAAGTCAAGGTACCCGTTGTCATATCAAAAGACTCCGTCATTTTTTATTGTTTTTATCGATTAATACTGATCTTCTGCATTTTTTAATTATGTGGATTTTATCTTTGGATATATCGGTATATATCTCGCCAAACTTCATAGCAACCTTGAAGAGTTATTCGATTATGGATGGGTAGAAGTCTACTATCTCAAATTGTAAGCAAGTAATTTTGTTTTCGATACTTTTAAACCAAGTGATTGTTTCGGTAATACTCGCCCATTGATTTAATTCAAGGGCTTTTTTATTTGCGTGTTTATTATAGAAAAATTGCTCTACTAATTCTACTTATTGCGGTTTTGGTTGCATTGATTAAGCGATTGATTATTGAAAAAATAGGTTTTTGGTCTTTAAATAAAATTTAGCCCTCCCTGTGTATTAGTTGACTAAATTGCCGCTAATGTTTAGTTTATCGGAGATTTGTTTTCTCTTAGCATTTATACAATATTAATTTTCAATCGTATCTAGTTTTTTTTATTAGTTTTTTGTTGTGTTTTCTGTGATTAGTTTGTATTTCTTTTGTTTATCTATTTCATAAATATTTCTTGTTTTATCCGCTTTTACAAAGAGTTTGTCAATGTTGATTCTGTTTATAACGATGGCGTGTGATTGTTTGTAAAATATCAGACTGACAAGAAAGTATTTGCTGTTTGTAAGTTTTAAACTCAGATGAACATATGTCGGCTTTAGCAGGAATTTATTGATCGAAATAAGCTCCATCAGAATTAATGCACTCTTGCCAACGCAAAACAAGTGTATTAATTCAAGTAATGTAAAAAAAATCTGGCGTTCTGTGGCGATGAAGTAGACTGAAGGCGTCTTTGATATCGCTTAGGGTTTTAAAGCATATCTTACGTAGGAAGTTGTCGAGATGCTTGAAAAAAAGGTGGTAATCGGTAGGTGAAAGGTATTGAGAGTATGACGGATGAGGCAAAGTTTCGTGGCTGAATTCATTCAACTTCTGCAGGGTTGGTTTGGCAACGTGCGGTCGGGCACTGTCATTGAGGAAAATTCAGCATTTTGTGTTTACTAATTCTGGGTGTTGTAGTCGAAGTTTTTAATGCATTTCATTCATTTTTTGAAAGTACTTTTCCGCCGTAGTGGTATCGCCTGTATTATAAAAAACTGTAATATATGAGACCGGTCGCAGACCATGGAACAGTCAGAATGACCTTCTTTTGATGCAACTCTTCCTTCGGGAAGTCGTGAAGCTCTGTCGGCGTCTAACCGCTGAGCTAAGCGTGGCCGGTTGTCGTAAAGAATCCACTTTTCACCGCAAGTCACAAACTAATCGAAAAACGGGTCGTTCTTGTTGCGCAAAAATGGGAAAATGAGACTTCATGATGGCGTTTCTTCACATTTGTTGTTCAATACGTGAGGCACCCAATCATCAAGACTTTTTGTCTTTCCTCTCTCTGGTTGGAAATCGTCATATAGATTACGTCTAATCCAGATGCAAGTTCTCGAACAGTTGTGCGTGGCTTGACTTCGATTAAGGCTCTTAAATTAATCGTTGTCAACATCCGATGGCCAAACACTACGCTAATCATCTTCAAGACTATCGTTGCTGCCAGGAAATTTCTTAAACCACCATTGTACTGTACGTTCAGTAGTGTTTCCTGGCTCAAACGTTTCGTTTATATCGCGAGCTGTTTCATTTTCGGCCTAGCTTGAATTGAAATAAGAAAATTGTGCGAATTTGCTTTTTTCCATCTTGCATTCAACGTTCCACAAAGAAGACAATTGTTTTAAAACGATTGTAATTAAACAATTAACGTCGAATACTATTTTAAGTGTTGCATGAAGTAAAGCTATTCTAAGGGAAAATTATTTGAAAGTACAAAATTTGCAATATAATTTACAACTCCAACAAGGCCTTTCTTCTCAACCTAGTATGTTGAGTGTTTATGGAACGCTAAATCCTAAATAAGTTGCATTTAGGAGATCATTTTAGATGTTAATCATGAGTTCTATTGGTTTTGTGCTTTTGAATCTGTGTTCGTGTTTGTTAAGGAAGAAGTGTGCTTGTCATCGCATTCTTTATTTGCTTTATTATGAATCTTTGCTCACAGGGTGATATTTTATCCCCGTGCGATTAATAAAGCTATTACTCGGAAACGATATTGCTTGGTGTTTATATGTAGTACCGTGGGACTGGGTTTGCTAGCTAGCCAATCAAATTCGTTGTTATTATTTATTGTAACTAATAAGCGCACGCCTATTAGGCAAGGTTTCACTTGACCGCCCATTTGCCTGTTCTTTTTTTTTTTTACCTTTTTTTGCAGGGATAGAATCTCTCCTTTTTTTATTGGGAATCGACTTACTTTTTATTGTATATTTTTCCCTTTTATTTTATACTAATATGATTGCTATTTTGTTATTGTTGTTATAATTCATTAATGATTTTTTGTTTTTGTGTGTGTGTTGATATACTGAGGTAAAATCAGTTTTGTGTATACATAGGTTTACTATTTCCCTCCTGCAGTTTCATTAATTTGGTGTTTCTTAAAGCTAGAGAATTTCTCATTAAAACATAGTCTACACGGGTCGTCTAACTTTCTACATGTGCTGGCCTGCCTTCATATTTTCCAACTTTGATAACGGTGATCGTCCACTTTCCTTCGACACCCACTAATAGGTGGCAAATGCTATTTTTATTTGGTATTTTAGGTTTTTGAATGTATTTCTGTGGCTCTAA
Source organism: Euprymna scolopes (assembly GCF_053919585.1). Lineage (NCBI taxonomy): Eukaryota > Metazoa > Mollusca > Cephalopoda > Sepiida > Sepiolidae > Euprymna > Euprymna scolopes. The sequence continues at coordinate 133,957,486 of NC_136490.1, read as the reverse complement.
TATATGCTTTTAAAATCAAAGATCATTTCTTCATAATTTTTTTTTGTATTGGGATTTTCTTTGGCAAGTATTGTGGATTGGTAAACACTGCATTTAGTTTAGCATTTGATTTTAGCGGACAGAATATTTGCGCTTTACAGTTACAATTTGTTGCTAGTATTTATATCTCTATTATGATTTGCGTCGTTAATATTCATATATTAATACCATAGCGTTTGTTTTATTTTGTTTATCACGCTTACATTTTTTCTTCTGATTGACTTGCGTTTAATTGTTATGATCTTCCATTTCTTGCGATGAGTAATTTTACCAGGAATTCTTGACAAGTTTTGGTTTCGATTTCGATTATACCTGATAGAACACAAGTAATATATATATATATATATATATATATATATATATATATACTATATTTACACAAGTTATATATATATGTCTGTATATATATATACATATATATATATATCCATATATACAAAAGGCTACATGGTCGTGTGTCTGTCTCAATATTTTCAAACTTTATCTCGTCAGAGACTAAAGATCACAGACCGGCACAAGTGCCCCGTATGATTGAAGTTTTTACGGGCCGTTCTTTTATGGGTCTTAAGTCGGTAAATATATTTTAAAGAGGTAAAAAAATGGGTCAAAACTTTAAAAAATCGTTAGACATTAAAGAAATTTATCTTAGTTTATTTTTAATGTTTACTTTTTAATCAGTTCATGTGAGTGTCACGTTCGTACAGTTGTAACGTCACCAACTCTGAATGCTACAGTTTTGTTTTCGGTTTCGATTTTAGCTGATGGCACTCAAATACGTTTTTTTTATTTTGAAATCACGACTTATATACGAAATCAGGATAAATTAAAATATCATATTTAAGCGTATTTTACGACCGTGTAAAGCCGACCCCTCGCCATTATATATATATATATATATATATATATATATTGTGTTTTAAAATATAATTATCGACTGAAACGTGCTTCGTCGTCTACGACTAATCAGAGTGGCTGAATCCAACGAGACCTCCCCCCCCCCCGGTAAGGAGCTTAACCGTTACCGCTCATCCATCTCGCACGACTACTTGGATATATCGAAATTTACTTAGATGTTGTTTGTTTTTGTTTTTTTTGCGATACGTTTTCGAATGAATTCAATTATTTACGATAGTGCATTTTTTTTTTTATTTAAATGCGAGTTGGGAATAATTTTCCCTTTAACCAATTTGGTACCCCCATATGGGGGGCGGTATATATATTAATTTTAAAATATAATTATTCTACGACTCATCAGAGTGCTAGCGAGATTCGAAATCGAGTAACCCCGGTAAGTAGCCTTACCGCTTATCCATTTCGCCCGACTGTTTTGATATATCGCGATTTACTTAGATGATATATATAAATATATATATATATAGAGAGAGAGAGATTCGAAATCGGGACCCTATGATAAGAAGTCTAAACCTCTACCACGCGGCTGCCTCGCCTGACTACTAAATGTATCGCGTTTTTATGTAGATGTTTTTTTATTTGTTTTTGTTTTTGCCGATTTCGAGTCTCGCTAGATTCAGCCACTAGAGTCGTAGACGACGAAACACGTGTCAGTGGATAATTATATTTTAAAAATATATATGCCGCTCCCCATTTAAGGAGGTACCAAATTGGTCAAAGGGAAAATTATTGCCAACTCGCATTTAGGTAAAAATAAAATTTCGTATGAATAATTGAATTCATTCAAAAAAAGTATCGCTAACAAAAACAAATAAAAAAACATATATATATATATATATATATATATATATATATATATATATATATATATATATATATATATATATAATCATTCCATGTCAAATCGACAGGGGGTAAAACATGTCCGACACAGATTTTTTTTTTCAAATTTGCTACACTTATAGATCTCTATGAGAGGAATTAAATGCCACTTGTTAAACATCTCAAAGTCAATAGGTTCCTGAGATATGACCTTGACCTTTTACAAAAAAAAAAAGAAACACCACTAAATATCCATCCATTTTCTGTAATAAAAAAGTTAATATGGTTTTTATTGTTATCAAATAGTATAGGATTTTTCAGATGGGGTTTTGTAATCTAAAACTGGTGCAAGGTTTTAGTGGCGCGCTGGACGCCGCTTTCATTTTATGCGCGTTTAACCAATATATAACCATGGATGAAACTTTTCTTTGCCCTTATTTTGATATTGCACGGGAGCTATAATCCAAATGGTTCAATATCCTTAGAGCAGATAGTAAATAAAACTGAGAAACAAAATACACATTTTTTTAGAGCGAGCCAACTTGGTTTAAATTTTAAGAAGCGTCGGCTATGCTCGATGGTGCAATCAATAATACTAAATGTCTCTACATTGGTTATTGTCATGCTCTAGATGCTACATGAAGCAGGTTTGTTTGGAGATAATGTCGTCCGGGATAAACGACTTCTGTCGTTTTGTGTGTGTTGCCTGGGAAACATACCTATCGTGCTCAATATACTGGATAGAGCAGGTTATAACACAAAAGTGAGATTATATTAAAAATAGAAATTAACATTCTCGGGTTGATGCATTTTTTTTTTAGTGATTTGGAGCCACAAATGGTATACATAATATTACACATGTTCGATTTTATAGCCCCCAGCAACACCAGATAGACCTGCTAGTCTATCTATATTTTTTAAAATACATTTATCTCCGTAATATTTGGAATCACGCACAATAGATTCCAAAATATAACTTATGCTAGGAGTTAGTTATGTTTTTAAATATCGCTAAGCTTTCCCGGAACTCTTTCATTTTATGTTAATTGAACAGCTCTGTAATATTTTAATGACTTTTTAAGTATTAGAACAAGAATTATTCTTTTTTTATAAGCATGATCATCTAATTTACATACATGTGTCTGTAAACATGACAAACACTATGTAAAACAGATTTTGAAAGTAATAGGTTTCTACAATGTTATTATATCTATAAATATATATATATATATATATATATATATATACATATTATTTTTAATGATGCAAGTTGAATGTTGTAAATAGATATGTCACAGTGGATGAATTGTATAAAAAATCATAATGGAAGAAACAATGACAATGGTTTAATCTCACCGGTAAGTAAGTAAGGCTGGTAAACGACTGACTTATTTTAATAAATGCTGATTTAACTTTTTTATGAAAGACTCAACAGTTTCCAGAAAAGTTTAAAAGTGGTCGCACGAACAAGTGCCCGTTGAAAATACATTAATTCTTGTTTAATTTGCATGTAAAAAAATTAGATATGTATGTGTATCTAAATAAGTAGCAGAGTCCGTAATTTTGCGTATTTGTTTGTCCTCTACGCTTAAGTTCGGAACAGAATTTTCACAGATTAATGCTTATTTATTATTTTTCTTCAGTTTGAGATTGCTATAGATGCATTAAGGTTTAGTTTTTTTAGATGTGCGATGCGAAAGTTATAAATAGTTTTTTCGGTTTGTCAAGCTTAAATTTCAATTTGACATACAAATGTTTATGCGACGATGCTGCTTTCTCTAAGATTCTGTTCCATTCTTTCGATCTGTTAGTCTAACATTTTGCCCTAAAAAAAAGAGGGCTGAAGAACATTTCGAATATATTTTTAAAAATTTTTTATTTTGCACCAGAACATTAAAATTTATTATATACTAACTGCACATACCCGACGTTGTCAGGTCGAAACAGTATACGTTATATGCAGGGTGCGGCAGAAATATATCCCACATTTTGATATGCGATCTTCCCACTCGCCCTCGTGCAGTTTCTGAGCAATCATTAATTTGTATGAATTGAACTGAATATCAATGTGTAGAATTCTTCTGACTGTTCGATCAGACAATTCCAAAGACAAAGCATGTTTACGAACAGAACGTATAGGATATTGAGTACCAGAAAGGTTCACAGTTCTAATACTGTTTGGCGTTCGGGCGCTTCGAGTTTTCCATGTACCTTTCTTTTAAGTGCCGAACCTGTAACTTTGAAATTTAAAACTCATAGTTGCATTGATCATGGCGTCCTAACTTGGAAGGAACTTGAAAAGCTCACGTTGTTGCAGTTACAGAATCACTGTTCTTCAAAACATTTCTATAATAAAAGCACAATGTGTATCAGTCAACGCCATATTGCTTCATGGGGATACCAGAAAAAAAAGGTAAGTTATTGGCAAAATGAAAATATAATTGACACTTGCATTAGTCCAATGAGCAACATATACGTGAAAGTTTAAAATATGGGAGATATTTCTGCCACACCCTTTATACAACGGCATTTGCTATGACGTCACCTGATGTGGCATCATCTGCTATGACGTCATATATAACGTATATTTTGAACAAACAAACAGACAAATAAACAAACAGACAGAAGTACGAGTATAATAGATTTGGAAATATTATAATCTGTGCCTAAACCTAAACATAGATTCCATGATCAAAGCTTCTTTCTTAGAACTGCACGCCTGTGGAATTGTCCTCCGTTTTCCTGCTGTTCCAGCTGTCTATAATATGGTTGTCTTCAAGTCCAACGTGAACAAGTTTCTGATGAGCCGTTCCACTTAAGTTAACAAATTTACCGAACTTCCATTACTATTGATTACTATATTGTCCTTTTGACTACTGTACACTCTTTAACCCTTATCCTTGAGTGACCTATCGGCCTTGATAAGTTGTGACGCCTATGTAAAAAAAAAGGAACCAAACACTATGTAAAACAGATTTTGAAAGTAATAGGTTTCTACAATGTTATTATATCTATTTAATAGTCTTTTACAAAAACCGGTACTTAATAGAAACCAAATTAGCGGTAATTTAATATGAATACCTTCCAGATAACGTGCATCAAGATAATAAAAACATTGCACAGTTCGATTACAAAGGCTTCGTTATTTTATTTTTTTTTTTTTTTTTAGAGATGATAATTCATCTCCGTTTATTTTTTAACAATTATCCTATGTCGAAATGACACAATCTATTATGATAAAGGCAACACTAAAATCTTTGCAATTTCAGGACTTCATACTTTTTATGCATGTTATCTAGTGCAGCAAAAATGCAAAATTACACCAGAACAAAGAATTTAGCGCAAAAAGTCAAAATTTTGTAATATTTTCTTATGAAATAGCTTAAGATAAAAAATAAAGTAGACGACCGTATTTAAGGACGGCCTGAAACTTTCCTTTCATTAAAAATTTCATAAAAATATAAGGGTTCGCCGATTTTCATTTCCATTAGTGTTTTGACATGCGTTATTACATGCCATTTGTTGATTTCTTGGTATGATTCAACTAAGCAATAAACCTTCGTCTCCCGGCTCATTAACGAAGATTTTAAGCACTATACAAAATGAAACATAACTAATTAGGGTAAAACTTACAAGACAGACAATTATACACCTGTGAAATGGAACAAATACATAGAAGACATTGCCAAGTCTGCCGCAAATAAAGTGGTTTCCGTCTACAACTTTAGAAAAAATATTTTAAAATCATAATATTCTGTATCTCTATAAATCCATCATTCGCCATGCATGGAGTAGTGTTGCCACATATGAGCCAAATAAAAAAAATCTGAGTTTCTCTCCATTGGACAGAGTTAAAAATAGTCCCAACCATATATGGCCCATACTCTCAACCACTTTTCAACTTTTGTTCCATTGTAGCTATGTTGCATCGCTGTGCTCGTTTTACAAGTGGTTTAATGTTTGACAGACTAGTGTCACTCTTGCCTCCTCGACGCAAATACCTCCGACTAATCCGAGAAGCAGCAAAATCTGACGCCTTCACTGTAAAGGTCCCACCATTCGAAATACCTTACTACTCAAATAATTTTTTCTTTCGAACTGCATCACGTTGTAATTCTTTCCCTATCTCCTGCGTCCACGACTCTACTAATATGCAGGAGTTTAAATGATATGTCAACAAACACCTCGCTTTGTAACTTCCTTTTTAGAGTATTCATGCTCTTCGTCATGGTCACTTAAGCCTCGGTAAGAATGTGCCTTGTTCAGTGTGAATTTGAGCAAAAAAGATAATCTTGATATATTAAGCAAGAAATTGTTTCAATTATTATCAGGGCATCTAAAAAGGCCTATTATACCTTATCTCCTATACAATGCTATTAGCAAAGATATAAGCATTATATTTGAGTTAATATTTTTAATTGTAACACATATGCTATTCTTGAGCATTTCATAGATAGGGGATTTGACGTTTACTGAATCTGTGGTAATAGAAACTATAGGTTAACTCTTCATTGGAGTTGCAAATCACTATATTATAGTCAACCGGGAATGAGATCCTTTGTATTTTGTTCCACGAACGAACAGTTCTACAAATAAAACTGTACTCGGCAATTTTACGTTTAGTTTTAGGCACGGATAGGGAAAATCTTGGCAGTTGTTGATGCTAAAAATGTATTTATTATAAACCTTTAACAGAAAACATGAATATGTGCTCAGTTATTTGAACTTTCATTTTGACCTCCACTTCCGGCTTGGTTGAATCGTTGGCCAAGTCTTGCCGATGCATATCGCGAAAAAAGTATTTTCTGATTAACGCTTACCTTATCTTTTAAAAAAATATGAATACAAAAACTAGACCTTATTTATAAAGGTTGCTTTTTATCCGAATAAATGTATTTTTTAATAACATATGTTATAATGAAAATATATTTTTAGGCTTTACTTTCAATTTTTTTTTTTAGATTCGCTTTATATGATAAAAATATGATTTTTCAGTTTTTGCATAAAAATAGGCATTACTTTTAAATATTTTCCTCGGTATGCACCTGTAAAACTTCGCAAATGAAAAAAAATAGAATACTCTTCCGGTATTTTAAATTTCATCCTCACCAATGCTTGCGATTTTTTTCATACCTACGGTCGAGTTCGAAGTTTAATTATTTTAAAGTGTTGTAAAATACGACAGGTGGTTAGAAGATGTAATTAATGGGGTAAAGTGGCTCCGTGGTGAATATGTCGTTCAAATATGTCCAAGGTAGTTTACCCTTGTATCTAGAACAAATTCTATTTATATTTAAGATGATATCCTGATAGGTATTACCACTCATGGTCAAAGTAGATCTGAAAATAATGCTGAGTAATAGGTAACTCCTCAAAGATATTTAATTGGAGCCCCTTTATCTGGTGCAAGCTATAGTGCAGTGCAAAATTCGCAAATGATGTTCTTCCTTGTAAGAATTTATTCTGTGCACATGGTGCCAGAGAAAATGGAAACATTTCAGTATTTAAAAAAAAACACTATTATAACGAAAATATATATGTCAGAATGAAATTGATACAAATATTTATGATGATACTTATTATCCTAATTATTCAGCTATGGCTGGAATAGTTGCTTCTAATCGGTTTTGAAACAGTCCACAGTTTTGAATGAGTCGACCCTATTTATTTCAGACAGCATCTGGACAATATTGGTCTTTAGTGCAGTTTTCATACTTAAGGAAACTCAAGCATTTCCAATTCAGAAACATCCTACTTGTATAAGTCCATGGGACTAATACGAGAAGAGCGTTGAAAGTTTTTTGGCTACATGTGGGGATCATTTGATCGTAAACATTATTTGATAGTCAATGTCTCTGGTTTCCAATTATAATAAAGATTAAAAGCCTCGGTTAAATATATATTACCCTTTATTACATACTTTATTCATCCACGACTTAACAACCGTTTTCAGAATATAAAAGTATTCAGCAACATTGATTCTATCACGTGAAAAACGTATGATAAAATGACATAACCTTAACTTCGGGATGTGACGGTGATTTAGTAGTTAACGACAAAAACTGACGACCTGAGTGTTTCAAGTTTGAATCCAGTTCGTACTAGTTGGTTTGCCTCAAACGTCACATTGGACCCAGAACACCACTCCCTCTCTGACTTTCCTTTGCGGACTGACGCCACACTGGATAATCTAAAAATTACCTATTCTCAGGCGCATGACATCATAAAAAATCTTGACACTTAAAAAGCATGTGGACCCGATCTCATCCCGGCTGTTCTATTTAGAAAAAATGCTCCGCGGAGGTTGCTCTGGTCCTCTCACAACTTTACAACAAATGCCTTAATGAATCTTGCTTTCCTGGCTGCAGGAAAACTGCCTCTGTGGTATTAGTTTACAAGAATTCCAGCGAAAGAACTGACCCATTAAACTATCGCCCCATTAGCCTCCTTCCGATTTTCGCTAAAATATTTGAGGTCATAATAAACCAAAGTCTAGTCCATCACCTTACAACTGCTTAAGTTATGACCAACCAACAATATGGATTTAGGCAAGCCCGTTCTACAGCATGTATCCTAACTGTAATCTCTGAACGTATATACTATACATTAGACAAAGCAAGGTAGAGTAGATCGGTAGCCTTTGATATATGTAAGGCTATTGACATGGTATGGCACGATGACCTTAGGGAAATCAGATCATAGAGTATCACTGGACGAACACTTAACATCATTAAATCCTTCTTAAATAAGAGAAGTATCCAGGTTGTCCTCGACGGTCATACATCTAAACAATGTGATATAAATTCGTGTGCACTTCAGGGATCTATCCTTGAGCCTTTACTATTCCTAATATTCATAAATGACTCCCCTGATAAAATTGCCTCTTAGAACGGTATATTTGCTGATGACATGACACTATAGCAGGTATGAAAGGAAAGCAAATAAACACATATCCAAGGAAATGGGAGAAACACTAGAGGAAGACCTCCAATCTGTAGTAGAATGGGGAAAAATGGATGATCATATACAATGCGGCCAAGACTAAGCTTGTTTCCTTCAATAATTATATGAAACCTTCTCTACCACCAATAGGTGTGAATAAAGATACATTACCTAAGACTACTTCTATCAAAATCCTAGACTTAACGTTCACAGGGAACATGAGTTTAAACAGATACATTAAGAGCATTGTCAGGGCCGCTGCAAGGAAGGTGGACTCTCTCTCTGTCGTGCTAAAAGATACTCACGCCTGTATGGATTATTGTTGTCACATTTGGGTTGGTGCATCTGCTACTAGTCTTTAGCTTCTGGACAGGGTTCAAAAGAGAGTGGTCAACCTGATAGGTCATAAACTGTACTCCAAGCTTCAGCCTTTGTCCCATTGACGAAATGTTGCACCCTCTGCCTGTTTTACAAGTATTTTAATGGCGGATACTCTGACGAACTACAAGCCCTTGTACCCCCTCGAAGTAAATAGCCCCGAAAAAACCGACAATCAGCAAAATCCCACCCCTACACATTAGAAATCCCTGGATGTAAGAAAGCTATCTACTCTGATAGTTTCTTAACCCAATAAGAACAGACTTTTTGGCCTTCGGGTCAAGATCAAAGTGTAGTATCTGTTGTATAGATGCAACACTTAAATTTCTTGTTCCCTGTCTTCAAGACTAGGACAATTTTTATTTTTGTTCCTTTTCTCCACGTTAAAAAACGACCCCGGTGTCTATGTCCCGTGGAGAGGCATTGTAAATAGGTATTCTAATATCTTTTTCCCCAGGACTGCTAGACTCTGGAACTCCCTTCCAGATTACTGTTTTCCTTACTGTACTAACATGTAGAACTTCAAGTGTAATGTGAATAGACATCATGCTCAACTCCCTACATAGTATCCCTGTAACTTATGTCCCCGATAGTACCCCCTGCATAAAAGTGGCACTGTGCTTTGTTTGGAATATATCTTTTTTTTATAGTTTAAATGTCATCTGTGCATTTTCTTCTCATTTTTATTAGTTTAAGTTTCTCCTCGTTTTCTTTTGTTTTATTTCATTTTATTATAAGTTTATGTATTTCTCTCTCGTTTCATTTCTGTCGCTAGCTTTATCTACATTAGTAACATTTGCATTTCTTTCTGTTCTTTTCCTATGTTCTTTTCCTTGGTATTTTGCATGAGTTATAGTTTCTCCTCGTGTTCTTTTGTTTGAATTTTTACTCGTACATTCATTTCTTACTATTGCTTGTTCGTCTAAATTCAACCTTCTCCCATTATATACTTCTTTTAATTGTTCTATTCATCTATTTTTCTTCCCATCGCAGTTGAAATCTTTACCTTTTTACTTTCCACTACATACTATCATTAATTGCTTGTCTTTGCCATCTTTTATTCCTTTCCTACCACCACCATCATATCATGCCACAATCTGTTTCGTGTGAACATGAATAATTAGACATCGATAGACTTGAAAGATAAAACCAGTCTTTTGTGAATCTGCAATTAGTAGCCGCCATTTTCAATCAATTCTATCTTTTTCTCCTTCGTTCTTGTATTTTGTAGCTTATTTCTGAGATAGTTATTTTTTGCGTAAAGCGACACTTACCGCCTGTCGCTCTAAACATTCTTTTACCTAATGTATATATATATATATATATATATATATATATATATATATATATATATATATATATATATATATATATATATATATATATGCGCGTGTGTCTGTGTAGCTTTTCTTTTAATTTCTTCGTTTCTTTATTATCTTTTACGTCGGGTTACATCTCATGTGAAAAGCTCAAACGGCAAAGAGCAAGCGACAACTAAACTTTAATACAATTGTGTTCACCGAGAGACGTATAAAGAGATAGATCTCGCGTGATTATCGCCGACAAAATCTCGCTCTAATGAGATTACGACCGCCACCTTTACAGCTCCTAGAAGCGTCAAATCTTATGTTCTGACCTGTTGGAGACAACAGTGCGTTCCACAAAATATCACTCTCTCCACATTGTGTTACGTTTTTTTTTTGTCTTGCTAAACCTAACAATACTGCCCCGCCCCCTACAATTAACGTTTATTTTTTCCTGTGTTTCGATAATTCGTCGTTGCTTCTTTTTCGAATTATGAATAAGATATGAAAAAATATGTATGTGCTCGAAATAATATTCCACTACTACTACTACTACTACTACTACTACTACTACTACTACTATCAATTATGATGTTGATGATGCTAATAATAATTAATTATAATTGTTTTTATCGCACATAAAGAAAGATAAGCAGAGAAATGTAAATAACTATTTTATGAAGCAGGAGAACAAAACAAAGACGTATTTACTAATAATGTTAATGGAATACGCACTCCGTTGCTTGTTCCGTGGACCGTCTTTTATGTGTACATCATAAAACACATGCCACGATACAAACCAACCACATCAAAGCAAAGATCGCCGTAACACAAGGAAACAGCAAATGCAGACTCTGTGGACAAAGAGACGAAATGATATACCATACAGTAAGTGAATGCAGCAAACTGTCCAAAAAACAATACACGAAAAATACACGACCAAGTGGGAAAGGACAGTACACTGAGAATTATGCAAACAACTGCATCGCGAACGCACAGACAGGTGCCACAAACATAAGCAGGCAACAGTACTTGAAAACGAGAATCACAAAATCCTATGGGACGTGGACATACAAACTGATAAACCCATCCAAGCAAGAAGACCGGATGTCGTAATAATTAACAAGAAAGAAAAATCCTGTCAAATCATCGACTTTGCGGTTCCAGCCGACCATAGGGTGAATATCAAAGAAAAAGGTCTCAAATGATTTCTCCATTGCTTCTGACCTCACGCAGATTGTTCATGAACCCACCCGTGTCCCTGACACTGGCGTCCAGTATGCAAGTCTTCTAGAACTAGTAATTAAATCAGAAATTATTTTCCCAGTTACTTTTGTAATCTTATAACTTTGTTACATTAATTATAGTACCTATTTACAATGCCTCCCCACGGGACAAATTTAGGCACCAGGGTCGTTTTTTAACGTGGAGAAAAGGAACAAAATATTGTCTTAGTCGTAAAGGAGAAAGAAGAAATTTAAATATAGCGTTTGAAGACAGATACTACACTTTGATCTTGGCTAAAAGGCCAAGAAGAACAAATCATTTTTATTAGGTTTGCCTCAACAGCGACACCATGTTTTTCTTTGTTTTAATGGGAATTTCATAACAATTAAACGCGGTTGTAAGCGTGACATACAAAAGAACAACACGCTATCGTATTAATATATAGACGATGATGATAATAATAATAATAATAATAATAATAATAATAATAAACTCTGGGGAGACTTGTTGTGCCTCAGCTTCCATGAAACACTACAGGATGTATTCAATGAGATCTTTGATAACTTGTGTGAAGGCTCCTTGTGAGTCCATAATAATGGGAAAAACACAAAAATATGCGAAAATAAATAGTAGCTAAATTTGCAACAGTAAACTTTTCATGGATCATTTATAAAAAATGGACATGCGAAATTCCAAGCAAGAAAACATGATAAAGCTATTGTCTGTCTCGTATGGATTCTTCGGACTTCTGCGCTTATTTTCATTTTTTTTTCACAAAGTTTCAATTGATGTAACTTCAGACCTTCTTCAGGTGTATCTTGTCAACCCCGGGAATCTATCTGTTGAATTTGAGAATCTGCACGAAATTTCGAACAGAATCCTTATTAAATCATCGAGGGTACTATGCTCTCGTTCTGTCAACCATGATCGGGTGAAAGCCTTACATAATTGACAATTGTAATGAATAACGCCCGTACTGAGGATTGATCCTTCAGCCTCCAGAAAACTGTAATTTTCAACTGGATTTAACCTCATACTTTATCTACTGCGCCACGGGCCCTTGTACAATAACACCCAAGAACAGAAAAGCAGTCAAAATAATCCAAATAAAAGGAATTGTCAATCCACTTCGACAAAAAATTGAGAAATAAACCTAATTCTGTTTTTTGTCACATTAGGTGATGAAATGGCCATCGTCGTACCGACAGTCTAATTAGTCCATTTTTGTGAACAATTTCAGAATAAGTTTCTGCTAATAGCATCAACTAATCAATCATGTTTGAATATACTTTTATAATTTGTTTAGTATTTACATCTTCATCGTTATGTGTCGTTGCTCGGCATCTTATTTTTACTCTTGTTTATGTCTGCATTGTGACTGGGAATTAATCGATGATTATGTGCGATATTTGCTATGACATTTACGTGTTGATGCAGTTCTTGATGCGTTTCGAGGACGTTGAATTCGTATCCTCTTCATAAGGCGGTCGTTATGGAGAGGAATGGACACATGAATGTTTGCATGTTATGTTGCATGTAATATTCGAGGAAAGTCTACAGACTCTCAGCACTTTTTATGCGAAAAATCATGCGCCATTTAGTCTTAGTCCTCGTTCAATTCCTAGATTAATAGCAAGGTGAACTATGTTTCAACGTGGTATGATTGTTTGGTTTAATAAGGAAAAGAAGAAGAATAAAAAAGAGAATGACAACAAAAAGGATATTTGAATTTTGTTAATCGAACAATTTTTGAAAATAAGGATTAGAAACACATTATCTTGAATCTATCGGTAACACGGCAAAAGATATGAATACAGTTTCACCAAATGATAGCTACCAACAATTATTCAATTAGTCGAAGGAATCGTTTCCTTTAAGTGTTTTTTCATTTATCTTATTAAATATTACAGAAAATTAACGTACTCTGACCTACGGCCTTCTTTGGTACTGGTCTGGTACTTTGCAATTTACTATAAAAAATGGTAAAGCATGGAAGCGTGGATCTCCCAAGACTACACAGATTCATGCCTCTCAGATAGACAGAGAGCAGGGTCGCGCCAGCATGATCTTTGATTGGTATGGAAACTATCGACTAGTTCGGCATTATAACCTACACTTTTTGGGGAGGGGGTGTTAAGCACGACAGAAAAATTTCATCGAGTAGTGAACACCAATTAAAATCCTTTTATGTCGTCTAATCGTTTTGTTTTTATTTCTTTCCAAAGTTGTGTCGGTTATCATTGTATCATCTGTGTGCTATGTAAGCATTAATCGCGTAGACGACATGATGCAACGCACGGATATATATTTTTGTACCATTGGGTGGTTTTAAAACGTCGACTGTTTTCGATATTAACAGTCTGCTTGCATATCTGCATATGACAACGCGACAAATGCCATTTGCATACCACTTTGTGACACGTCTGATAATCTGCGTTTTTTGTCAATCCTTTAACGCAACTCTTGCCGGCTAGCGTATACTTGCCTGTTGAAATTTTGTTTCTGTGTTACTTACTGTCATTATATACTGCTTGAGCATTATATACATTTACGAGAGACCTTAGGTTTACTTTCGGCAGCCGCATTTGCTCTTTTAGTCATCACATTCCATGAGTGAGCGATATTTCTGACAAAGGGGGAATAATTGTTGTTTATTTGTCAGAATCTATGCATATAAAACTTATAATTGGTTAATTTTTTTTTATATTCAAGTAACATCTTTAGTTCCGTACATAAATTGGCTGCTTGCATTTTCTCGAGTGATTTCCACAAAATAATTGCAATTCTCATTTCTTCTGTGCACGGTCGTGTTATTCTCTGTAGACCCTGATAGAATGCGTACTTTCGTCACAGCTTTCGACTCCCATATCATTTATAACGAGTTAAAACAACCATTATAAATATGTTTCAAAATATAATGAAAATAATTATTATCAAAATGATAGAATTCAAGAGTACTTAACATTAACAGGTTTTATATGTCGGAAAGCAAGCATAAAAAAAAGAAAGAACAGCGGTGAAAATAAGCCAAATTCTATCAATGCGTACTATGCGATCCGCATGCGTAAATGAATGTCATTAGTAAAGATATAAACCAACAATTAAGTGACTGTCTAAAATAGAAACATATCGCAATTAAATAACAGAAGCCAAACGATATGAAACTGTTCTTAAAATCCTAGATTAAGTTGGATTACAATTAATTTGAATTGATTAAGAAGAGTTTTTATTTAGAGAACAAGCATTTTTATGATGCATGTTGTCACGTGATTATTGACAAGACTATCGGGTTGTAAATTCTGTTTTAAAAAAAAAAAGCCGAAAAAGAAAACTTATTTTTTTTTGAAAATGTTAGAAATCGGAAACATTTCGAGATAATCACTTTATTAGGAAGGCAAGACAAAAATAATGTCAATCATGCAATTAAGAGATGCAAATCCACTAATCGTCTTTAAATTAACGCTAATTGGCAACGAGAATGTTCGGAAGCAAAAGAAATACATCATAAAACGTAATTGAAAACAAAAGACAATTATTGAATCACGAGAAGACAAAGCGATTTTAAAAGTAATCAAATGACAAAAAACGCATATAAGAAACCATGGCAGAATATTACACAAACAATAGACGTGAACTAAAAATAATGCTTCATGTTCTGCAGTAGAATATTCCATACGCAGGAAAATGGTTATTTATCTGTTATCAACAGTCCGCAGTTATCATTAAATTATATTAATATTTTAATATCGACATTAAACATATAGTAAAATCCACTTTGTTCAACTAATCCAAATTAAAATATTAATACGTTAATTATCCCCAGCTCGTATCTAATGAGTGTAGATCAAATACACTGCTAATATAAATTCATCGTATACAATACCATTCTTAGAAAATACAAGGGTCGTTCATTTTTTTAAACTAAAATATTTGAAGAGCAACGAAGACGGAATTAAAACGAGTGACCTTTTCTGTTCAGAATTTATTTTTTCTACATGGTCATTTCATTCTCAATGCACTTTTTTGGTGCATGGACGTCCAGAAAGCGCCTCGTGACTTACATCTCTGTCACCACGCTAAAGTCGACAAAACCATCTCCTAATTATGATGACATCAACTGCAGCGGTTTCGTAAACGTTCAACAGGCGTCGGTTCGTGTGGATCGGTTCATTTTTTTCTGCATGGTACAATTTAATGACGCGTCTTTGCTACTGACGCACGCCCATAAAATGGGTTGCTTTTCTAGGGATTCAAACCGTCAATATCTGCAACAGAGAGATGAAACCGTCAAGCGATGAATGCACGAGTCAGGTTATCATAAAAATACAATTTTCAATGCCCTCTGATTTATTCGGGCGGAATAAAATATGGGAAGTATTTTTTTTGGAACGCATCTGATAGATTATTCATGATAATAAAACACACACACACAAGTCTCTCACTCTTAGACAGCCCCAAAACCAGAGTTTCCAATCTAATAGGCTTCGTATTGTCAGCCAACCTCCAACCTCTGGCCCATCGACGCACTGTGTCTGTTTAACAAAAACTTTAATGGAATAAGCGCATTGAAACTGTGACCCCCTCCTCGGAGTACATAATCTAACTCACAGGACAAGTCGGAAAATCCCACCAATTCACTGTTAAAAAAAACAATGATTTCTTCCTTCGAACTAATAGATTTTGGAATTCTCTCCTTATTCCCTGACTGAACCCGTACCCCTCTGCTTAATACCCCACAGTCCTCTTATTAGACGCCATCTCAAATAATAACGCATTACGTTCCAATAGCAATATATCTTGTGTAGGGTAAAAAGGAATAGTGATAGGTGAAATAGGAATAGTGATAGAACAATTAATTAGAATCAGAATCGGGAATCGGAAAAATCGGAATATCGAGGGGTGTTGGGATCGATATCGGAATCGAAAACATATGTACCTATATTCCGATGCCAAAAACGATTATTTTATTGTCTTTTTATTTAAATTTGTTTAAAGCAAAATCTTCCTCTTCTGGTAGTAATGATGAAGTAATAAATATTTATTGATTTTAAACTTTCAGTACAACTAATATCTATAGATCACTTCTCACAACTGTATTTATATGTTTACAAAAAATACATATTTGGCATGTGTTTTACGGTAATCTGGAGTAAATAACAACATTTTAGTAAAATATTAAGAGATTTATAAAGAATCCGAATCGATAATTGTTTCGGAATCGATAATTGTATTGAAATCAGGAAAAAATATTGGAATCCTTCAATCACTAAAAAAAGAAATATGCCAAGAAATAAAAGATCATATTTATATAACATTGTGTTTTCATTTAATAGGGCGTAGCCCAGACACTCAGGTTCACAGTGTCAGTAAGTATATTTCTGTATGTACATGAGGAATCGCACCTGCGACAATATTATATAACCGAGTTTGCATTTGTGATAAAAGGAATACAGGTAAATAAAAAGAACAACACGATTTTACTATTTCATGCGACCAGTTTTTTTTTTATTTCTTTGATTTTTTCTGCGCAATTTTAGAAACAAAAACTCCTCTACCTGGTATTTTATTGTTACAGAGTGGTGGTGGAGAAGCTGATAATTTGCCGGCAATTAGTAATTTGTTATTGTTTCGACAGCTCAACAAGAAGAGAATCAGCACTGGAAATCGGCGACTACAAATTGAGATGAAAGGGAAATTACAGGTCTTGACTCGCTGTTCCGTTTCTCCACTCGTTCACCACCCTCTACTGCGGTATCTCCCGATTCGGCTTATTGCCGAGTACACACGGAGAAATTTAATACTGAAATGTGCAAGGTGTTATCATTTTTAATACACACGCACACACAATCATATATATATATATATATATATATATATATATATATATATTCAAATGCTGATCCCTACGGACATTGCATGCGGAAGCGGATTGTTGGTGTGTGAAAATTACCTTATAAAACCAATCAAGGAAAACTGAGATAAAAAGAATATAATACCACCAACGGGAAACATTTCTTATTGGAGTTTGATAAAAAAAAAAAATACTCAACCAAGTTTTTACAAAACTAAAATATACAGTAGAACCCCGGGATACGGCGTTAAAATTAGTAACAAAATACAGTACAGTATATAATACACAATCGCACGCACACACACACACACAAACACACACACATATATATATATATATATATATATATATATATATATATATATATATATATATATATAAAACCCAATGACATTTTAAATAACAACTTTAAGACGAGGTAAATACTGTAAAAAGGGGCCGGAAAACATCTGATTCTACATCGTTACCTTAAAAGACCATATCATAGGGCCACTATATCCGGGGTTTCTACTGTACATAGAATGAACTATAATATATATATATATATATATATATATATATATATATATATATATATATATATATGTGTGTGTGTGTGTGTGTGTGTGTAGTATGAAACAATCAAATTGTCGCTCTAAGGAAAACAGCATTAGAATTTATTTTTTAATTTTTATTAAAAAAATCAATTCAGCTAACTTGATTATGCAATAGAGCGACATCTATTCGAGTTAGTCGCCTTTGACTTCAATTATCGCCGTAATACGGTCCCGTAATCGGGACCATGCCTTTTCCACAAACGCCGACAAGAACTCGGCGAATACTCAGACGATGGCGGCGGTCAAGCTAGCTTTGGTGTTATGGGAGGTCATGTTGGTGATTTTCTTGACGTATGATTAAACGAAATAGTCCACCAGGTTCAGGTCGGAGAAGGAGATGTGCCAGTGAGAGTAGGGTAGAAAATCGTAGCACTCCTTCTGTAGCCAAGCCTGGGTCTCTTTGACATTGTAGGCCGCCACCGAGTTCCACCAAGGGTCTGCCAGCGACCACCTGATGCAGCAGAGGATTACCGCTTTTCAGCACATTCAGTTTCACTTAGGTGTTTACTTTCAAGCTGACTTCGACGTTGTGAGGTTGTATAATGTTGCCATTACTTGGAACCACACCAAAGATTATAACAGTTGCCTGAAACTTAATTTCATCACCTTGAGACTACCACTGTTATTCGTGGCAATCGAGTGCTTTTTGAGAGTACTTGCAATGGTCCGGTTGTCATAACTTGGATCGATAGGGAGTATGACTTGTACAGCAGCGCATCTCTGATCTCGTTTGTTGAACATTGTGTCACGTGCTGGCAAGATTTGTACAAAAACTGGCTAACTAGTAGAGGGTCTAAAACAAAAAAATAAAACCGGTTTTCGTCAAACAGAAATGGAATCATACCGTCTTTTCTAGGCAAAAATTATCATAAAAGCATAAGGTGAACCTATCGTAAAATTAAGAGAAGAAAAATTAGTTTTAATGATGATGCTGGAAATACCTCTACAGCTTCAAAAGAGGAATACCTCAAGAAAACTTTGGCTGTCGAAAAAAGGCCCCGGATTTTAGCTGTATATGCCGCATCAGGAATTGGAAATACCTGGCATGAAAAACTGGTTCGCCTCTGCCAACAAATAGAATTGACTTTAGGGGAGGAGCAAGAAAGTATAAAATTATGCAAGAGCATACAAATTCATGGTCACACTACAAGACATCACAAATAAGTTTTTTGAAAATTATGAGATTCGTGTAACTAAAGAGTGCATAAGAAGGCGCTCGTGCTCGATGAATTTTACTTTAAAAGCGGTTCAAAATCTACCAGAAGCTTTTAATAATAACATCAATAAGGCGAACCGAAAGGATTGCGCAGTAGGTTTATTAGAATTTCAGTCCCAAATTCTGACAATTATTTATATGGATGGAATCAAATTTAATTTCCATATTCAAGAAGTGAAGGTCACTATTTTAGGAGATCAGATCCAAGTTATTGGGTGCATTAGTAACAAAAATTGGAAGAGGCTTTTTCAAAAGAAAAAAAAGAGTATGCAAAAGAATAGATTAGAGAGTGCAATAGAAAAGCGAATGCAATTTATGAAATGGATGTTATCTTAGGTATTGATAACTCACTTTGTTATACTTCAATTGAAGAAGTTGTGGTGAAGCATGACTTTTCGCAACACCATATTTTAAGACTTGTCCTTATTGTTTAATGTTAAATCCTATTGAAAAGTTCTTTCCAGTCACAAAAGCCGTCGTAGAAGAAATCTGACAAACTAAATTGTTGGGTGATGGCCAAAGGTCTTTAACATCTAAGAATTTCGTCTCTAATTTTTTTTTTTTTTGGTATTTTATAATTTTTATATCGTTGTTACTATAATCTCTGACGAGCTACCAAATCTGAAAACCTACAAATATGCCAGTTTTAACGTTTCCATGTCCAATTTTGGAAAAGCCTGGTACAAGTAATGAAGCAGTCACCATCCTTGTCCAGAACCTTGGTGAAATGCTGATTAAGCAAAGCTGTGCATACAGCGATAGAAAGAGTATTTTGTCCCAGTCAAGCAGAGGATCGTTGATGACGTTTCTATTTGCAAACGCCAATTTCTGCCATACGACACAATCATGTTGACACACTGGTTCTCACCAAATCACCGACGTTAAGCAACGTTGAACCTGGCCAGTACCAGATGGATGACCATTTGGGAAGGCTAGGCGCTGTATGTACCTTCTGGGAAGGTTGGGCGTCGGGCCAGCACCCTCACCCTGTAAAAAGAACTCCTAGCTACAAAAGCATCTACAAAGTTGTAGATGACATATGCCCCTCCAGGGTCTCAACGGCTATGGATAGATGGGGTCAATTTCTGACGCACAGGCTAATCTTTCTTTATGTACGCTAAACACCACCGTTTGGAAAATTTCGAAGTTTTATGACTTCAAATTAATCCCTTTTCGACATCACCACCTAATACTATCTGTCATAAAAAATAATCGTATCCAATCAAAACCATTGTTCGACATGTAATTTTAACCCCGTAAACTTCTTCTAAAATACTTTCAACATACATACATGTGAATAACAATGTAAAAAATACATGTGGTCACAGCTCAAACGCTTGACATGATCAAGCAAAACCAATTTTATTTTTGGATCCAGCGCATAAGATTCGTCCTAAATCAGTTAAGAAATACAAGAAACAAATTTGATGCCGTTTTATGATTCTCTGGATTTCTTTTTAGTTTTAGCTTTAACTTTTAAACATGTCAGAATGAAGATAACCGTCATAGAACGTGCATATATATATATATATATGTGTATGTGTGTGTGTGTGTGTATTCCACATAACCCTACCTTATACCCTTATACAGAGAAGCTTTATTATAATAATTGTTTAATCTAGTTTATCTTTTTACTCCTCAAATTTGTGTGCATGGCTGTCACCCAGGAAAAAGCCTCTTCCAAATGCAATACACAAGAAATCCCGCAAACAGTTTGCTGAAGACATATCAACAAGTCCATAGATAACTGGAAACATGTTCTATGGTCTGATGGGAGGAAATTCAATTTCTTTGGTTCTGATGGCCTTCAGCATGCGTGGCGGCTACCAGATAAAGAGTACAAAGATAAATATGTCATGCCTACAATCAAGCTGGCGGTGAGAATGTCATGAGTGCTGCATGTATTGGAGAGTTACATTTAATTGAGGGAAACATGAATTCCAACATGTACTGGCAAATACTGCAGTAGAGCATGATCTCCTCTTCCAGAAACTGGGTCACAAAGCAATGTTTCAGCATGACAATGACCCAAAAATACACATCCAAGACAACCACTGCTTTACTGAGAGGCTCAGAGTAAAAGTGGTGAAGGTGCGCAAAGTCTCAAATATCCGCCACCTCCGAGACGTCGTAATTAAAGAGTGGAAGAGCATTCCAGTGGCTACATGTGAAGCTCTGGTAAACTCTATGCCAAGGAGAGTAAAAGCAGTTTTGGATAAGGATGGTGGCCACACAAGATATTGAGAGTTGACATGTTATTATTGACAACTTTTCATAAGGAGTGTACTCACTTTTTTTGCAAGAGATTTAGCTTTTAATGGCTATATTTGGAGTTATTTGGTTGGTAAAATAAATGAATTGTTACAGAAGACTACTTTTCGTTGTGTCAAAAAATCATTTCTCAGCGTTGTCCCATAAAGAGATATACTTACATATTTGAAGAAATTTAAAAGAAGTACTCAATTTTGTGATACACTATATATATATATATATATATATACACACATATATATATGTGCGTGTGTGTGTGTGTGTGTGTATGTGTGTGTGTTTAAAATATAATTATCCACTGACACGTGTTTCGTCGTCGACGACTCATCAGAGGTGCTGAATCTAACGAGATTCGAAATCAGGTTCCCATGGAAAGACGTTTAAACTTCTACTATTGTTCCATCTCGCACGACAGTTAGATATCGCGATTTTCTATGTATGAGGGGCGTGCGATTAGTAATGCCCCTGACCCACTTCCAGTTGTCTGATTTAGCTGAATTTTTTTCATGTGCAATGATTTATATCTTTACGGGTTATGTGGCAAATTACAGCTCTGAACTAATTGTGGTTTCTATTTTACAGGTGTTTAAACTGAGTCACATGTGAAATGGAGCCTGTTGAATGTCGAGCAGTGATCCGTTTTTTTGTATTTGAAAGGACGCACACCACAGGAGACTTTTGATGAAATGAAAGAAACTTATGGTGATAATGCTCCATCATATGACCTTGTAAAACGCTGGCATTGTGAATTCAAACATGGCCGGAAGTCTGTGGAAATAGCTCCCAGACCTGGTCGCCCCCACCACCCACCCCTTCTGCCATTGATGAGGCACCTGTCCGTCAAGTTGAGGCTGCCATTTTGGAAGATCGGCGCATTACTATTCGCCAAATAGCCCAAGATCTCAAGATTAGTATATGATCTATGGAGACTATCATTCATGACCATTTGCATATGCATAAGGTGTCTGCCAGATGGATTCCCAGGTTGCTCACACCATTTCAAAAGCGAGAACGCGTCGAGAACTCGAGGATGAATTTGGAAATGTGCCAAGAAGATGAGTCAAAATTTTTCAAAAGACTAATTACACAGGATGAAACCTGGGTCCATCACTATGGTCCAGAAACCAAAAGTTCAGTCAATGCAGTGGAAGCACTTGGACTCACCACCTCCAAAGAAGGAAAGGGTGCAACCCTCTGCTGGCAAGGTCATGCTCACAGTCTTCTGGAACCAAGACGGAGTAGTGATTGCAGATTTCCTGGTAAAGGATACCACAATTATAGGAGCCTATTATGCTTCACTTTTGAGGAAATTAAGGGAAGCTATCAAAATCAAAAGGCGGCGTAAGATCAGCAAAAGTACCCTCCTCCTGCAGGACAACGCTCCGGTCCACAGCTCGCATGTCGCCAGATCAGAAGCACGGGCGTGTGGTTATGCAATCCTCCTCTATCCTCCCTACTCTCCTGACCTTGCAGCCTCTGACTTTCACCTCTTCCCGGCCATGAAGTTGTTTTTGAAAAGAAAGCGTTTCGCAGATGATGCAGCCTTGATTTCTGAAGTCACGTTGTAGTTGGAGGACCAATCTGTGGTGTTCTACAAAAACGGTATCTAGAGCTGCATCAAATGATGGGAGAACTGCATAACTCTGGGTGGTTCCTGTGTAGAGAAAGACTAATAACTGTGCCAAGTTTCGTTCCTCTACTGCGATGAGAAGTGGGTCAGGGGCATTACATATTATATACCACTATCAGCCGGTCACGGAGGTGTGACCGACAGACGTGTTATAGTAAATGTCTTAAAGCGGTCTCATGAAGACATGAAGATGGGCCAGTCATTAGGGTCTGAGTAACAAGAAGAAAATCATACCTGAGATGTTGGTTTTGGGTGTGGCTCCTTTCCTTTCTCAAGATGATCTCTTCACCCTGGTGGCATTCTGGTGGGAATCTTCATTTCTTTGTCCTCAGGGCCGCCTTTCGACTTAAGACATTTATGAAGGAATTCATGGCAGACACAAGAAAAATGACACGCGACACAATTGTAATATACAAAGGTATAACTAACTATTTTATTTTACATTAGAGATACAATATATATTACAAAAAAAACAATTTACAATTAATTTTTACAATAGGCTTTTCAAAGCTAACTAACCTACCCTAACTAGTGTTGAGGGAGGGGGTGGCCCCCCTCATTTACGGAGAGACAGTCTATGCGTCCTCACATCATGGTGGTCGTGCAGGAAAGAGACAGAAAGATAGCAAGGGGATTATGGGAAGGAATTTCTTTGTATCTCTACGCTCATGGACAAATTACCACCCGTCCATGCTGCAGAGTGTGTTAGAAACAGTGACACAAGGAAATAGTGCCACATCCCTCCCTATGCTATCCGAAATTTATGAGTATTCATAAATTTCAGAAGTCCCTAATTTTCCGTGAATGGTGCGTCAACCGGCCGTCAGCAATCAATGTCCCCATGCTCTACGTTCCATCAGGAACTCAGTGAAGCAAGTTATCTTTTTCCACCAGGCTCCTGGTAGACTGGTATACTGCTTCAAATACCAGAGAGGGTAATCATCCTCGCCCTCCATCGAGGCAATGGCATCATGATTTCAGTAACTGGATTTACACTTTCTTAAGCAACCAGTATAATATTTTTTAACAAAGCCGGATTTTACGTGAGTTCATCACGCCGACCTATACGTATTTGACTAAGCCGGATTGTACGTGAGTTTATCACGCCGACCTATACGTATTTGACTAAGCCGGATTCTACGTGAGTTTATCACGCCGACCTATACGTATTTCACTAAGCCGGATTGTACGTGAGTTTATCACGCCGACCTATACGTATTTCACTAAGCCGGATTCTACGTGAGTTTATCACGCCGACCTATACGTATTTCACTAAGCCGGATTCTACGTGAGTTTATCACGCCGACCTATACGTTTTTTAATTTAGTCTGCATAACATTATTTTCGTAACTGGATTTACGCTCCCTTCAGCAACCAGTATAATGTATTTTAACCAAGTCGGAGTTACGTGACCTCATCACGCCGACCTATATGTATTCCAAGTTATTACTTCAGTTACTGGACTTACGCTCTCTTTAGCAACCAGTATAATGTATTTTAGATAAGTCGGGGTTACGTGACCTCATCACGCCGACCTATATGGATTTAGTAAAACCTTGGTCTTCAGAGGTTCTAATCCAATTAATTCTGTTAGAGCAAGGAGTCTGCCGCCGAGCGACCAATAAAAACTATCCACCACGGAATATTTATTAATTATATAAAGAATTAACTAAGAAGGGCACTCAGCCTTCATGAGTTAGAATACTCAATTAGGGGGAAAAAAATTTCCAAAAATAAACAATTCAGAAACCTGGTATACATTAAATCAATGAAATAGGGTGTTAACAATTTTTTTTCTTAAAAAGAAAACATTTTTAAAAAATCATTTCAGAGCACCTCGGTCACAATTAGAATTTGTTTACACAATGCAAACGCATTTCAGTTATTACATTCATAATTAACTTTTTCCCAAATTTCAGGGTACATTTAAAAAGTATATGTATTTTTTCAAAACTTGATTTACAAAAGATCATTAAAATTTAATTCCAAAATTTAAAAATTATTTCAAGTATTTTGGTTCATCGTTAAAATCAATTTATGTTAATTAACTTCTTTCCAAAGTAATTCATTTATTATTATAAAAACCAATCTTCTCAAAAGGTCATAAACTTCGAATAGACCCATTTTTCGTAATACAATTCAAAAATTATTCCAAACATTTGGTTCATTATTAAAATTAATCTTCCGAAAAGATCATAGAAAATTCATTTTGAATCAATTTACCCTTCACAATGAGATTCAGAGACATCCCAAAACTTTTTCATTTCGTAATTATTATTTTTAAAATTCAGTGTACATTTAAAGTTATTTAATTGATTCTTAAAAATCATTTCTTCTTTTAGACCATTATCCAGGTCATTTCGAATTCAGAAACTTTTCATGTTAATTAACTTTATTTTCCAAAGTAATTATTTTATCATTTAAAAGCAATTCTTTTCCTAAACTCACTCACAAGGATTATTTCGAATTAATAAACTCCCGCCACACCTGGGAGTCACATTAGTTAACAACCAGTTCTGTATAGTTAACAGCTCGAAAAAATTAAAATTTCAATTTAAGAGAGATCTTTCTAGACTGAGGAAATCTTTTTTTTCTTAATAATTAATTCAATTTTACGTATATACTCCTCAGTCAATATTTCAGAGACCCCTATCATACGGTCCAATTTCAAATAAACCTTCAATTAAAGAACTCGCTCGAATAATTCTTCCGTAAAAATAATCTAGAATTGAGGAAAATTTCTTTCGTTAGTCAAATAATATTTCCTTAGAAATTATTAAAAATTCAGAGAATATTCGAAATGTAATAGCGTAATTTTTCTTTAAAAAAGCTATGAACATTTCAGAGAACTCTCAAAAAATTAACGTAATCATGTAACAGTTGACTTTTCCAAACACTCGAAGACTTCAAAAAAGTACTTTAAGTGCTGTTTGAATAATCGTCTCAGTTTTTATTTTTAATAAAAAAACAATTGAAGACATCATTTAATGTAATTTAACGAAGCATAAATAATTTTGTTCTTTAAACTTGTTAGAAAAATTAAAAAAAACTCCAAGTTAATTCGTTATTATATGCCCTCCTGCAATCAGCCATGGGGGTTTAGCTATACAATCATTAAAACGCAAGAGTAGAGAAAGAGAATGAGGGGAAAAAGAAGGGGATAGAGGCAGAGCGATGCCATTACACACCCCACCACCCTCATAACACCATTACGTAATAACAAAAAAAAAAAAAAAAAAAAACATTATCAAATCAAAAAGTCCCCTTATATTTCAGCGTAAATTGGTACCTAACCTGAAAAATAAACACATCAACTGTTCATGGAATAAAATATAATGTAAAAGTTCTATTTTTTCAAATCTGAATCTAACACTTGCAAAGTCAAAAGAATTTTTTTAAAAAGTCCTATATTTTTATAAACCTGAAATAAAGATCAGATAAAAAATGTTAGGTATCCTTTATTTTCTTTCCTTTTTTTTTTTTTTAAATTTATTTTTCGAGCTTCGTGTTTGAAGGATTTTTTTCTTTTTTTTTTCTTTCATGTAATAACAAGATGCAGAGATATACACACATATCGATATATATCCGGAGAGAGACAGAAAGAGAGAAAGCGTGAGAGAGAAAGAGATATTGCATATTTTAGAGACAATTTCTTTTTGTCTCTGTTTTTTTTTTTTTGTGTAGGACACATTTCTTACTTTTTTTTTCGAAGGGTTACTTTCAATACTCTTTTTTTTTTAAAATCGATCTTTTGTAAACTGTTTTTTTTTTTTTTTTTTTTTGTAGGTGCAAGACAATTTTTTGTTCAGGTTCTGAATTTTCTTTTTGAGTGCGTTTTTTTTTTTTTTTTTTTGTGCGCGTGTGTACTGGTCTGCCATTTTTTAAAAATTTTGCCAGAAATAATAGTTTTTTCCGTTTTTAAAGACCGTGGACCATTTTTTTTTTTATTCGATTCGTCTAGTGGTCATTATTTTTGGTTGTGCCGTGGGTTTAAGAGTCGAAATTATTTCCATGCTGGGAAACAATATGTCTTGGTCATAGTGCATCATTTATACTGCGACACAGATGCGACGAGATCCGTCTGGTAATTAACCAGGGTCAATCCTGAGTCTTAAGGCAACATTTATACCACTATCAGCCGGTCACTGGGGTGTGACCGACAGACGTGTTATAGTAAATGTCTTAAAGCGGTCTCATGAAGACATGAAGATGGGCCAGTCATTAGGGTCTGTGTAGTAAGAAGAAAATCATACCTGAGATGTTGGTTTTGGGTGTGGCTCCTTTCCTTTCTCAAGATGATCTCTTCACCCTGGTGGCATTCTGGTGGGAATCTTCATTTCTTTGTCCTCAGGGCCGCCTTTCGACTTAAGACATTTATGAAGGCATTCATGGCAGACACAAGAAAAATGACACGCGACACAATTGTAATATACAAAGGTATAACTAACTATTTTATTTTACATTAGAGATACAATATATATTACAAAAAAAACAATTTACAATTAATTTTTACAATAGGCTTTTCAAAGCTAACTAACCTACCCTAACTAGTGTTGAGGGAGGGGGTGGCCCCCCTCATTTACGGAGAGACAGTCTATGCGTCCTCACATCATGGTGGTCGTGCAGGAAAAAGACAGAAAGATAGCAAGGGGATTATGGGAAGGGGTTTCTTTGTATCTCTACGCTCATGGACAATTTACCACCCGTCCATGCTGCAGAGTGTGTTAGAAACAGTGGCACAAGGAAATAGTGCCACAATTACACGCCCTCGTAGATGTTAATTCTTTGTTTTTGTTCGCGATCTTTTTTGAATAAATTCAATTATGTATATGTAAGTGAATTGTTCCTAAATGCGAGTTGGGAATATATATATAATTATCTGTTACACTTTAAATTAGACAATTCATAATATTATAAGTAATTTCAGAATGTAAATATTTTATTCCAGGATTCCAGGATAGAACGATAAATAGTTCGCCCTAACAGCTTTATTCTTAAATATTTCGCACTATAGCTTTATTTTATTAAAAAATCAATTGAGATCCCTTCAACTTTATGTATAACTGACATCTATTGAATGTAGATGCCTTCAGCATCAATCACTTCCTCGACACGGGTCCGGAATTGAGACCATGCATTTTCCACAAGCGCCGGCGGGATCTCAGCGAATACTCTGCAGATGATGGCGATCAGACTTGGTTTGGTATCGTGGGATGTTGTGTTGCTGATGTTCTCAACGTATAACCAAATGAAGTGGTTCAGCGGTTTAAGGTTAGGGAAAAGAAGGACATTTAGAGAAAGGTACAAAGTCGTAACACTACTTCTGAAGCTTAGCTTGGGTATCTTTGAATTTGTGGGGCGACGCTGAATACTGCTGCAACACGCAGAATCTACCAGCGGCCATCTGATTGCATCAGGGAATCATCACATTCTTTATCACATCCAGGTACATATTGGTGCTGAATTTAAACCGACTTCTAAGACGAGAGGTGGCACTTCAACTCACACCAAAGACAATAACTGTAATTGTAAACTTTGTTTTCATCACACTTTGCACGTCTCTATTATTCGTGGCAACTACCGATTGCAATATCTATCAATAATCTGGAAGTAATTATGTTTTTAACATTTACATTTACACTAACTTCAAAAACACACATTGCCCCCATATATATATATATATATATATATATATATATATATATATATATATATATACATATATATACACACACATATATATATATATAGAGAGAGAGATAGGTAGATAGATTTTATTTGTTTTTGTTTTTACGATACGTTTTGAATAAATTCAATTATTTACGAAAGTGCATTTTTACCTAAATACGAGTTGGGAATAATGGTAAATCGCTGTATATTAAGTCCATTGATGGCATGGAACTTTGATTAATTTCGGAAAAAAGTACCTCCGCTTTTCAAAAAGAAAACTTTTCAAGATGGCGAGAGAGACTAGGACCGCAGATAGAGGTTAGAACCGCAATAAGACGTGACTAGTTAAATCTGTAGGTAGCTGGGAATAATTTTTTTTTATTAATATTTATTGGCTATATTTTTAATCTTGTTTATTTCGTTATTACTTTTTTTCTATTAGGAGACACTCTTATGATTAAATTTATTATCCTATTATAATAATGTATTTTGTTTATTTTTTTTCATTATTATTATTACTATTATTATTATTATTATTGCTATGATTATTATTATTATTATTATTATTATTATTATTATTATTATTATTATTATAATTATTATTATTACTTCAAACTCGTGACGCAGCTAAGATTCTTTTTATTATAGTATCGAAGAAAATTCAGGTAACTTATCGGGTAAGGGAGATAACTGTACTTAACTGTATTTCTTTTATCTTTTTTGTTTCTAACTTGTTATAAATATATTTGATGTTTTCATTTTCTGTGTAAGGGGGCTAGTGGGCTTAATTTCATATATGTTTATTATATTTTGTCGCTTTAATATTCTTTCTTTGTTTATATATATATATATATATATATTAATATTTACTTTCTTCCGTGTATATTTCTTCGTATCTCGTCTTACATCAATCTCTCATTCACTCTCTATTAACTTTTTCTTGTCTTTTCCTTATTTGATTTAGTTTATTATATCGATTATTACTTTTTTATAATATAAAGTGATCTGAAATATGATTCATAGATATAAATGTGTTTGGTGTTATTAATGCATTGATTCTGACATTAACATACATGAAACCTGGAAATATGTATATGTATAAGTATTTTATCCCTGTGTGTATTATTATATATATCTTACTATCTACTTCTATCTCATACCTTTTGCTCTTTGGTTTGTATCTTGTTATATGTTCGTATTATAATCTCATCTCTTAGTTTACTGCAATTGTTCATGTAGATGTTTTATTTACTATATACCTCGCAGTCTATGCGTATGTTACTGTGTGTAGCCATTTTTTATATTTCTTTTTTGTTTTATTAGATTATATATAAATTTAAAAAATGTTTTGTATTTTATAATTTGTTATCGTTGTTACTATGGTTCTCTTGTTATTAGGATTTACAAATGATTAAGGGACAGCTCAGTTCAAGGGGATGAAGGGGAGGTTTGTGTTTGGAGATAGGGAGTGCTTCAGCAATTCTGAGATTTCCAAGGTTTCCGACTGAGGCCAGGATACTAACGCGGATGTTACGTTGTGTATTAATAATACAAAATGACCCCTAGTTACCTACATATTTAATTAGTAACATTTTACTGAGGTTCTAACCTCTATCTATGATCCTTGTCTCTCTCGCCATCTTGAATAGACACTTGTTTTCTTTTTGAAAAGCGGAGGTACTTTTTTCCGAAATTAATCAAAGTTCCATACCACCAATGGACTTTATATACACCGGACTTACCAATAAGTTGGTTGCAAATAATTATGTAATGAGAGGAGGAGTGATATATGAATAAATAGTTAGGCATGTCCTACTTTAACATACTCCTCGATTTGTTTTTTTTCCTTTCTTTCCTCTTGTGACTCCGGTCCTTTCCGCATTGCTCTCGACTTTTAAAACTTTCATATATTCCTTTACCAGCAATGCTTCAAGCAAACATATATATATATAGTAATTTATAAAATATATATGGCGATTAAGCTACACTGAATATTCGGCGTTTCATCCACTCTAGGATTCGTCAGTAAATACTTAAAGTTTACGCATAAATCTATACTTTCGTATATTAATTTTATGTGAGTAAATGAAGTAGTTATATATATATATATATATATATATATATATATATATATATATATATATATATATATATATATATATACTAGCAGGCCGTAAAATACGCTTAAATATTATATTTTGATTAATGCACATTTCGTAATTATTATACTTGCAGGAAGATCCGACGTTGCCTGGGTTGAATTAGAATCCACGTATATATATATACATATATTGACAATTTCACAGATTTCGTGACAATAAAGTATTTATTGTCACGAAATCTGTGAAATTGTCAATTTTTCAATCAAATTCATTGATTACCTGCTGTTGTGGATTCACCGCGATGTTGCAGGAGAAAGCTTCACGTGCTTTTCAACAGTTACGTGGTTCACAATACATTACACTGCAGAGCACCTCTTTTTGAGTTTATAAAATTATTTTTGTATAATGCCTTAAATTAAAGTTTAAAATTAATGGTTCAGTTGTGTTCTAAACAGAAGCATTTATTTCGAATGCTCCTCTGACTTATCAAAGAACCTTATGTTGATTTTTATACACCCGGTTCCTTAGCATGTAAAGAAACTTCTTAAATGCACTTGTGATATTAGACTTTATAGTGTTAACTTTGTTCAAAATTGGACTTAACCTTCTTTAATCGAATTTTTCGTTTATCGATTAATGATTTTTTATATTTATTTAGAGACATTCCGATAAAAAAAAAACTATTCAAGATCACTCCTAGATGCATGAAGTATATCTGTGTGAAATTTCATAAAAATCGGCCTAGCAGTTTCGGCGTCTATGAGGAACACTCACAAATACAAACACAGTCGTTTTTATATATAACTAGAGATCTTGTTTCATATATTGTTCTTAATTATTGGAATTTACAGGAATGTGGAGAGTTTACCCTTTTACTTTATATTTTTTCGCTTTCTCATGTTCCGCGCGTCTCAAAATGTAAGTCACATACACAAATGTTTGCAGCTATCCCTATTTGTATCACTATATCATTTCACAAATCACAAATTATCTTAAATAACACAATATTGGGTTAAACAAGCATGGCTAATACAATAAGTACAGTCGATGACAAAAAATAGATTGAAGAACCCATCTTCCATCGAACAGATAACATCTAAATATTTATTTTCATAGCACATTTGGTCTTCCATACAGACAAAATAGATAACGGTACTAACTTTTAAAGTGTTCGTCGATGTATAGCCTCAAATAACTAAGTCAATTTATATTACAAGATATTTAACCCTTGCTGCTTATATCTATCTATTTATCTATACTCCCATGAATTCCTTTTTCTTTTGTGTGTATTGATATTCATATTAAAATACAATTTTCTTATATATGGGTTGTGGAAATGCATTCACTAGCAAAAGATCTAGCTAATTTGCATATTCTTTAAAACATTCATTTTAATTAATTCCCTATTAGCTTTTTTTTTCGGTTTTCTCATGGGATTATCATCTAGAGTCAACTATTACGTGTTATTATATTCATTCAGACATTCTACATGATTTATACTTGCATAACATTTGCGTTATATATATATATATATATATATATATATATATATATATACATATATATATATATATATATATATATATATATATACTAGACTGCCCGTGATCCGTTGGGTCAGTATGTTATATTAGCTATGTAACTCATGTATGAGCGTGACTCTTTGTGACGTAAAAAAATAAGATTTTTTGACATAACAGAAACATTTCTATAAAAGTATATTAAAATAAACAAGAATATAGATAGATGTCTTATGAGTCGTTCTGTTTATTATAATTGATTATTTAAAAATAAATACAGTTACTGAATTATAAGTGGTTGGCCGTACTTATAGGTAATTGTGCACTGAACAGATAACATAATACTTATACTTAAATTTAAATTTTGATATATCTGCTTTTTATTACATCGTTCATTTCTATATTACGTTTAAGTTATTTTAAACCCCACTCTTCCCATGTTGAATAATAATTACGAAATAATAACGTTAATATTTCAGCGTCCCAATTGTTCTTTTGTTTTTTGTTTATTTTAAACCCCACTCTTCCCATTATAAATAATAATTTCGAAATAATAACGTTAATATTTCAGTGCGCAGGGCATGTGTGCATGCGCAATCGGATGTCGTACACAGCGTTACAAGGTCAGTTGAGTTTTATAATTATATATATATATATATATATATATATATATATATATATATATATATATATATATATATATATACATATGTTGTTTTGTTTGGGTTTTAGCGATATGTTTTGAATGAATTTAATTATTTACGAAAGTGTATGTTTACCTAAATGCGAGTTGGGAATAATTTTCCCTTTTTAACCAATTTGGTACCCCCACATGGGGAGCGGTATATATATATATATATATATATATATATATATATATATATATATATATATATATATATATATATATGTATATATATATATATAAAATATTATTTTTATTTTATTTTATTTTATTTTAAAATATTTTATTTTTTAGTGGATAATTACATTTAAAAATAATATATATATATATATATATATATATATATATATATATATATATATATATATATATATATATATGTTACATCGAAGCACGTTAAACCATCACGTTGAGCCTGGCTAGAACCAAATGAGTTAGAATTCTAGGCACTCTATGTGCTTTCCGCTTATCTCAGCGTTGATTCCACCTCTCCTAAACCTTCACTGTCCACTGATATTTAACAACGCCGACTCAGGATAAAGGATGAGCGTTGTTTGTGATTGCACAACTCTTGCGAAAAAAATTCCAAGCTGACGCCCCCTAACATTTGTCGTCAAGACTGAAGGAACTGATATATATATATATATATATATATATATATATATATATATATATATATATATATATATATATATATATATCATAGAGTTTTTCCTCATAATATATCCTTTGAATTCTTATTCTCTCTTGGAATAAATAATATCGTAAGAATTCAAAAGATTGGACAGTTAAAGGCGCGTTTTTTCATTTTTATTTACTGTTTAATTTTTAATTTTTCGTTTATATGTGTATATGTACTGTGTACATGTGTGTATGCGCGTATTTATATGTGTATATATTTAATACTATCGTGGCACCTTTTCATTGGCTATACCTCCTTTTCCTCCTCCTCCTCTTCCTTCCTTTTCCATTCCCCTTTTCTCCGTGTATGCTAATCACTTTCACTATACCGATGAAGACTGAAGGATCGGTCGAAAATATGTACCTGTAAAAAAAGATTTTTAATTTTTTTCATAACATTATTTTGTATTCCTGCACGTCACCAATTGAAAACGAATAAAGAAAAGTTATAAGCTTTTATACTTTTCGTATTCTTTTTATACATTTCCATTCATATATATATATATATATATATATATATATATATATATATGTTGTTCTGTAAAAATTGTAATCTAATACACGTAGGAGAAGCTGTAATGCTTCTAACGCATTTGCATAAAACTAGTACTAAGGGATTTATTCATGTTATTGCACGCTCTAAAGAAACTTGTAGCCAGTTGTCTTTTTCCCTACAAATAAGTGAAAAATTTTAAAGTAAGGGATATAATAGATAAGAAAAATGTAGATAACGATATCCTTTAGATGCGTCAGGATAAGGAAGACGACATAATTTTTTTAAAAAATGTGAGTAATTTACCCATATTGTTTGATTATTAAAGTTTAAAAAAATAGCCTACAGGATTCCGAAAATATAGGTCGATTATATTCAGCTTTGCCTCGATACGGTATTAGAGATAGAACTTATGTTAATAGAAATAATAGAGAATCGGCTATTTGATGCGAGGAGTTTTTTAGTAAAATTAAAGATATTATGATTAATCAAATTTCTGAGTCGTTTAATTATATTAGAAAACTGCTTAATCAAACAAAAAAGGAAATTTTTGAAGGAAAGAGCATCGAAAATAGTATTACAATCGAATACGATATATAGGAAAAACTATTATATTCAATGGTATGATTATATTCTGCATATAATCGACACTAAATTACTGTGAAAGGTATAAAAAAGAAACCAAGTAATGTTTGTGTAGTTTTGTATGAAAATAAAGGTTTTGATGATATAAATTTATCTAAAATATTGAATAAACAAAAAAAACATACAGTTACTACCAAATGAGCTACAGACAAAAAGGCTAACAAGTAATAGTTACATATAAGCTAGGGCCAACCACAGGTAGTAAGGTTTTCAGTTATAAAAAACGGTAGAACATATAAACATAAATTATAATATTATAAATATTCCAGAATGTGAATGAAATTCCTCTTCTTTCTGTAATAATTAGATACAACATGTAATTACAGGAAATCTAAGGATAGTAAGACATTCTAAATCAAGAAAAATCTTTAGTAAAGGTCCAAATTATAGAGCACCTAACCTGCCTAAATTACACTAAATGCGTTTAAGAAGTAACTAAAGCACTAGAAGGCTTTATTATGTCTATGGTAAATGAATATAAATTAGCACTGTCTATGTTTGATGTATGGAAAAATAATATACTTGAATGCGTAAATAAATAGGTTGAACGTATAAAAAATTTAAGCACCCTGAAAAAACTAATCCTCTTCTTAAATATTTATAAATACTGAAGGAACTTAAAATACTTAAAGATGAGTTTGTAATAGTTCCTATTGATAAAGAGGCAAACAATATAACTTTTATATATGATAAATATTATATACACCGTTTATTGATAGAAGTAGGAATAAAAGGTAACGTTTCAAATACCTATAAAGTAAGTAATATTAATTTAGATAGCATTATTCTGAATAATATTATTATTAGTGAAAAAGTAGGATTAAAGTTAAAAGAAAAAAAATCCATGTATGTATTGGATGCCTAAAATGCACAAAAATCCAGGAAGCGATAGGTTTATTGTAGATTCAAAGACGTACATTACTAAATCTTTAAGTGTTTCTATATCTAAAATCTTTAAATTAATTATAAATCAAATAAAGAAAATTCTATAGTAATATGAATTTATTTTGGGTGGTAAATAATTCACAACCAGTAAGAAAAAATTAGATAACATAAATTCCAGAATAAAAACTATTGCGGCTTATGATTTTAGTACGCTATATACTAAAACTCCACACGAAAAAACTTATAAAAAAATTAAATGATACTATAGATTTAGCTTTTGAGGGTGGTAAAGGTAAATATGTAGACTTTTCAAACTCTAAAGCTTTCTGGTGTAAAAATAAAAACAGCAAAACTAGTGTTTCTGAAGGTATTTTAAAAATACTCGTAAGTCATCTTGCTGTGTAGTGAAGTTTCGTATTAAAAGAGATATGATGGGTACATTCATATTAGAGAGGGACGGCGAACATATATATATATATATATATATATATATATATATATATATATATATATATAACAATGATGAACACATTACCTTCAATTTGTGGAATGATGACACGAGGACAACAATTTACAAATATCGACTGTGATTCTTTATTTCATTGGACCGGTCGAATGATGATGACGTCAGGAATTCACATTTGTTCTACATGGTTAAATTTTTATCCCTTCGCCTCTAAGGCGACCCTTCTGTGACCATGTCAGTTCTTTCCGCCCGACTTTGCTCTGCTTGAACTCGACTGCCCGACTACTCTAATCTGACTAATTCTAGCTCCTATATTGAGAATTTCCTCTTTGCCATGACGTCAGATGTGTGGTTCCGAAACGTGACCGACTCACACGGCTAAGCACACGTTTTTCCAAAACACACTTCTGCAAACAAAGAATTCTCAACTAACATATTTTTAACCTAACATATTTTTTACAATATATTTTTAATTTGTATTATTCATTCGTTTTAGCTTACATTTTTAATTTAGTTTTCATAAAAGAACGAACAATCACTTCCTTTTACAATACAAACAATATCGAACTATTTCCAATAGATTTTAACAATAGCTAAATTCTAACATTCCAATTTCTGAACCTTGCTTACAAGGTTCGAGTCGCGGCTGATCCTAATCTCATTTTCACTCGTCTAATGTTCTTCTTATTTACATGTAAATGGGACAGTCTTTCCTCGTAACAATCTTATTAAAGAATGTTATTTTCAAATGGGATATAAAATATTGCTCAAAACGATAGGTATCCCAATGGGTTTGGGCCCTGCACCATTTTGGGCAAATCTGTATTTATATAGACTCGAGTATATATATATATATATATATATATATATATATATATATATATATATATATATATATATATATTATCACAAATAAAAATGATATATGAAAACATAATTTTCATGGGTGTATGAGATTTATAAATGATGTCCTGTATATAAACGATAAACGTGAATTCGAAAAAAAATTAACATCTTATATATCGAAATGAGTTAGATTTAAATTGTGAACATAGAAGACAATATGCTACATTTCTAGATTTATATATAAAAATTGAGGATAGAATTTTTTTTAATAAAATATTCAATAGAAGAAACTCTTTCCCCTTTCAAATAGTAAGTATGCCACATTAAGATAGTACCTGCCCTGTTTTTATGTTTTATGGAACGATTATGTCAGAGTTTTTTTTTTAGAATAGCTCGCGTTATTTTAAAATTAATAGATTTTATTATCCCAGTTTCTAGCTTAGTAATAAGGATGATAAAAAAGGTGGGGATAAAACTAAACTATTTAAACAGTTAAAGCATTTGTTCTTTATCCTAATGCTTTTGAATCGTATAAAATCAACTAGAATATATAAAACTATATTAGAAATGTATACAATGTATTATATAATAAAAATGTATATATTTACAAATATTTTTAACCGTTATATATTTTTGATTTTAAATAAATAAAAATGTAATTATATAAAGTGCTAATCATAGTGGGAGTGATAAGTAGTTAAAATGATTAATCCTAATTTTATAAATACAAGACTGATAAATTAAAAATATATATCTATTTAGGATTTGGAAACGAACGAATTTCACAAGTAATTCATTTTTATAACATAAATAGGATAGCCAAATTAATTAAGAATAAAAAAACTAGATCTATATCTCTAACATTTTTCTTCTTAAGATTAATGCAGGTGGTATTTGATCAACACTGCTAGAGTCATGATTTAATATACTGTTTTGTTTTGAAATCCC
The DNA here is from genome assembly GCF_053919585.1 of Euprymna scolopes. NCBI lineage: Eukaryota > Metazoa > Mollusca > Cephalopoda > Sepiida > Sepiolidae > Euprymna > Euprymna scolopes. The sequence continues at coordinate 133,919,357 of NC_136490.1, read as the reverse complement.
CGAAACAGTGTTTCATGATAAACAACTGATGATTCTTTAAATTAACATTAGTACTATAATATATACTATATACTGGTGACTTAATTGCAAGTGATTAAATGACTTACTTATTAAATAGCTTTCTAACGAATGATAAAAAATATAATAATTAAATAAGTTTTTTATTATATAGTTTTAAAGGTTAAAAAACTTCCAATAATATATATATATATATATATATATATATATATATATATATATATATATATATATATATATATATATATATGATTGTTGAGCTGGATTAAATCCGACGATATGAAATAAAATGGAGGTGGAAGGACCTGGATACTCAACGTTTCGCCCGATCTATGCGGGCTTCTTCAAGAGGGATGGTCATTGACGAGATATATATATATATATGGAGTAAAGCTGAGTTCATTAATGTTTCTTTGCAAATTTGAATATATTTACTACAAAATTCATGGATAAAAATTATTATGATAATTTCGAAATGTAATTCAACCTTTTTCATTCAGAGCTCCATATATATATATATATATATATATATATATATATATATATATATATATATATATATATATATATAAGATTATAAATATATATATTTATAGAGAGACATACATGTGTTTGTAAGTATGCGTGAAAAGAAATAATTTCTTTTATTTCTTTTTATTGAATTGATCACGTGTGTGCAGGTGTAACTGATAAATATGATTGGTGGACCTACACCCCAGGGATATGATGGTCGCCGATCGACTATGGGTGATGGATAATTTCTAAATTTGTTTCTTATTATTACCTGTGCGTATAAGATATAGATTCTTTTTTCGACGAAACGTTAGCAGTTCGGCTTACGTGACGCGAGTATTTGGCGCGGCCAGGCGAAATTGACAAGATCGCCGACATTTATGGTAACGCGAATTAGACTCCAAAATTATTGGTTTTCATTGTGTGCGAGTGCCTTTATGCGTGTGTGTGTGTGTATGTGTGTTAGTGTGTGTGTGTTCATGTGCATGTGGCCTATCTTTGTATGTGTATTTTATAGGGGCGTCTAGATACTCGTATATTTTTTCATAAGCAATATTTCTAATCTGGGTATACTTTACAAATGTTACGAAATAACTTTCCAGGGTAAGATTGCAACTATCCATTCAATATTTAATAGGATTTTTTGTGAGTAAAAAACTGGTGTATATGATACACATATAAATACACACACAAACACCCATATATATATGTGTATATATATATATATATATATACACATATATATATATTGGACGACGTCAAAACATCGTTAATTCATTACCCACTCAGCATCAGCCGTATAGCATAATGGTGAGAATCCTTGATTGTCATTTGGGCAGTCGGGTTTCGATCCTGGCTTGAGGCAGTTGCCTGTCTAGCCGCACTGATGAGCTGTGAAATAGCGAAACATACTGTATGTGGTTTACTATGTATATATACACATATATATATATATATATATATATATATGTGTGTGTGTGTGTGTGTGTGTGTGTGTTATAAACATTTTGGTTTCATATGTGCATACATGCTTTAATGGAATCTCAATTCAGAGATTGCTTCATCAGGCCAAAAAAGGGGCAATATTGAAACGAGAGTCAAGGTTATATTCGTTTTTTTATATAAAATATTCAGGTGTGATTTACACTCTGGAAGAAGTTGACTGTATACTTTGTGAATGTGAGCAGTAAGAGTTTTGAAAGAAGGTGTAGCAAAAGAACGGAGTATGGGTTGGGCTGTAACAGCGGGGAGGTATTGGTATAATTTTAATTTAGCGGTTGTTTGTTGGCCTAAGTATTCGTTTTGATCTGAAGTAATATTATACCCTCATCGCAGTTAGTCCCTTACGTAAAGTCTTTATCGTCTGTTTTTCGTATCTGGTGGCGTTTTCTATTATCATGTATTTTATTGATAAGCTCGAGTTTGCGAATCAAATTCTTTTTTTGGAAGTTTAAAGAGTGAATACTTATGAAATTATACCCTTTCTGTATGTCAGCTCAGTGGCCGCGGTAGTGATATTAAATATGGGCAGAAACATAATAAAAGAAGGTCTCGTCAAAGTCTCTTGTTTTCCGTCTACGACGATGCAATGATGGAACGTAAGTCGGGCTTACTTCCGCTACTCGATTTAGCTTTAGTCTCATCATATCCACCACATGAGAAAATCTCTTTACTTTTGCTAAGCTTCTCAAAGAAACAAGAAAAATTGGACAGCTACATTTAATCATTTTCGTTTTTATACTTATTTTCTTGCTTGAGCTTCTTTTCAACTTTAATCCAAATGTTTGCGTGTTTTCGTCCGTCATTAGTTTATTTATTTACTTTCAGAGTTTAGGTGTGTAATGCACTTTCAATGATCTTGAATATATTAAAACAAGGCATCTTTTCTGCTTCAGCAGCCGATGTTTTAAACAAGATGCACACCTAAATAATAGGAAAAACATTTTTACATTTACTGAATATTGTTCTGTATTTTTATTCCTGTGCTCTTTTTCTTCCTCTTCTTCTTCCTCATCTTCTTCTTCTTCTTCTTCTTCTTCTTCCTCTTCTTCCTTATCTTCTTCTTCCTCTTCTACTTCCTCTCCTTCTTCCTCTTCTACTTCCTCTTCTTCTTCCTTATCTTCTTCTTCCTCTTCTTCTTCCTCTTCTTCTTCTTCTTCTTCTTCTTCTTCTTCTTCTTCTCCTTCTTCTTCTTCTTCTTCTTCTTCTTCTTCTTCTCTTTTTGCCTTCTACTTGTGTTTCGCACTTTAACTCAATTATCCACTTTCCCTCAACTCATTTTAACGTAACAACCCCTGACCGATAAATGTTATCAAACACCAACATTTCCCCATTTTAAATATCCTCAAATTCTTCAGTGTCTACTATTAATGTCTTCACCTATAAATTTCGCAGACATTTTCAATGTTCCTTTAAACGAAACGCTGCTTGTATAATGTTCTTTTATACTTTCATTTATTTCTGTTTTTTCAATTTATTCATTCGTTTTTTTTTACCTTTAATTTAGGGTTTCTCTGCCTTCACTTCCGGTTTGCGTTGATTTCTACGTTTCCAGCAAATGTCTCGTTTCTTTTTACTGTTTACTTTGACCGTACTGCTTTATACCATGTCGGGTGAATGATTGTAGAGAAACGCGTTCGAGTGAAGAGTATAAACACGGTTTAAATATGGGTTGATAGTGCATTAATTTGCACACGTGAGTCACAGGTGATTATCACAAGAACGAAGAGTTCAACTTCTTATTCAGAATATATGAGTAAACATGAATCCCACAAACATATACACGTTAGCATGTGCTATTAAGATACCTTATGACACTCCACACTCACATATACGCACACACATGCACACATACATCTATGTATAATCACAAATATAAATATTATATGTATATTAGACCCTACTAAAATATAAACAAGCTCAATATAATAGATTAAGTAATTACCAGACGCATATTCGAATCGGGAATCAAAATAAGGAATCCTTTACACATAGGTATTCAAAAATGGACCCTTTTTATCGGAGGCTGTAAATCAGCCATAGATATATTATTGGTTCGAATAACAACGCGTTTTTATAAAAGTGGTGAATTAAAATAGTTTCGCATTCATTTATATATATATATATATGTATATATATATATATATATATATATATATATATATATATATATATATATATATATATATACAAGAATAAAAAAGCATTGGAAATGCAAAAGGATATAGGGATGGTATGCCAAAAAGTATACAAACAAGATAGCTATGAATGGCTAGGTACATGGAAATAGAATTGCATCCAAAGTATAGCCCTATAGCTTTTCTCCAATCTTCATTCCGTGCCATCATTACGGTTGTAAAAAGCTATAGGGCTATACTTTGGATGCAATTCTATTCTTAATAAACGGTCGTGTTTCGAACATTCGAATGTATTCCTTTGCATTGATTGAATCCTTACATCTAATAAGTTCCCCAACTCCTGCTGCAGAAAAAGTTCCTCATACCATTATCCCTCCAATCCCGTGTTTAACTGTGATTTTTATGCAACTTGGGGAGAATCATGTTCCAGTTCTTCGATTGAAACGTTCAAGAGCATCAGGAGCATCACTAACAAGACACAATCTTATTCTTATCTAACCGGAAAACATTTCTGAACGAATATTTCTTGTCATAACACGAGAAAAATCTCTTTCTATCAGTGATGTTCTTCTTAGATAAAAATGGCTTCTTTGCACGCTTTTTAGGGGAAAATCCCATTTCTTTCTTTCGTCTAGATACTGTATATCCAGAAAGAGAATTTCCAGCCCCTGTTTTTCATTTTTTTATGGTCAACATAAGTTTTCTTTCGATCCTTCAAAACAGTTAATTCAAAATGGGTGCTCTGGGGCGACCAAATCCAGATTTTCCTTTTACCAAGCGTTCGACTTCGAAAATTTAACCAATTCGCTTCACTACAGAAAGAAATGTTTACCCACTTTTTTTTTTTTTAATATCAAAAATCTGCTTGTAATTCATTTTGGACTGCCTTATTCCTGCAATTCGGGGTTTTTATATCCTCGCCAAGATGCGGTCTTACATTTTTAGTATTATTTTTTTTCACTTATTATTATATGCTATAATAATAATGATCTACAAAATAAAAATATTTAATTAAAATTAACAAAAATCCATGGAAAAATATTGAAAAATCGATTGCTACCTTCTTTCACTCTTGGCGCATTTTTTTGCTCATAAGTATATATATTTAACCCTTATCCCCAAGTGGCCATTGGGCCTTGATAAGGGGTGAACTCCATGTAATATATATATATATATATATATATATATATATATATATATATATATATATATATATATATATATATAGGAAATTTATTACTGTGAGTCCAGAATGAGTTTACAAATTGTTTCAGCTAGAGGAAAATCCTCAAAGAGAGGAAAAAATCCAACTAGCATCGTCAGAATTCATAGATGGACTCTATGAATTCTGACGATGCTAGTTGGATTTTTTCCTCTCTTTGAGGATTTTCCTCTAGCTGAAACAATTTGTAAACTCATTCTGGACTCAGAGTAATAAATTTCCTATATACTGCTCTGACTACACATTGAGCACTCTAGTCCGGTTTTTTCACCACTGGTAAATATATATATATATATATATATATATATTTATATATATATATATATATATATATATACTCATCACCGGCTATCCAACCGTTGGAACAAAACAATGTAGTGTATAAATTCAAATGCTCCCAAGAGAATGTTACCTCGAAAATAAATATACAAATAATACATAAATTGGGCATACAACGACAGAGTTGTCCAAGCGAATCACCATGCATTTAAAAAATACTAGCACTATATATCAACATTTAATAAAAGAACACAACTACCTCCCTCCAATCTTAGAAAAGGCTTCGTCGACAACACAAAAATTTAAATAATCTTAAAAAATTAAAAATGCTTAAAGCATCATATAATAGAACACCTAACCCTAGTATAAATAATGTTGCATTCGAGAAAAGCAGAAATGTGTTAAAATGTCTTGCGTGGCGCGTAATGGACGGATTTTGCCAATATTGCCAACGAATTTGCTGATTTTGATACTCTAATTTGTAAACCATCATGATTTTGATACTCTAATTTGTATCTCATCGACTTTATATATTTTAACTTAGCAACACCTAACGTGGTTTAATGTATATTTTGCTTTTCACTTTTTAATTTCCATTTTCGCTCTTTTTAACTTTTTCTTCCTCAACACCTGATGATGATTCGTGGAGGAATCGGAAACGCTATTGACAGTAACAATTATGGAACCTTCATTAATATTTTCGATTTTGATATAAAAAGGATTATACGGAAAATCGAAAAAATAAAAAAAGAATCATAAAGTAAAGTATACATGTAGCATTTAATAATGCTTGCTTGAATATATATATATATATATATATATATATATTTATATATATATATATGTATATATATATGTATATATATATGTATATATATATACATATATATATGTATATATATATGTATATATATGCATATATATACATATATATATATATATATATATATATATATATATATATATATAAAGTCACAGATTATAGATCAGGTGATTTATCCTGTCGGATATTACATTGAGGTAACACTTTCAGGATAATCTTAGCTAAAAAAAGATATTAGAATATTGGAATTGAACATTGATTCAATATTTGATGCAACATCTCCGCACCCTAAGGACCCAGTATTTCTTCTATCAACGGGTCTTTATATCGCCGAAGAGGACGCCTGTTCCATATACCCTTCAAAATAACTGTATGGGACAACCAAACATTCTTGATATATCGTATTACTGATTTTCCCCCTGGCAGCAATATCTGGGAAACTATTGAACTCATTCTGCCCAGGTTGCATGAACTCCTTTTTTCTATGACTCTTAATCATCATTCAAATAACATTTTTATTATATGTGCTGAAAAGCAAAATATTTTTTTTTTATTCATAACTGAACATTTTGCTATATGCATTTCATTTCCTCTGATGATATGAGCCAATAATTGAAAATCCATGGATTAAGGAAATAAATATATTTTCTCTATATATTCCCTATTTCAAGCAATAAATTCTTAACTTAAATATATGTGTATATATATTAATCTACAGAATTTAACTTCAACCATTAAACTTATATATATATATATATATATATATATATATATATGTGGGGGGGGTTCACTTTTACTTGCATGCTAAAAATATGTAGGATCCAATGAGTATCAAAATATTGAAAAGTGAGATAACGTCTGAAATACCGACTGATATTCAGAAATACTTAAAAATAAGGCATAAAGATTAATTAAATACTAATTTTATCAAGAAAGTTTATGCAGAAATGTGTTTATGTGAGTGGACAAATGAATGTGCATGTG
>NC_136490.1:133829881-133909881 GCF_053919585.1 Euprymna scolopes | reverse complement strand
CATACGCTTGAATGTGCTTCTGTATGATGTAACATTGTTCGTGCATAAGAACATAGTCGTTGTACAATATTTACGGTGTGTATGTCTATCGGTTTTTTTTTTTCGTTTTTTTTTAATTCTCTAAAACATTAACTTGTTATTCGGCCGGCTATAATATATCTTCATTCCTTTTAAGAGCGAAACGCAATCTTCCACATCTTTTCCACTCTTTCTTTATACTTGTATTTTGCTGTATTTTTACACACCGTCCAACAATTCCTTATCTCTCTAAGTAGCAGATATATGGACCTAATTACGAGGGGCTCCAATAGCAGAACTCAACACCAACAGTCGCTTTTCCTACCTCTACCTTCGCCATTCCAGATCTCTCATTAATCGTTTTGTTGAAGAGTCATTCTTCCTTACCCCCTAGAGAGCACAATCTATTTTTCCACCCAGTCTACTTACCATTTATAGCTAAGCACCATCGGTCTCTCACTTCCCCTTTCGTTAACAATATTTCCACACCCACAAGTAACACAATCATCAGAACGGCAACGACACCAAAGTTGAACTGCAACTCTTTAAGGGTCATTCTGGAACTTTATTAAAATAACAAGGGTTAATTTTAAGATGCGTCCAATCATTATGTGCTAATAAACAGACTCACGGCGGACAGACAGATTCTTTTACAGTAATGCAGAGGTGTATCATAATATTACTTTAAACTTTATCTATTAGGCCGTGCTGCCTTATAAATATTACACAAAATAGTCTCCATTTAATATCAATAAGATAATGCTTAACAATACGATTTTTTAATCCCCCGACAAAAGGAGGGTGGACGTGTAAATTCACCCTTGTCTGTTCGTTTGATCGTCTGTTCGTCTGTTCGTCTGTCCGCACTTTTTCTCAATAACTAAAAAAATTGCCACACATTAAACATGATATGACTAAAACAGTAGCAATACCGATTTTCCGGGAAAACTCCGGTTGCCCCGTTAGGCGTGCTCTACGGGTTAAAATGGCTATAATTGACACTTATATACTTTTTTAAAAATATTGATATCTTGGATTTTTATAAAACTTTATAAAAAGCTGTAACTAATTGATTTCTATATAATTTTCCTTGTCTATACTTCGAGATAACTTTTAGGTGTGCTCCAGCGGCTCTTTTAGGCTAATAAAACACTTCATTTTTGGGACTATTTTATCATATCTGTCCAAATAGTCTCTGTGTATATCTATTTAGCAGTTTTGCATGGTGCTGAACTCAAATTTAAAGATGTTAAAGCCTTGAGGACTTTGGGGGCTAAATCGGCGGGGGGCATATGATGGACTTTTTCATTTCTTTTTTTGTATTGTGCAAAACTCAAATTTACATATGTTAAGGCCTAAAACTGCACTGTTTGTTCATTTTTACCAGAATTTGACATCCCCTGGGGACTTTTAGGGTTGAATGGGATGGTGACAGTGCTGAACTTAGTCAGTTTTTTTATGCCTCGTTCATTGTGCCCTCACGAGGGACCATACATGTTTCACTTGTTTTACTTAGGTTTCCCATATTATCAAGTCTTGGACGTAACTCAAGCTAAAGTTAATAAGTTTAAGTATATCGTAAGCAAACACTGTTTTCTGTTGTTGTATCATAAAGGGGATCGTGTGTGAACGTCTAGTGGTTCTTTCTATTAAATTATATGTTCATATGCCGTTGTGTGTGGTACATGTATTTTTGGACATACCTTCTCCGTCGCGAGTTGGTCCATCTGGAATCATCTCGTCTTGGAGGGGAGATGATACCTTGTTTGGGACGAAGATTCAATCACTCCAAGACTCTCTCTTGATCTCGTTTCTACACACGTCAGCTTCCCCCTCCCCAGTGAAAGGGAGCAGTCGTCTGTGAATCAGTCCGTCGCTTTCTAAGCCCAAACCAAATCTCAACGATTCAGCTAACCTGATCACGTGACTCACACGCAATCCGATCAGCTAATCCTGACTTCCGGTCAACGTGTCTCAATATAATTTACACACCTTCCCCTCTCTCTCACTCGATCCATTCTCTAACAACTGTGCTGATCAGTAATGGTCCAATTATGTAGGGTTTAATTATATGAGAGGCCGTCTCAACAAAGAACTTAATTACATTAGTTTTGAAAACGACCATGTTTTATTCAGTTGGAAAGCACCTTCACGGTAATGTATATCACAAACAGAGAATTGAAAAGATAAAATGAATCTCTATTCGTTAATTTAACTCCTACAGTTGTTAGAAACCTTTACAAAATTCCTGTGAACTTTGTTAGGATAGTATTTGTTCGATGATAAATAAGTCTTGAAATAGTAAAACGCTAACTTATTGCCAAAATGTGAAATGTAACTTTTTTGTTAAAACTGAATTGCTCCTTACCATAATGTGTAAGTTTTATCTTGAATGTATAGCTTCTTGATTTCTAAAATATATCACATGTAGCCAGTGTCATTTTTCTAGGAGAGTCAACATTTCACTTTCTTAATAAATAACCTATTTCCTTTAATGCTGGTATTCTAACCCGTTTTTACTCATTGCACAATATTTAGACTTAAGATTAAAAAATAGTATATGGCATAGGACAATGACTTAAACTTGACAGATTGAGAACGAATTATTTTCAGAATAAACATGGCCAAAAATACTTGAATTTTTAAATTTAAACATAATAATCCGGGGAAAATTATATTTGAAACTTAAAATTTACTGACCAACACAATTCAATAAATTAGCATCGGGCCAAATTTATAGTTCCTCCTCGGGCCGTTTGCACGTACCAAACAGGAAAGGCCAAGAGGAATGACCCTTCCAGCGACATCCTTCGGGGAAGATGCCTCTAGGGAACCCGAATCGATCGAACAAGGGACGGAACCTCTCGTGCTGTTCGTCCCAGTAGCATCCTTTTCGATGAATGCTTTTAGGGATATTTGTCATCCCAAGGGTCCCCACTGACCCGCCGGTTCGAAAACCTAGGAAGCATTCAGGTTTTACGGGTACGTGGTTTCGAAAACAGTTAACAATCTTCATAAAACTGAAATAATTTTAAGCTTTAGTACACATAACATTTCTGTATGGTTGAGAGACATCAATTGTATAAAGAAGATGTTCACACACTGGTATGTATCCGTGTCGTATGTATCTGTCTTTCGGACCAAATCTTAAGCCACTCGATCTATATTACTTGAAACACTACAAGCATCATGACGCCTCTTTTTCGTTACTTTGACGTTGCTTGACGACCTGAAGAAGAATTTATCTGCGTGTTGGTAGCTTCAATCTTATCAAACTACTTGCAGTAACACAGAGTCGCCCAAATAATAATTGACCAGCGAAGACAAACATGGAGCTAATGGTCACGATTTTGTGTTCGATGATGGGACTGGAATTGCTTAAGTGTGCCAGGAACTCGGCTGCAGAGAAGCAGAATAAATTGCCTTAATACGAAATGAGATGGTGTCATTGTAAACCAGCTGAACTCCCACTTTTAATGGATGAATGCCATTACAGTTATAGTTAAATTCTTCCGTGACACGACCAACTTCTAAATAATACACTGTGTCTAGGTATCAACGTTAAAATCCCTCAATCTGACGTTCTCAATTACAAATAAGTACATAGAAAATGTTGCCAAGTCTGCAGCAGAGAAAATTGATCATACCTGCATGTATCCTGTATCGCTATAAAGCGTTTTTTTCCGCCGATGCATAGAATATTTTGGCACATACGTTTTTGCGCACAAAACACTAGTCTCTCTCCTTTTGACGTGTCCCTTAACCCTCCGGGATAATGGAGCCGCTGCAAGAATAGCCTGGCGGCGCCCATCCCTCTCCAGGCTCCGAGCACATACAACATATGCCATTTCAAATGGTCACTCTATTTAGTATTGGCTAGGCGCTCAACAGTGATTTAACGGGAACATTATGCGAACGTGAATATTTCGTGTATCTTGTTACGCCGTATATACGGCATAATTTCTCCTTTGGACACCGTATTTAAAGAGTTTTGAACCTAATAAGTCTCGCAGTCTACTAAGCTCCTGACCCTGTCCCATCGCCGCAACGTTTCAGTCATGTTTTTTTTTTTACAAAGATTTCTAGGAAATGCCCTCTAATGAAATTACTGCATTTCTATCCTCTTCATTTAAATACTCCGAACAAACCCGACTTGCAGCAAAAGTCACATTTACCATAGCGATTTTCAGATGCCGGAAAACTGTTTAACTAGCTTATCTTCACAGATTGCTTGCCTGTGAAATTCTTTCCATGTTCCTTTCTCTGCCAACTGTACTGACACGCAGAAATAAAAACGTAACGTGACCAAACCTATTGCTATATAGCCCTTAACTTAGGATACCTTTATATATATGAACACCAGTCGCAACAACCCTTATATCTCATTGGCAATATGTCATGGATTTAATAAAATAATACAAACGTTAATAAGTTTGGACTGTTCACCGATTTGCCACGCTCCTTATCGACTTATGACTTTTTGTTTGAAGTCTTATAAATTAAATCGCTAAATACTTGAGTTATTATTCAATCATCAAACGTATTGTTATACTAGTGTAAGTATTCATATAAATTCGATTAAGTGTCTTCTTCGAAAAATACTGAGCAATTTGAATGTACACGTCTGCTAGTATAGCATGGAAAAGATTGATATTTCGCCTCTAGTTTATTGTGAGCTTATCCATGAACAGCCCAGAAAAAAGAATGCATTTATACAGAATATATATATATATATATATATATATATATATATATATATATATATATATATATATATATATATATATACCTTATACAAGTATGTTTGCAATGGTTTTGCCTTAAGTTTTATTTCTTTATCCCTTGCTCTATTTTTTTCTTCTCATAAACTCTGCCAGATTTGCAATGTTAGAATCTATATTTCACTTATAGGTGTGTAAATCATTTTTTTTTTATTCATTTTAATCCAATCACTGATGTGAAAACTTATTTTTTCAATTGGCTTTTGCATTTCTCAAGAACGGTATATTTTATATGTAAATCCATCTAAACAATTTTTCTCATAAAATGATTTTTAATAAGTTTTTTTCCATATGTTTACATATAGCTATTCACTTATATGTTTATATATTTTTCATATATTTTATACATTATTATTTTATATATGATAACGTATGATACATATATATATATGTGTGTGTGTGTGTGTGTGTGTGTGTATTTATGGATGTGTGTGTATTTATGGATGTGTGTGAGAGTGTGTTTTAATGTGAGAAAGAAAGATTGAAAGAAAGCGATTTCCTATACTTATCTGTAAAAAACTTATCATAAAAGTGTCCAGGCCAACAAAATCATCGCCTTGTCTCCCTTCTTAATTTTTTCCGTCTTTTTCTGCTTCCTAAATTGAAATCTTGTTTACGTAAACATTTTTTTTTACTTTCGGTTTATCTGTATGTTATTGAATTATTTTTTCTCGTTTTTCTTTATTTTCGAACACTTTTCATTTTTCATGGCCTATCAAGACTTGTTTTCCGTTCAAATGATTTTGAAAAAATACTTCCAGATCTTATGGCTAGATAAACATATTCTTTTACCTCTGATAATTATTAGTTTACTTTGGTTTATTTTGCGGCATATCAACTTAAATTGATACATTAATGCTGGCACAAGTTATATGATAGATTCTTATAGGTGAGAATATTTTTGTTTGTGTTTTGTTGATGGATTTATTTTTGAAGAAATAGAGATTTGAGTTACATTTTCTGGCATAGTGCAATTACTTTAATGAGTTTTTTAAGACATTCTAATTTTGTTATTTTATTCTGTATGTGTTTTTTTTTATTTTGGTTTCTTTTTGGGGGGATTGTCCATTAGTATATGTTTAACTATGTAATTTTTTTTATATTTAATGTAAATTGGGGATTCTTTATTTTTTAATACATAGCTACATGTCTTAAGCGGTGTCTGGTTAATGCAAACTTTTATCAGGTCGCTTTTGGTGCCACTGTTGTTGTTGCTGTTGTTGTTGACCATCATTTTCGTATTACTAAAAAGATTCTTGCTGACATTCGTATGTCTGATATCTTTCTGAATAGAAGAATTTCTATAAATATATCAGGTACTTATAGGAGGGACAACCCGACGGTTGCAAAAATCCAAAAGTTAAAATATTACTTAAGAACGATTAGAGCCGAATTTGATACACCCAGGTAATTAGCCCGTGCTGAAAACCAATAGGCCACAGGCATCTACAAATCCTGTGCAATTTTACACTTATGTCCTTCACTTAGGTAGTGTTGTGATCTTTTAAGATTTTATTCATAGTAGTTCTGATATCAATGCATTGGACGTTTGCATTAGAGGGTTTTATTCATTGCAATTATTTTACCGCTTTATCTGCTTTTTTATGGATGCTAATGCAGTTCCGTATCTAGCGTAATATAAGTTAGTATGTTTCCTGTAAATGATGGCATTTATCTTATTTGAGTATATATGAATAAAGAGATTATACATATTTTTTTCAATGCTGTGAATATGGTTCGGTATCTGAAAATGATTATTCATCGGTCCTTCAATTTTCTGTTAATTCCAATCCAATGTGTTTAGCCGCGGCTTCTGCATCATATAGAGAAACTTCTTCAGGTAATCGTGTCTGTATTCTTGTCTTCTTTAAGATAACATCACATCTCTATATATTCTATGAGATTTTATATCCATTGGTGCACGTGTATTTGTAGGTTAGATTCAATTTTTTATATTAAAATTCCTGAAATATAATTCCATTTCTTTTTATTTGCGCGTGGGAGAAAATCAAGTCCATATAGTATCTGTTTTAGTTATAAATATTTGAGTCTTAGAAATTGTTAATTGGTTCATCTGAATAAAGACCAATTTTAATTTGCGTTCTCTGATGGGGTTGATTTTTTTTTCAAACATAGTTTTCTACAGTTCATTCAATAAAGAGTTTTCTAATCATATCCAAAATCAGTCTGTTGTACTATTCAGAACAGGTTAATTACCGTATTAGATTTTTCTCTTATATATACAGGCTGAATGATAATTACCAAGAAAAATAATGTCCAGGAATATATTTTGGCTCAGCATTATTATTATTATTTTTTTTTTTTTTTGCAATATTTAGAAATAGATTGCAATATTTTTTTGCAATATTTAGAAATAGATTGCAATATTTAGAAATAGATTTTTATGAAAATTGCAGCGATTTGCTGATTTGTAATACTGATGAAAAATGAAATGACCAATATATATACAGGCTACATTTCTGGATTTAGATATAAAAATTGAGGATGGGATTTTTCTTTATAAAATATTTGATAAAAAAAAACGCTTTCCCCTTTAAAATATTACGTATGCCGCATAAAGATAGCACCTGCCCTGTTTTTATGTTTTATGGAATCATTATGTCAGTGCTTTTGAGAATAGCTCGCGTTACCTTAAAATTAATAGATTTTATATCACCAGTTTCTAGCTTAGTAATAAGGATAATAAAACAAGGTGGGGATAAAAATAAAGTATTTAAACAGTTAAATAAAGCATTTTTTCGTTATCCTGATGCTTTTGAATCGTTTAAGATAAACCAGACTATATTAATAAAGGAAATTTAAAACTATATTAGCAATGTATAAAATGTATTTATAATTACATATAATAAATTTATAAAAAAACAAAAAAAATGTATATATGTAAAAATATTTTTAAACTTTATATATCTAATTTTAAATAAATAAGAATGTAAATATACTAAATACTAATCATAGTGGGGGTGATAAGTAGTTAAATGGATTAATCCTTAATCTTATAAATACAAGACTGAAAAATTAAAAAATATATCCATTTTAAATGTGGAAATTGATGAATCACACAGGTAAGAAATTCATTTTTATAGTATGAAAAGTTTAGTAACTGCAATTAAGAATAGGAAATTGGATCAAATGTTTGTAACATGTCTTCTTCCTAAGATTAAGGGTGGTGGTGTTTGATCAACACTGCTGGAGGCCATGATGTAATATACTGTCTTGTTCTTAAATCCCCGAAACAGTGTGTCATGGTAAACAACTGATGATCCATTGAAAAATAAATTATTGGTACTATAGTAAATTCGAGAGCGAGTTGATGCAGTGATTGCAGGTGGTTAAATAACTTACTGACTAGATGGTTTTCTAACGGTTTTCTAAATAACTTACTGACTAGATGGTTTTCTAACGAATGATAAAAATATTTTTTGTAGCTTCAAAGACTATATATATATATATATATATATATATATATATATATATATATATATATACTGTAGCGTTCAAAAGTAAGAGACAAAATTTAAAAACCTAATATTTGTAAAAATAACAACTGTGAAAAGCTGAAACTTTGACAACTGGTATTCATTATCACCCATACTAACATACTAAAATCTGAATCATTTGCAAAAGAGAGAAAACAACTATAACAATTATTTTTTTATTTTCAAAATAGGAACGTCAAAAATACCGATGGCAGTACTTTGTGTGAACAGTTGCCTAGCTGTTGGAAACTCTGTTCCTTTGCCTATCCTTGTGGCCACTAATAAGGGTGCTGGAGATAAACGTTTCGACTAGGCTGACGTTATCCGCCTGATGGTCAGTGACCCGAACCTTGGTTTAACCCCTAAGGAGACTGTCTTATCAGCAGGTGCAAAATACCGGGGCTGCTGTACTGCCATTTTGTTAATGGGTTCTGGACCATGCAGCAGCTTCTGGTTGGGCCTCTCGATGCCATATTAGTGGGTAATTGTTATGGTTTACCTTATCATGTACTACAAAAAATCATTCCTTTTTCCCTCTCTGCTCTGCTCGAAGCAAGTCTGTCGACCTATTCTACAAATCCAAAATCTCAATCATGAAAGGTTTTCAGAAAAAATACTCGATCAAACCCAGATCTCCAACTTCCAACGCGGACCCCCACTACCAATGTCTCCTTCTCCAACATCAGGTGTCTACGTTCCAACCTTCCATAGGTTCAAACTCTATTACAGGATACTAAGCCAGACCTATTATTCCTAAGCGAAACTGGCATTAGACCAACTTCTTCCCTAGATGAGTTCGTAATTAAAGGATACTCTAACTGAACCTCTAAATCTTCCCCCAAAATCGCCATGGGCATGGAGTATATGCCTACATTAAAGACGACTTTGCATGTGGTAGGGACATCTCTAGAGAAGATCCTAATTTACCTTACATGTGCTTCCGGGTTGCACTTGCTCACACTACTGCGTTTATCTTTCCACTATATCGTCCCCACAACAGTGGAATTACTATCTTCAATAGCATAAGCGAGAAAATTGACCATGTCACATCTGAGTACCCCTCAGCTAACCTCCACGTCTGTGGAGACTTAAATGTTCACAATGTGGAATGGTTAACTCACTCTAACAAGACCGATGGCGCGGGAGGTTCTGCCACGAGTTCTCCATTGCTTATGACCTCACTCAGATTGTCCAAGAACCCACCCGCGTTCCCGACACTGACGGTCAGTATGAAAGTCTCCTAGACCTCTTTCATACAACTTGCCCTGAGCTGTCCTCATCTTCCGTTCAGTCCCCACTGCGATCTTCCGACCACTCTGTTGTATCAGTCAAGATAAAAACAAAATGTAATAGGTCCTCAGTCATACCTCTCCATCGTACAGTGTATCGATATTCTATGGCTGACTGGGATAGCTTCTGTACATTTATATCAGACTTGCCTCTGCGTACCACGTTTAAAAAGGATATGCCCTCTATAGTATCAGACCTGACGGAATGTTTAACTGTAGGTATAGACAGTTTCATACCCTCGAAGAAGTTCTAGCAAAAACCTAACAGCCAGCCGTGGTTCTCCCCAGAATGTGCTGCTGCCATTGCGCACAGAAATCACTTTTTCCATTGCTTCCAACGTAATAGATGTACTGAGACTAATGCCGCCTTCAGGACTGCAAACAGCCACTGTAAAAAAGTAATAAAGAAGAGTTATATGCTCAGTCTGTCAAGTCCAAGGTAGCTGAGCAGCGGCTTGGTTCCCATTAGTTCTGGCAAATAGCAAACAGAATCTTCAACAGAAGTATGAGCATTATCTCAACTATCATCAATGGACCTGAGTTAATATCGTCAGCATCAGACAAAGCCAATCTCTCGGCCAAGAACTTTGCAGCAAATTCTACCCTTTACGACCAAAGCCGCCAACCCTCAGTATTCCCCTATATATCAGAAAGTATGCTAAGTGGCATACCGATATCTGTACGCGATGTTGCCAAGCTAATCAAACCCCTTGATTCAAGTTAAGCAATATATTCCAGTCACAGTGCTCATAAGGCTTCAGCCGGAACTAGCGCCCATACTTACCAAGTTATTTAAGCGTTGTCTTAAGAAGAAATGCTTCCCAAAACCTTGGAAAATCTCATCAGTATGCCCTGTATTTCAGAAATCATGTGATCGCTCATCTCCATCTCAGTACAGATAAATAAGTCTCCTATGTATCATGAGTAAGCTGCTGCTAAACAAGGAAGTAGTCAACGCTTCCCAAAACCTTGGAAAATCTCATCAGTATGCCCTGTATTTCAGAAATCATGTGATCGCTCATCTCCATCTCAGTACAGATAAATAAGTCTCCTATGTATCATGAGTAAGCTGCTGCTAAACAAGGAAGTAGTCAACGATCTCAGCAAAAATAACCTTCTTAGTGACATGCAATATGGTTTCCGTTCTGCTAAATCTACAACAGTCGTGCTTACAGTAATATCTCATAGGATTAGCGAAGCCCTCGATGGAGGCTTCCTCATTAGGGTAATTAATCTTGATATATCAAAGGCCTTTGATAAGGCGTGGCATAAAGTCCTACTTTACAAGATCTCCAGTCATGGTATAAATTATTTAATAACATTATTATTATTAATAATAATAATAATAATAATAATAATAATAATAATAATAATAATAATAATAATAATAATAAACACAATAAATATATATATATATATATATTTCTATAGAAATATTTCTTATTCACTTATATTATTTTTATATATGCTAATCCAGATTTAAGAAGCTCGATGTAATTACAGAGCATATGATGAATGCATTTTGTGCTACGGTACAGATATTGTCAAGAATTGTAAGTGTAAACTGAATTAAACCAATAAATTGTAAGATGGTCAACATCATAAAATTTGAAATATAGACTTTTGTCATTCATTCGTGTAATATATATATATATATATATATATATATATATATATATATATATATATATATATATATATATATATATATATATGAATGATTCTTACTCAACAGGTCAGGAATGGTTTAGCCTCTTCTTATTTAAAATGACGTCTTGTATGAATCATAATCTCATGTTTTTGCCCTAAATTTTAGATGTTGATCTTAAACGAAATTGATTACCCAGTACAGATAATTATGCGCCCCACTGATCCTTTATGTATGCGTATGTATTTAGGTTCGCATTTGTGTGTGCGTGCGTTTCATTTGGTTTCGCCGTTTTCCCCCCCATGTTTCGAATAAATGATGTCTTATCTCTTAACTGTGTTTATTTTGGCCCAAATAATTCATCAGTCGGTGTTTGAGATTTTCACTTCAAACCTTAGAAGATTTGGCTAACTTTCAAGTAGACATTCGCAGACTTGAAGCCGGGGCAAGGAATGGACAAGGAATAATAAATGTTAAAAGAAAATACCCAAGGCCGATCAGAAGGATGTGTTTATGAATACGTCTAAGATTAATACAATCTTATTTTTATTATTCGAAATATATATTCGAAGCCATTTTAAAACAAATATATGAAACATTACTTGGTTCAGATACAGTAACGCGCCTGTTCATTAACACATCCAACATTGCTAAGTTAAGTTCCATAAATTTGTTTTATTAATGACTCGAGATTATATATATATATATATATATATATATATATATATATATATCATATATATCATATATATATATATCATAAATATATATATATATATCATATATATATCATATACATATACCATATATATATATAATATACATATACCATATATATATATATATATACATATATATCATACTAGCAAAAGTACCCGTCGTTGACTGGGTTAAAAAACAGCCTACAGAAAATGGACTCTGATTTATGAAAGTATGATAGGTTATGAAAAAGAAGGGTTGTAAAGAGATAGCTTCGAATTCGCGGGTATCAAAACCAAAGCAAAATATGGTGAAATTAAAAATAAAATAGATAAAACCCATAATTTATTATACCATACCTGTTTACACTGAAACACGTATCACAATATTCTGTGGATCTATATTAAAAACCTTGTTAAACTTTGTGACATATTTCCATTCTATAGAGGTCAGGCGCGAACAAACACCCCATAATTTTATTATACCATATTTCTTCAAACTGGAACATAATTATCAAAGTATACTTACGTAGATAGATATGAAAAGTCTTTATTAAAGTTTGTGCCTATTTCCATTCTATGGAGGCCAGGCGCGAACGCAGACCCCACAATTTTATTATACCATCCCTATTAAAGTTAAAACATACTTATCAAAGTATTATTATGTACATCTATATGAAAAACACTTGTAAACGTTTTTTTTTTATTTAAAATTTTTTATGTCCATACTTTGTGGACCAGGCGCGTATGCAGACCCCACAGTTTTAATGAACCACCGTTCTGCCAGATCAAACATACCTGTGGCTCGATGCATCTTCTATCATTATATGTAATCAGTTTTTTAAAATAGTCAACCATATAGGCGCCTATTCGTGACCAGACACACACACACACACACAATCAACTTAGTATTATATATATATATATATATATATATATATATATATATATATATATATATATATTACGGGAGGAGCAGAAGGATTGCCTGTAGTACATATTGGATGAGAATAATAAGTAAAGTGACATTAATTTAAATAATTTTTTATAGTCTTAAACGACGGCGATCGACACATGCTGATCCTTGAAAATAAATAATGACCCGTTTGCCGTCTTGTCACAGATGTTTATTTCTATTTCTTTGTGATTTATTGACTTATAGGAACACAAAATATATTTTTTTTAATTCTTTTCATCGAATAGAATGCGTAACTGTTTCTTTTGGGCTCTTTCACTGTAATCAAGGCGTGTATGTATCGTCAGCTGTAAGTTGTAGTTGAAGAAAGAAAGAACTATATCCAATGAGGCTTAAAATGTGTTTGACCTTTTCTTGAATGTTCACATCAACGTTTGCAAAAAAAAGAAAAAGGGTAAATAGCAACAAAATGTGGAAATGTATAATTCAAACTGATTAGCTTAATAGATTACATGATGAGTCATACTTTTACACACACATATGAGTGAGACTGTAAGTATTAATACACTATTTTTTTAAATACCTACATACCCTAGTGTTTCATCTTATCGGGAAGCATCAATGCAGGGTGTCACGATTATTGCCGGTCGGGGAGCCATCTCGGTCGGGAAGACATCTCGATCGGGGAGCCGTTCACGAAGCCATCTCTGACTCCATTAGCAAGGAACAAACACAAACTGCCAACTTTTACCGCGAGAAATATCGTTGGAATTTAAATATTATTTTTTTTATGTCTATACGTCTGCACATAATGGTCTAATGATTATAACATCATGGTCTGTGCATGCGAGCTTAAGTGACCGGCTTTCATTTCAACTGTGAAGTGCTTAACAACAAGAACCGAGTTCTTAAAGGAGCTGACATAATTATTACTATAATTATTGTTTTTTAAATACCTACAGACACTAGTGTTTCCACTGAAACTGTATGTGAGGAGAACTCTCGACCTATATATGATCACCGAATTTTTGATTGACAGACTTGAAATGTGGTATATAGGGAATTTAAATATGAGGAAAAATTTTCATCCGGAAAAACGTCTGCTAATGGGTACAAAATTGTAAAAATTGGTACGTGTGGGGTTCATCTGATTTTTATCTGTTTGTTAACTGCTTCACGGCTACGCATGTACGAATCGGTCACGGAGCAGCTTCTTTAAGTTAAGAATGAATAGGTTGGAAAACTCATTTCAAAGATCCTGGAAACCCGGCCTAATAGTTATTGTACTACACTCATTGTTTTTACGTTTCGGTTTCAATCTCAGCCCGAGTATTTTTTTTTTACTCTTTAGAAAAACACACTTTTTTTACAAGGTGGTCACCACTTATCAAGGCCCGGAAGCCACTCAGGGATAAGGGTTATTGCAAGTACACTGCGTTAGTGTGGAGATTTAATAAAGTGTTTACTTAAGGGGGCGGTTTATCAGGAATTTGTTTACCTTGGACTTGAAGACATCCAGATTGTAGTCAGGTGGGAAGCAGGCAGACGGAACAGAGTTCCACAGGCGTGTAGTTCTAAGAAAGAAGCTTTGTTCATAGAATCCACGTTTTGATTAAGGCACAGATAAAGAGTGGGGAAAATTTTTGACAGTGGTTTCAGCTAGACGTGTGTTTTTCATAAAAAATTGGCGAAGGGGGACCAGAGATTGGAGTTCAGACGAGCACCTGCCATGGAAATAACGATAAAACAAGGATAGGCTCGCAACGTCTCTTCTGTGAGAGAGAGGTTGCAGGGAAGAGAAAAGGACATCCCCCACTAAGCCACGAAGTCTATTTTGTACTCTGTAAAGGCAAGATAGGCTGTTTTTAGCAGCTTCTGTCCAGATATGGCAGCAGTATTCCATCCTTGGACGTACTTGGCGTTCATATAAGTAGAGAATTACATCAGTAGTGAGATATCTTCTGGAGCGGTAGAAGAATCCCACCATCTTTCTAGCGACCTTGGCAACAGACTTGATGTACGTGTTCCATTTCAGATCAGGAGTAAAATTCAAACCCAGAAGCTTGTCAAAACACGTGGTTTCTCCTAGACGAGAGCCATCCATTTCAATTGATGCCAGATGGGGGATCAGAGCGTTTATGATGTAAAGATAGAAGTTTGGTTTTCGATGCATTAAAGGTAACCAGCCACGTCTTCCCCCACTGAACCACGCGCTCGAGATCAGAGGAGAGAATCAGAGAAAACTTTTGTCATTTACAGCCTTTGATGTGTTGCCGTAGATGGTCGTGTCATCCGCATAGATGTCAACGAATGATTTAAGTACGTGTTTAGGGAGATTATTGATGTAGATCAGGAAGAGAGTTGGGTCCAGGATGGGCCCTTGAGGGACTCCAGCATTAATACTGCAGACCTCTAATTTTTGTCTATCGACCACTACGCTTATGAGCCTATCAGAGAAAAATGATTTAATAATAGCGAAAACATTTCCAGTTATACCGTACCTGGAAATCTTGTGAAGTAGGCCCTTATGCCATACCTTCTCGAATGCCTTTGATATGTCAAGAGCAATTGCCCTAGAAAGGAAGCCTTTGTAAAAAGCTTCACTAATCCTATGAGATATAACCGTTAGCACATCTGCGGTAGATCTTGCAGAACGGAAACCATATTGCATGCCACTATGAAGTTTATTTCTGCTGAGGTGGTTGACTATTTTTTTTATTTAATATGGATTGCAGCAACTTAATCATGACAAACAGGAGACTTATTGGTCTATACTGGGATGGAGATGACTTTTCACCTGAATTCTTAAATACAGGGCATACTAATGAGGTTTTACAGGCTGTTGGAAAGCACTTCTCCTTAAGGCAACGCTTAAACAGTTTCGTAAGTATGGGAGCAAGTTCTGGTTGAAGCTTTTTTAACACTATAATTGGGATGCCGTCAGCTTTACTGGAATCAAGCTTCTTGATTAGCTTGGCGACCTCATGTCCAGATATTACTCGCATGCACTTCTCAGTTTTTTTCTTTGTTTACTTCACTTTTTTTATAAAGGAATTTAACGTTAAACTTAATGCCTAGGAACACCCGTGTACATCTGCTACTATAAATATATATATATATATATATGTATGTATATACATATATATGTATATACATATGCTAGTATGTATGTATATATATATATATATATATATATATATATATGTATATATATAATCTTTTGATTTGAAATTCAGGCATTTCACGTCATAAAATTTTAAATTCATTGAATCACTAAAGTGTGATATATATATATATATATATATATATATCGCATTTTAGTGACTCAATGAATTTAAAATTTTCATTGAATCACTAAAATGTGTTATATATATATATATATATATATATATCACATTTTAGTGATTCAATGAATTTAAAATTTTATGACGTGAAACGTTTGAATTTCAAATAAAAAGAATTTTATTACTCTATTTAAGAGAACGAACCCATTTTAAATATTATATAGGATTTCAATGTCTAACATCTCTTCAGAGGAGAAAATATTAGCAAATAGTTATAATGGTTTACACCTTATTTACTAAAGTCAGTGAATAACTAACATTTGATTTATTTGCTCTATCTTGTATATCGAGCAATTCTTATTTAGGTGGGATTGTACTTATAGAATATTACTGCTACTAATATCTTGTAAGACTTATAATCACAGGTTTCCATACCTGTTGATTGTTAGATAATTTTATTCTGAAGTACATATATATATATATATATATATATTATATTATATTATTATTATTATTATTATTATTATTATTATTATTTTTATTATTATTATTATTACTATTATTATTATCATTTTTAAGATTATTACCCCGCAAAACAAAGAATCAGTATAGACAGCGAGAGAATGATAGATAGTTTAAGAGAGAAAATAGAGAGAGAGAGAGAGAGAGAGAGGAGAATATTGGGATAACTAATCACAAAGAGACTGATATACATAAATACATAGTACATAATACACACGAATATAGCGATAGCCAGTTATGAAAAACGTGCACTATATAAATCGATGTGTCCAAGTTTTAAGAGGTTAAGATAGATAGTAAAATATGAACAGATTTGGATACATATATATATATATATATATATATATATATATATATATATATATATATATATATATTAATATACAGTGGATTGATTCATACGCTTTGAAATAAATAGATGGATAAGACAGACAAACATCAAAAGATTGACATAGATAACAAATGTTAGTTATCAACTCTCAGGATAAATTGATTTCTTTAATGTATATAGTCTTTTATGTTCCATGTTAGCACCACACTATCGCCTTAGTATTTCTCACAGACGGCGCACCCATTGCAAATCCTTCTCATGTATGTAGCAAATCTTTTTTCCCCATTGTAAGTAAACACGAGCCAGGTAAACGGGAACAGTGCCAATTTCAAAACACTGATATAAAATTTGTTTGCAAAAATCTCGGTTGGTTTACACCTGGGTTCAACTAGGTTCCACTTGGTAGTATTTATTTAAATGTTCATTATCTGCGTCCATCCACGTTAATGCAAATTTGATAACAATAAAGTATAGTATTTAAAAGTAACGTGGATTATACAAATGTGCTCAATGATTAAAATATTATTACATAAACATAAAAAAACGATTAGCACCCTTTCCTGTAATAGACCAAAGCTATTTCACCTCCCTATTTTCTCTGTTCAATTGTTTTTTATTAACAACTGCTCGACTGTGCTTTAATCTATGAGCCGCCCCGTAAAACAACTTTACAACAAGCCCTGGTCTAACTAGAACAATTGTCAAAATTCCCCTTATTCTTTACCTTTGTTTGAAACCAAATGAAACATCATGAGCAAATATTTTTTAGAATTGCCATCTTATGGAACATAATACCGCGAGGCTGGTTCCCCGCTGACTATAACACGGTCTCTTTAAAATCAAAAGTACATGGTGGGTCACGGGAAACGGATGTTTTTAAGGAAAACAAAACTCTGAGAATATTAATTATGAGCAGGCTTAAAGACTACCTTCCTCACTCCCTATCCTTTATTCACGGAGAGCAAGGGGCGTTCTAAAAATACCCGTTTCCCGCGACTCACCCTGTATAATAAAAAATAACATTCTATAAAAAATTCATCCCTTTGAATCTGTCTTCAGAGCTATTCCAGATTAGGTTTGTGGGATAAATCTAGAAATATATAGTCCATTCACTTCAATATTTAACTTCTGAAAATAATAGCTAGTGTTTTTTTTTCAGATGGGACTGCCTGCGATTATACACCTTTGTGTACAAAATATATCTACTTTTAATATAGCATTTAGTAGTGATTCCCCTTTTTACCTTATATAAAATGAC
This sequence comes from Euprymna scolopes, assembly GCF_053919585.1. Lineage (NCBI taxonomy): Eukaryota > Metazoa > Mollusca > Cephalopoda > Sepiida > Sepiolidae > Euprymna > Euprymna scolopes. The sequence continues at coordinate 133,891,639 of NC_136490.1, read as the reverse complement.
GTGGACAACGTGTTTTAATAGGCATAATTATTTTTTCACTGCGGCACATTTAAAGTCATATTGCTGCAAGTGTTCAACGTAAGAATGCTAACATACATAAATGTACAACTGGATAGTAATTTCATTTAGTTTAAAACTAAATAGATGTTCGCAAAATTTATCCTCCTCAAATCTGCTTGAAATCACGGCAAAGTGTTGTAAAAAAGGATAAACAGTTCTACATCTATTCTATTAAATGTTTAGTAGCCAATCAAAGCATGAGGTATGTGTGCCACATCTGGCCTGGTGCATCTACTAGTAGCCTCTCGCTCTTTATATATAAAATGGCTAGTATTATATTTAGTTCTATTATTAATTTTACTATCTTTTATACTTTAATTAATGTTCAATATAATTACAACCTTTACTACTTTTCTTTACTGGTAGTAGCGACTTTATAACCCTTCCTTCGATTGACAGTAATGGTAGTGTTTCTTATTTAATAGTATTATTTTCTGATTATTCTTTTATTCTCTTTTCTTTAATTTTACCAATGGCAATGGTACTTCAAAATTCTCATTGTAGTTCATAGCATAAATATCAATATTATCTCTATAGTTCATTTTTATAAATCATTTTATTTAGATTTTTGCTACAGTATTTACGTTGTTGTTGTTATTATTATTATTATTATTAGTAGTAGTAGTAGTAGTAGTAGTAGTAGTAGTAGTGCTTGGAGTTTTCACACAGACGATCGAAGATCTCTCCTTGAATACAACCTGTAGTGTTCCTGAAAGCTGAGTGACAAGTTTTCGCAGATTTCCAGTACTCTATATCCCTTACTGTAATATTTTCAAATGAATTTGCGTTATCCCAACAGCTGCTCGTCATTGATTTCTCGCTGGCAGCGGCGATTGACCTTCACTAGAATTTGAGTGGCAATGAGACTCGCCAAGGTCCCTGTTCTCTTAGCACTTCTCCAGCAAAGGTCTGTTCAGTACTCTCGGTCTTTCCATCTTCCTTGACCTTTCTTTGCTATTTGGTACACTATTATAGGAGACGGTGATGGGGCAATGGGAGGCAATTGGGAATGGGATAGATAATTTATAGACACGTAGCTTTACTGTTCTTAGTTCCATGTAACGCTTCTTCATGTGTTACCTCTGTAGCAGTTTGTCTTGCCCACTCATGTGGCTCACGTGTATTAGTCTCCACATTCAAGGATTTCCTTAATATTTCAGCTGTTTTCATTATTATCAGTTGCTGCATCTTTCCACCAATTCTTCTGATTCCAATTTCACCCATTCTTTTTTAAACGCTTTTCAGAATTGTTTCTAGTACTTCTATTATTATAGGTATTATCCTGATTTTCTTCATAATTCGTATCCCTTATAGCTCTCTGGTTAGCTCTGTGTATTTGCTCCGTTTTTTTCTTTTCTTTGATATTCAGCCTGTGGTCAGCTGGAACAACAAAGTCTACGATTAGACAGGACTTTTCATTCTTGTTAATTTTTACGATATCGAAACTTCTTGCTTGGATGGGTTTATCTGTTTATAAGTCCATGTTCAATTGAATTTTGTGATACTCGTTTTGAATATTGTTGCAGGCTTATGCTTGTACCATTTATCTGTGCGTTCGTGATGCAGTTGTTTGCATAATTCCCAGTGTACTACCCTACTCACTTGGTCGTGTCTGTTCTTGTATTTCTTTTGGGCCAGTTTGCTGCATTCGCTTACTATAGGGTTTATCGTTTCGTCTCTTTGTCCACAAATTCTACATTTGCTGCTTTCTTGTTTTTTTTCTTTAATCTTTACTTTGGTGTGGTTGGTTCTTATTACCTTATGTTGCAGTTACTATGGATTCAGTTTCTCGGTTTATGTGTCTTTTGTTCACATCCATGTCCAAGTGTTTTTGTTATTCTCATCTTTTGTCATACTTTTTTTTATTAATATTGTTTTTATATTATTATTATTATTATTATTATTATTATTATTATTATTATTATTATTATTATTATTATTATTTGCAACGAAATCAACCATGAGAGCAGTTCTGTGAGTTATGTGTAAGAAACTGAAAATTCATTTTACGATTTGGGGGCTCGTTCAGCAACTTTATATAAATATTTTATATTCACTTAAGCAACATTGAATTTAATTATTGGAATTCTTTTTGAGATGAAAATCTGTATATTTCTTTTTAAACCATTCGCTTTGAGGATTTACCATTGCATGAGTCTGCATGCACGCTGGACATTTTACTCCTGGTTTGTCTTTTTCCTCCCATTTTCGCCCTATGTTTAACTAACATAAACACAATTTTAACAATTCATGACTAACCACAATAAAGTGCTAATTTATAATTTACTAATTCCTTTCTTCCCCTCTGAAGAGAAAATAGCATTCTTTGAAACTCCTCGGAATAAGGATATGTTGAAAACTGTTTTTGGAGTATTCTGTCAAACGATGAATTACTGTTAAATTATAATTTACTGTTTAATTTCTTTTCTTTCACTTATGACAAGCTCTACACTCGATTTTTTTCAACTAAACCGAACATTACTCATCAATACATCTATGAGAGACGTGTCAGGCATTACCATTCAACAACATGGTACGTAACAGGAAAAAAAAGAATAAAAGGAACTTATATTCCCTGATGAAGATTCTGTTATTGATAGAAATATCGAATTTGATTTTAACAAAATAATGTTTGTTTATTAAAAGGAAAAAATCTGCGCTTGTTTCGTCTTTAAATCGTTAAACTTTAAATAAATATTAATATTTTTATAAAGTTTAAGTTTACACTTGCTTGTATCGGGTAAACATTTCATTTGATTGTTCTCTCTCTCCCCCCCTCTCTCTCTCTCTCTCTCTCTCTCTATATATATATATATATATATATATATATATATATATATATATATATATATATATAAAATAAAAAATTACAATTACATTTACCAAAATGATCCAAGATGGTAAAATATATATATATATATATATATATTATAAATATTAAAGAATTAATATTTATAAAGTTATCTCAACCAGATGAAAAAGCTCAATAAAACCAAATTGGAGATAGAGCATATAATACGAGAAAACAGTAAATAAAACATGTTAACACACTTTGAAATGAGTTAAAAATGTATTTAATCACAAAAGGGAACACTAGATACGGGGATAGTCCTTAATCCACGGAGTTTCGAAGAAATACTTTCCTTCTCAGAGGGTAGGAATTAGCAAAATGCGGGATCAGATACATACATACACACATACACATACACACGCATCTACCCCTATACACGTATATACAATTAAATAAATATATATATATATACTAATGAAAATATAAATATACAGACATATATAGACATATACGCACACATATACATATATACACATATACACAGACATTTATATATGTTTATTCTAAGCAAACAATGTAAAGTTTGGATAGATAAATAATAATAAATAAATATATAAATAAATACATGGGTGTAGTTAATAATGCGATGTTAGATGGACGTATCGTAAGTCCATATATATACGGGGTGGGCCCCTAACACGGTGCTTTGAGCATACATATATGTACATATACATATATACATACATATACATATATACATATATAGAGAGAGACATGTATATACTTATACACAGTAAATAAAGTAAAGTTACGATGAAAAAATAATAATAATAAATAATAATAATAATAATAATAATAATAATAATAATAAATAAATAAATAAGTAAATACATGGGTGCAGTTAATAATGCGAGGTTAGATAGACGAATCGTTAATTTAACATATACATCTTAACTTTCACAATCTAAGGGGCCCACCCAATATATCGGTAAAACTGACGATGCGTCTACCTAACCTCGCATTATTAACTGCACCCATATATTTATTTATTTATTCATTATTATTTATTATTTATTTATCCTAACTTTACTTTATTTACTTGGTATAAGTATATGCATATACATATATGTATATATGTATGTATATATATATATATGTATATATGTATATATATGGATGCCTGAAGCACCGTGTGAGGGGCCCATTCTGTATATACACTTGTGCCCGATATTATTCATACCCCCCCCCTTGAAATTGAGTTTATTAGGTGTAACTTTGTAAGAATTTATTGTTTACGTCCATATTGATACATATTCTTAATAAACCTCTTCTGATCATTTTCGTCATTTTAAAATCTCGGGATACTTGTAATAAAAGAAATATACAGCTATTTATAAAATCTGCAATGTTCAAAAATAATCATACCCCCTTATTTTTTCAGTATTAATCGAGTTTCTGACTGTTTGTTTCCTGTTTGATTCTTATTTTGAATGCTTTTATACAACCTTTTATTAATTTCATTTCGTTTTTTGCATTTTTCAGAAATTAAAATGATATCAACTGAAAACCAATAAAAGAATAAAAATTATTAGAATGGGGAAGAAAAAAGAGCTTAGTAATAATCTTAGGACTAAAATTGTGAAGTCACATAAAGATGGTTTCGGTTACAAGTCAATTTCCAAGAAATTTGAGGTCCCTACAGCAACAGTACAGAGCATCATCAAAAAATTCCAGAGCCACCACACAACAAACAACTTGATTGGTAGAGGAAGGAAAAGGAAACTGTCTGCTAGAGCCACCAGGAATATTGTAAGAAGTGTTAATGCAAATCCAACCACCACTACTAAGGACATTTTAGAAAATCTGGAGTCTTCTGGCATAAAAATATCAAGGCAAACACTGCAAAGGACTCTGCATGAAAATGGTCTGAAAGGAAGAAGACCAAGAAGGACTCCATTGCACACCGGAAAACACCTTGCAGCACGTCTAAAGTTTGCTAGGACCCATGTGTATTCTCAAGAGTCCGTTTTCTCAAGTATTTTGTGGACTGACGAAACAAAAATTGAATTGTTTGGCCATATGGATGCATCTTACGTTTGGAGGAAAAAAGGAGAAGCTTACAACCCAAAGAACACCATACCCACGGTGAAACATGGTGGTGGTAGCCTAATGTTTTGGGGCTCCTTTTCGGCTAGTGGTCCAGGTAGTTTGGTCAAGATAGATGGAACCATGAAGAAGGAGCAATATTTGGAGATACTCCAGAAAAACATTAGACAGGATGCGGAGAAGCTCCATTTAGGACCAAACTGGGTCCTTCAACAGGATAATGATCCAAAACATACTGCCAAAATAGTCAAGAAATGGTTTGAGGATAATCAAATTAATGTTTTGGAATGGCCTAGCTAGAGTCCCGACCTGAACCCTATCGAAAACCTCTGGCACATATTGAAAACTGAGAGTAAAAAGCGGAAACCTAGAAATTTGAGGGATTGGAGAACTACTGCATTGAAGAATGGTCAAAAATCAGTGTTGATGCTTGTAAAAACCTTGTTGATAAATATCCAAAACGGTTACAGGCAGTTATTAAGAATAAAGGGCATGCTATTGACTATTAGTAAGAGAGGTATGAATAATTTTGAACTAGTGCCATTCTTGTTTTTCTTTGTATAATGTTTCAAACTTGCATAATTTATTTATTTGTTGAGTTTAAATTACATGCTTATGCTTGATTTATTGTTTGAAATCCCTTTGCTATTGTCTACCTTCTGGTTTGAGCAATATTCTTATAGAAATCTCAAAGATCCGAGGGGTATGAATAATATCGGGCACAAGTGTATGTGAATTTAACGATACGTCCACCTAACCTCGAATTATTAACTACACTCATGTATTTACTTATTTAATTTATTATTATTTATCTATCCTAACTTTACCTTGTTGACTTAGTATAAAATATATACATGTATGTGTATATGTATACATATATATATATATATATATATATATATATGTATATGTCTATATATATATGTATATGTCTATACATATCTGTATGTTTATATTTTTATTAGTATCTATATTTATGTAACTGTATATACGTGTATATGAGTAGATGCATGTGTATGTGTATGTATGTATATGTACATCTACATCTTACTGGAGATCGAAATCTCCACATGTATGTATATAGGTAGGTGTTTGTATATATATATATGTATATGTATCTCTATATATTTGTGAGTGTATATATCTGTATAAGACTTGTGTGTATGTATGTGTTTATCTGCATATGGATCCATGTACGTCTGCATATACATTGTTTATATATATATATGCGTGTGTGTGAGTACGTGTCTGTATATGGATGTGTAGAAATGTACATATATATGTGTATGTATATATGCGTATTTGCGCGTGCAACGTATGTATTATAAAAAAAACACAACCCATTGAAAACTTATATGGACCAGTCGACGTATACTGACTACGAAAATTTTAAATAGACCGTGTACCTCTCAAAAATATGAAATCAACACTAACACACTAACATTTTCCCTCTCTCTCGCTCCCACTCTTTCCCCCTCTTTCTCTCTCTCTCTCTCTTTCTCACCTACTTAATATACCTCACTGAACAAGTAAAAGGCAATTAAAATTTAAAATTTACATTTCACCCCTCCTCTCGTTACCCCCTCCCTTTTCTCTTTTCTTTATCATCCTCTCTTCACCTCCCCCTCCCTATATCAATATATCTCCACCCACGCCTACCTAAATCTGCTACCCCCATCACACACAATGCAATCTAATATATTTTAACCCTCAACACTGAAATATTGTCAATACCCGTCTGTCGAGTAAAGGAAGCAATGTGCATCTACCTTAAGTTGCGAAAGAATTGCCCCCTTCCGCGAATTGATAGTCAGTTAACAATTACTAGCCAGCAAAGCTTAGGTAATCAAAGAATAGCTTTCCGGCACCAGCCACAAATGCATCTGAAAAAAAAAACTCGACCACTGGGAAGAATCTCCCTTTAAATAACCAAAAGGTAATGTGATTAACTGTCACTTGACCTGTGGAAAAAAAGCTTTAAAAAGGCAGAGAAGGCAAGACAATCTCTTTTTTGTTAGTAAGAAACGTAAGTGCACACCGCTCTCCCTCTCTTGAGTAATCATTTTATTTTTCACACATTCCCCAGGAAAGAACAAAAAAAAAAAAGAAAATAAAGGAAAACAAAAAATATAAGGCATGCACTTACTCAAGGAAGTTAACCTGTTAGTATAATTTTTTGGTGTCTTTTTTTGTTGGTTACTAATTATTCATGGAGGAGGCTAGGTCAACCTCGCCGCATGCTCCGGGGTGCACAACTTGGACAATACCATTTCTGTCTGGCAGGAGGTGAAGACTCGATTCCCACACACTGGAAGTGACACCAGTCATCACATCCGTCGCAACAGATCATGTCCTGATCACTTTGTGGAGAACCGCATATAGGACAAAGCCAAATTACTTCGTTGGCAGGTGCTGATTGAGAAGGAATAACGTTAATCCAATCCTCAAGCCTATCAACAGATGCAGGTATGGATCCATCTTGATCCTCTCCACTTAAGGATAATTCAAGGGGGAATAGGTTTTTTAACGAGTGAATACGCATCGCATCACTCCCCTCTTTTACCCTGGCTGACCTGACTACCCATTCGTCTCCGTAAAACATCTCCAAAATGATCCCAAGAACCCCAAACGGCTGAGGCTTATGTGGGCTCCTCACCAATACCACATCTCCAACCTTTAATCTGTTTTGGAAGGGCACTCTTGAACGCCCCTGGGGTTCTTCCCGGAGGCTCAACAGGTACTCATTATACCACAGAGTGCGGAAACTCTCCAGGCACTGGTCCCGAAACTGCATGGTTTTGAGCAGCCTTTCTCGGCTGGGTGGGAGGTGGGAGGCAAAATCCTCATCGTTCAGATCTAAAAGCAACCCAGGACTCTTATTAGGCCGCAAAACATGTTAGGAGTTACTGCCTCCAACTCTTTCTCTGTAGATTCTCGATAAGTCAGAGGGCGGTTATTGATAGCTCTTTGGATATCCGATATGACGGTAAGTAACGAAAAATAATCCATCTCACCTCTACCAACCATCTTGTAAAGACAATTCTGGATACTCCTCTCCCAAACACCTCCCACCCAAGGTGAGTAAAGTGGAATGGGACAGAACTTGATAGAACGTGAGCCAAACTTCTGTTGGCAATCATGGTTTAGCATCAACCTTTTAAACAATCGACCGCCTCCTACGAAAGTTTTAGCATTATCACCGTAGATGGTAGACGGGATGCCATACAGGTTCGTGAACCGCACCACTGCCTGCAGAAAGGCCAACACACTCATGTCAGGTACCACTTCGATGTGTATAGCTCTGACACTGAGACACGTGAAGATCAGTAGATACATTTTCACCTCCTTACCACCTTGCCTAACCCAAAGGTGACCGGTGAAATCCACTCCCGTATGCTTGAAGGGAACTTCCAGTCCAATACGGGCAGGTTATCTACATTGGATGGCAAGACTTGTCTGGCATTGTACCTTCGGCACAGTGCACATGAAGTAAGGATCGTCTTCACTGCCTGTCTGTCTTTTGGCACCCAGTAACCACAACGTCTCAGTTCCGCTAAAGTGGATGCAATCCCTAAGTCCTGGCACCTAGCATGCACATCCATTATGATAAGCTTGGTAATCGGGTGACTCTTTGCAAACAGAATAGGGTGTTTAACCTCCCTGCTAAAGTGGAGAGATCTACCAATTCTGCCACCTGACCTGATTAGACCTTCATCATTAATAAACAAATCAAGGTCCCGCACCAACCCAAGTACACTCTGGCCCGAGGGATCTAGCAAAAAATCTAGTTCCTCAGCATATACCTGGCGTTGCATCGTCCGCATAAGCAAAACTGCTGCCAGTTTTTCACTGTCGACTTCTAACCGACACAAGCGATTGATAAATTTCAGGACTAAGGAAAGCACTCTTAAGAGTTTATTAAATGAAGTGAACGTTTTCAGGAGCAGAACAGTAGGTGGTTCCTCTCCATGGAGGATCGCAGCATTCCAAGACGCACGAGCTATACCTTGGCTGCGTTTGTTGAGGCACGGCAAGTCTTGAGTAGCCCAAGGAGTGGTGCCGCCATTCAACCAACCTGGACCATAGCACCAGAATTGGAAGCAGGTTTTGAACCTTTCCAGCGTTGTTCCCCTTGTGATCAAATCAGCGGGATTCTCTGCCGTTGGAATGTACCGAAATGAGGGATGCAAGCTGAGAGTGGCTTCCAATTCAACGCTCATCTGCTGGATATCCTTTAGCCTATTTTGGGCAAACAGGTTCTTGCTCGCGATGGTCCCTGAGATAAGCCAAGAGAGGACCACTTGAGAATCTGTGGCCACGTGAATTTCAGAAGGATTGAATCCTCCAAAATTTCTTAGAATCGTAGGTAGGCACTTCATGGCCAGGAACACTGCTATGAACTCCAGAGTAGGAAGTGTTTTCTTTTTCAAAGGAGCCACCCTAGCTTTGGCAAATACCAAACAAGATCGACACTTCTGAACCACATATGCCGCGAACCCATAGGCCTCCGGTTAGGGTTCACAAAATAGGAAGAGTTCGCCAGGTTCACTCTCACTGAGTGCCTTACGGGGAAAGGAAGTGGTCCCCAATCCAGAAAGATCTGAAGAAAGTTTCTTCCATAAGGAAAAAAATTCAGGTGGAACCAGCACATCCCACCCTAATCCTTTCTCCCAAACCCTGCTTAGCAGAATTCGACCTCGCAATGAAACGGGTAAGCACAACAATAAAGGATCATAAACTCTTGCGGTCTCCCCGAGAATTAGTCTTTTAGTAGAAGCATCAGGGTTGCATTCAACTGCAGCCAATCGAAGGGTGTCGGAGAGAGGACAGTACCGATAACCAAGTACCTTTTCCCAACCACTGCGATGGACACTCAGTGTACCATGCTCCTCCATCTTGCTTCGAATTCCTGCATGGTCAGAATTGCATGACTGCAGTTCGAAGCCTCCCTGATGTAACCGCTCCCGAGAGAGAGAGAGTATATAATCCACACAGCTCCTCTGGACTATCACTAGACATGATGAGATTATCCACATAAAAACGATTTTCCATCATAAATCTGCAGTTATCCATAGGAAACTGTGCAGCATGATACCGGAGAACATTGTTTAAAATAAATGAACTGGAAGCAAACCCCAAAATGATTGTGTTGTACCTTAAACAACGTAGTCGTTCACCGTCCTTCAAAAATAAAAACAGAACCTGTTCTTATCCGATTCCAACTTCAGGCGGATCATCAAAAAGGCCTTCTTGATGTCCGCCAACACAACATGATTACTGGAGCGGAAAGTGAGTAGCAAATCCAATAGGTCAGTTGTTAAGTTAACTCCCTGGTAAGTAGCTACATTCAAAGATGGAGAGTCCCCAACTTTGAGGCTACAGTTGAATACTGGCCGAATTTTGGTGGTCGTAGTCAGGTCCGATTTCACAACTGGTCTATGCGGAATCCAAATAAATTCGTTAAATCTCTGAGGAGGCACAAAAATCTCCTCTATTATACCCTCCCGTTCTTGCTGCTGAAAAACCTGCAGATAGTCCTGGTAAAGCTGTTTCCTCTCCAGGTTTCGAGCTACATGTTCTAATATGCTCAAGGCGACAGCATGGTTGGATGGAACACGCGATATTTTATCTTCCTCCCAGGGCAACTGAACATAATACTTGTTATCTTAAAACAGGATGGATTGTTGGAAGAGCGCAATCTTCCGCTCATCATAATCTGTTAATCCTTGTTCTCTTATTCCCAGTGACTCCACCCCGAACATTTTCTCCAACCCCCTTTCCACGTCACTGTCGGGGAAAAATCACTAAGTGGATCGTCGTACTTTCTCTGTGACTCCAGCATGAAACAAAGGTGAGCGGGATTGACTTCAGCCGTTGATGCTAGAACAGAATTGAATGTAAGGCTCTCTGGGTTCGCATCCAGAGAATGGTCTAAATCAAGGAACTGCTTCACCTCACCAAAGGGACCAGTCTGTTGGAGTAATAAAGGTTTGTCCATACAAACAAGGAACCAGTTGGAGAGTTCCCAAGCTTTGAATAAAATCCAATCCAATTATTCCATGAATTGGAATGAAGTTTGTGTCTCTCTCAAATCTACCCGTTAGGGGGCCATTATGACGTTGGAACTAATTTAAAAGAGTATCTAACTCCTCAATGTGCACAGATATATCCAGATCCCCCTGTACTAGTACAGGAAGAGAATATGGAGAATGAGATCCAACACTCACCTCCAATTTTACTTCCCTAAAGTGCCTATTACAGTCTCCAAGTATGGTAGTCAATTTAAGTTCGCAATCCAGTCCAATGGACGCTAAAGGACCAAGGGGTTCTAACACCTTACCCGACAGATAAGTCCGGCCACTGCCAGTGTCCAACAAACAGTTGGCGGAAACCTAATTGCCATCCTTGCCCAAGGTAACACACAAAACAGGCGGGAGGCATGAGAAGTTTCCACCTGGAGTGCGACAAGTAGAGTTAGCCTGAAGTGAAGAATCCCTTCGAGAGGGACCAGGCCTTGGCTTTGAAACACCCCCCAATTACCCACGACTAGTATTAAGGGTGGAGCCAGGGAGCTCGTCTCCCTTGATGAGAAGACGTTTAACCGCTTCCCTAGTATCCTGCAAAATGGACGACAAGGTGGGGATTCTCTTCCCAGAAATTTGAATCAGCTCCCCTCGGACCTTTCTGGGGAATTTGGAAACGAGAATCTTCGCCATAAGTCGAGCCCTCGAAGAATGGTCCTTAGAGAAAGAACAGTCAAATGAACCTTCCAGCTCTGCCAGAAGAGAGGCTGCTTTGGTAATGAAGTTCGTCAGAGTGGTATAACCTCTATCTCGTTTATAGGTCAAGTCCAAAATGTCTTGGAATATGTGGTCTATTATTTCATCCTCATCGAGGTATTCGCTCTTCAGGACAGAAAGGACCACCTCATAATTCCTATTGCAAATAGTTATATGATTGATGAGCAACAAAGGTTGACCGGACAGCGAACATTTCAGGAAATTCAGTCTTTCAGCATCGTTAGCCATGCCGGCCACACAATTTTCAAATCTGGATAGGAAATTCCTGAAACTCATGGGGTTGGATTGCATCTCCAACCCATCAAAGGTAGGCCATGTAATCTGCAGCTGAGGCGGCTTCACGATAAAAGAAGACGCACCTCTTTCAATTCCAGGGGAACATGGAACAGAACTTATAGACTCAGACGTAGGAGGGAGGAATTTTATTCGAGCTGCTCAAGTTCCCTTCTGAATCTCAGGGTACGTGCCAGAGATTCTTTCTCAATTTGAACCCAGTTCTCCTCCTCAGATAATAGCTGAATCTTGCTAACACAAATGTCAACTTCAGTCAAATATTCGGTAACAGATTTCTGCAATGCAGCAAATGATTTACTGGAAAGTTTATCTTCCAAGCGAGCCATCTCCAGAATAGTTCTGATTTTGGTCTATAGAAGAGAAATACTTTTTCTGTAAATCTGCCTTACTTCTATCCATGTTAGTAAAGGTTTCTTTCGCAAAATGTGAAAAAAATTAATTTTCCCTTAAAATCCAACGACTGCTCAGTCGAGTAAAGGAAGCAATGTGCACCTACCTTAAGTTGCGAAAGAATTACCCCCTTCCGCGACATGACAGTCAGTTAACAATTGCTAGCAAACAAAGCTTAGGTAATCAAAGAATAGCTTCTGGCACCAGCCACAAATGCATCTGGAAAAAAAAAACTCGACCACTGGGAAGAATCTCTCTTTAAATAACCAAAAGGTCATGTGATTAACTGTCACTTGACCTGTGGAAAAAAAGCTTAAAAAAGGCAGAGAAGGCAAGACAATCTCTTTTTTTTTTTTGCTAGTAAGTAAGGTAAGTACACACCGTTCTTCCTCTCTTGAGTAATCATTAATCCCCTCTTTTATTTTTCACACGGTTGATGTTTCTACATTTAAAATGTTACTTAATGTTTTCTTTTATGTAGCTTTGTTATTATTTCATCGTAAACGCTTGGCTTTATCCGGCTGTTGATGTCATGCGCTGAAGAAAGCCGAGCCGAACGCTGAGTTACGTTTGGTTCGTTAAATGCCTAAGTACCAAGTATTTATTAAAAAATACTTACACAACCCTTTGAATTTTAATCATTGTGAATTTATTCAAACAGTTCTTTGGAAAATAAATATTTAATATAAAGTAGCGCTTGTGCACTTATGGTACCGTGCTATTTTAAAAAATATTTTCACGTTAAATTCAAGTTTTACAATAATTTTTTGTTTATTAAATTGTTAGGTGAAAGTACAGATAACCCGGTCAGTTTCTAATGTGTGGAAAATCTAGCACCCGAAAGAAGGATAATCTGGATATTAACAAAAATACAATTTGCCCGCCCCAGTCTCGAAGGATTTCTCCTCCACTGATCGAGGAAAAAAAACGGTGAAGTGTAATTCACTTTGTTTCCCTCCTCGCTCTCTCTATTCTTCTCTTAATATCCGTCTCTCATTCTCTCTCTATCTTTCAATCTATCTTTCTCTCTATCACCCTGTCATTGAGCTCCTTTCTTTCTCTAACTCCCTCTATCTCTCACTTTCTCTCTTCTGATCTGTCTCTCTCCCTCTCTGTTTCTATTCTGTCCTTCTCTCTGTCTCTATCACTCAATCCCTCCATCTATCTCTATCTCCTCTTTCTCTTTCCCTCTCACTTTCTCTTTTCTATCTCTCTATCTTTCTCTCTATCTATCCATATCTAATTCCTTATCCTGTTTTAGTCTCCTAAATAATTACGGTGAATAACGCATTGTGAAAATCTGGATAAATCCTAGTTTAGTCATCTAATTTACTTACTGTGAGAATAGAAGTAATTCGGAAATTACTGCTACCTTGAACAGCACCAGGAGTAACTGGTAAAACCTTTATAATAAAATTGATTTTAACAGCCATTCGGTGACAAAATTACATAGCCTTAGCCTTTGCTGTATGCGGAACAGCTGCGACCTTGCTATCATGTAGAAGAACTACTCATTCTACTTTGAAACTACTATTAAACATCCAATTTTTCAAAAATCCTATGTTCAACATCTCCAAAACATCCAGTATGGGGACAAATATTGCAGAAATGCAAACTTATTCATTGGGATGAATGCACAATAGTACGGGGAAAAAATCACTTGAGGCTCTTGGCCGATCCTTGCAAGATTTGCGTGGCAATGTCAGACCATTTGCGAATGCAGTAATATTGCTTGCAGGAGACTTCAGACAAATGTTACCTGTAATTTCTCAATTAACCCCAGCAGATAAAATAAATGCTTTCCTCAAATACTCTACTTTTTGGTGCCATGTGAAGACAGTAACTTAACTCAAAATATGCGTGTCCAGTTACAGAATGCTCGATCCGCACTGCAATCACCATCAACAAAGCTCAGAGAACATTCTTTACAATTGGGTGGCTTATAACTGTACACTGACTGGTTTATAACATGGACAATTTACGTTGCTTGTTCAAGAGTCAGCAAACCAGATAATCTCTATATCAACTTAGAAAATGGAGCAACAAAAACTGTGTACCCATACGTACTAGGAAATTAAACCTATAAGAAACATGCATTTTCTCATTTTGGAATTTTTGCATACCACTAATCTGAGCCACAGCAACGCGTGGAAGGGTACATCGTATATATATATATATATATCTTCTCTTCTCTTCTCTCTCTATATAAATAAAATGAACTCATTTTTTCCGTCTGATTTTGACCTTAATAAGATTAAAAATCAAGATATTTCATGCAAATATAATATGCACAAACGGCAGAACAATATCTGAGGTGTGTTATAGGCTTATTATTTCTCAAATTCCTCGATAATCTTAGATTTCTATACTTTTTTCTGCTGAGAAGTCACGACCAAAATCGGTTAAGATCAATGGAAGTGGTAATATATTTTCTCCGCCAGAAGAGAGGCTGCTTTGGTAATGAAGTTCGTCAAAGTGGTATAACCTCTATCTCGTTTATAGGTCAAGTCCAAAATGTCTTGGAATATGTGGTCTATTATTTCATCCTCATCGAGGTATTCGCTCTTCAGGACAGAAAGGGCCACCTCATAATTCCTATTGCAAATAGTTATATGATTGATGAGCAACAAAGGTTGACCGGACAGCGAACATTTCAGGAAATTCAGTCTTTCAGCATCGTTAGCCATGCCGGCCACACAATTTTCAAATCTGGATAAGAAATTCCTGAAACTCATGGGGTTGGATTGCATCTCCAACCCATCAAAGGTAGGCCATGTAATCTGCAGCTGAGGCGGCTTCACGATAAAAGAAGACGCACCTCTTTCAATTCCAGGGGAACATGGAACAGAACTTATAGACTCAGACGTCACCACTTAACACCTTTGGGGATCGTTCACAAGGAACAGTTGAGAAGAGAACACCGGTTTTGCTTCGTAGTTCTTTCGTGTGAAGTTATTTAAAATCACTAAACTAAGCTGCAGTGCTCTGTGGCGTAGTGGTTAGCGTGCTGGACAATTCACATTATATTTTCACGTTCGCGCTGACCTACCGTAGTCGTTTTTTTTTCCTAAACAACTGGAATGGACTTTTCTTGGTGGCCGAACTGTTAACGTTGCAGATGTTTTTTTTTTCACACTTTATTTTCCTACTTTTACTCATGACTCCGGGTTTGATCCTTCCTACTTACCTACCATAACATTTTTTAACACTCCTCGTCCCGGAAACAAACACTCGGGCAACGCCGGGTACCCCCGCTATTATATATATATATGTCTATATATATATATATATTGTAATGAAGCTGTATTCCTGTCTGTGTGATTGTTTGTTAACAGTATTCGTCATATATGACGTCATACATGATGTCACCAACTGTGATGCCGTTACATATGACGGCATGCTTAAAGAGACATTTCTAAAACGATGTGGTGGCAAAAGTAAAAGTCCTGAGTTTCGAGCAACGGCGTGTAGATTATCTAGTAAACAGTAATTATTCTTTATACTTACAGACACTACTGTATCATGTTTACGCAATCATCAGTGCAGCATGGGACAATTCCTACTGGTCATTAGATTCGAACCCAGCTACAAGGCCATCTCTTGCTCCATTTGCGAAGCCTTTACTTCAGGGTCAAAATTATAAATTTAATTGTTATATCAACCAATGGATTTATTTTGCTCTTAACTTCTCAAAAGAAAAGAAAATGCATATGGGGATGACTACAAAATCGAAAATTGGAAGAAGAATTGCAATTACCTTTAAATTTCCGAAATTGTGTAGTCATACCTATATTCATTTTGTTTTCCTTTGATGGGTTGATAGATGCTAGTTTTTCTGAGGAGTTAAGGACAAAATACATTCATTGATTGATATGACAATCAAATGAATACTTTTGAGCTACGAAGCAGGTGCTGTAAAATTGTAAATGTCAACCTACTTAAAGGAATAGATTTAAAGATATTCAACATTATTAAACTTTGAATATAGACTTTTATCATTTATATATATATACATATATATATATATATATATATACATATATAATAGTCTATAAGCACTTGCTTTTTACGTACACGACACCATTCTAACAATATGGATCTTAATTTTTTCAAGGATTATTTCTGCAATTGGATACTAATGATCCTATCCTTTTTATGTGTTCAACACTAATTCTCGTTCTCTATGTCCCTTAAAGGCATTGCATCTTTTATATTTACCCTGTATGTGCTATTAAGCAAAATAATTGCCAACCAATATTAGTATTTTTTCTAGTAGTTTTCCTCTGAGGAGATGTACTTACATTGGACGTCCATGGATTAAGGACATTAATTTAAACATTGTACTCTTTGGTTCAAATATGAAATTTAACATTTTATTTTGAAAATTTACTGAAATTTGAACTCATAAAACCAATTTTTAATTGCTCTATCTAGTATATTGAGCAGTTTTATTTGACTTAGACTGTCTTATATTAATATTTCGATAAAACTTGAAACCACTCGATTCACCAATTTGTAATATAATTCATTGTATGTGAATCACTACAAAATATATTTCAAGTCCCCCCCCTCTTTTTTAGAGCACTTCATTGGCTGTAAATTCGATGCTCGTTGTTTGTTTCTAAACAAAACGGTTCGAGCACTATAAAGTGGTGGACAAATGTTTGTTTGAAGTAGACGTTATGGGTCGATGAGTAGAATTGCCGACTGTCAAAGCGATGGGCCTCGGCTTGATACAACGAAACAGTACTGTATGTAGATGACTACAATATATATATAGAGACTTTTATCCTTCAATATCCGAATAACTTTTTAACCTTTCGCTATAATTTGCCGAGGCATACACTGATCTATCCTTGGAAGAAATCAACACCATTAGAAAATGTAGAAAATCAGTTCTAATAAATAACAATAACCAATGGATAAAAACTAAAATAAAAAAAATCGTTTGATTTGTCCATGGGTGCCAGGGATTCTGCAGAGGCATCAGATCTTGTGGGATTAGTCATTCTATAGACCCTCACAAACATATTTGGTACTACGGATATCGGCCTATATAGAAATGACGGACTAGCTATAATAAAAAAAACTCTAACAAAGTCAAGGGAGATAACTTTAAGAAAATCATACACAAGGAAATGAAAAAATTAGGCCTAAAAGCAGACGTATCAGCTAACAAAAAATAACAAACTTCCTGGACGTCACGTTAAATTTAGATAAAAACACATATAAACGCTACTTAAAAGATAACGCTACTCCAATATACATAAACCCCAAGTCCAATCACCCACCATCAATTATAAAACAGATTCCTAACTCGATCGTAAATAGACTCAGTAATAACTCAAGCAATGGAAATGCATTTAACAGGTCAACCAATATCTACGAAACAGCCCTACAAATAATGGATACAAAAATATCGATATCAAATATAAGCAACAAAACACCAATAACTATAATAAAATTAAAAATAGAAGAAAAAGAACTATAATTTGGTATACGGCCCCATACAATCAAATGTTAAAAACAAAACTTGGCAAGTATAAATAAAAATACTAATAACGAACAATTAAATTCACCTGTAGACACCGCACACTTTGCCCAGTTCAAAATAAATGTCCAACCAAAAGCGTAGTTTACAAGACCACAATATTTGCGAAAGAAACCCCGAATAACAAGAAATATTACGTAGATATGACTTCCTTAGATTTCAAAACCCGATACTATGACCAAAAAAGTATATTCAACAATAAAAAACACCGTATGAAAACCACATTAGCGAATAAATACTGGGAACTCAAAGAAAGCGGACATTCGCCGGTAGTCGAATGGAAAATAATAAGACAAACTACCACGTGTAGGGACCTAGACGACCCACGTAGATTATGCTTTCATAAAAAATTTACTATCCTGTACTTTAAAGAACCCTAACATCTATTAAACTATAGAAGAGAAATAGCAAACAACTGTGTTCACAAGATAAAATTTGCTCTAGGATAGCGATACAAAATAGTTTTAAAACTAACAAAAACAATAGAAAATAAACAAATGAATAAATTAAATAAACATGAATATACATAAACGATCACACATATATGTATGTATATATATACATATGTATATATATGTGCATATATGTATGTACACATATATATATATATATATATATTTATATATATACACTAACATAAAAAACTGACCTAGTTTTAAAACAGATCAAGAAACTAAATAGAGCACACACAAAGGAACAGGTCAACCAGAGACCAAATAGGCCTTTGTCTGATAAATGCATGCTCATTGGCTGATAGGAAGGGACCGGCGGATACTAGAAAGCTGATTGGCTAACTAAAATCTCAATAGAAGAGGAGCATATAAAAACGATAAACAACCACAGAATTCGCGCATACGCCTGAATAGTCCTCGAGTGGATGAAACGCGGAATATTAAGTGTAGCTTAATCGCCATATATATTTTATAAATTACTATGCATATGTATGTATATATATATATATATATATATATATATATATATATATATAATACTTTGCATGAATTCGATTACTCATCTATATTTACAGTTGTATGTAGCATAGAAAACCAATTCCCGTTAAGCTAAATGATGTTACGTAGACTGCACTCTTCCTATTGACGTATTTGCCCCGCTTTGTCTGATTTCTTCAAAACACAGAATTATATTAAGTATATGCGTGTCTGCATTGCATGTTTCATCTGATGTGAATTATTTCTTTTTTATGTAATTTTTTTTATTTCTCCTTCAGTGTTTTAACATGTTCCGTTAAACTTTATTCGTATGTGTATGCACGTGACTAAAGATGGAGTATGCGTGTTATGTATGAATCGTTATCTAATGTTTGTGAGAGCGATATTAATTTTGCTTCCAAGAAGCAACGAAACCCCGTACTAGCTGATTGCTTATCTTTGATCAGACGGCGCTTCTTAATAAGCAAGCTATTAAGAAGGCAATAAGTAAAACATCGGGAGGTGTTGCGCTGTAACCAAGGCTGACATCTTTGTTTTTGTAGTACTAAAAGGGCGTATTCGTTGGAACTGCTGAGAGTAGCACAACAGCTCACGATTAAAAACGATCCGGTGAATACTCAAATCGTATTAAACTTTGTGCGTTTTATATTTGAATGAATATATTAACGTATGACCGCATGAAGATGAAGTCGTCCACATTATTTAATGGATTAGTCAGTGAATCTTACATTTGTAAAAAAAACAGGATACTAATTTAATATATGTGTTTAACGATGGAAATCTGCAGAAAACTTAATAGGATCAAAGAACGGAGGGACGTACACTCTCGCAGAGATACATTAACGTGACTTAAGATGATATGTCAAACTTAATTGTGAACAACTGATCAAAAGAATTCTGCAAACTGAAACTGTAACGTATGCAGGTTCTACATTGCACATAAAGTAAATAATGTGAGTCACCTGACACCCACTTAAAAAGTTCTCCTGTCGGACAACTACAATAAAGTACAACATAATGGAGTGCGTAACTTTCTCTACTGAATCATCGAGTGAGTACCCAGTGTAGCAGATACAATTGAGAACCCATTCAAGAATGAACTGTTGGAATTACGTGTAGGTAAATGGTAATTTAAAGTTTTTTTTTCTCATTATACATTTATGAACACCAAAAAACAAATAACAACAACAATAACAACAACAACAACAAAAACGCTTTTAATCAGAACAACGAATAGGTTTAATCAATATAAAAATGTTTGATATGTCAGGTAGAAGTATCTGTCTATTCGGCGAGGACTGATATGCTGAAGAGCCCAGTGAATCTTTAGCGTCTACAGCGAGAGTGGCGAAACGATACGTTCGGTATCCGTTGACATATATATATATATATATATATATATATATATATATATATATATATATATATATATATATATATACGAGCAAACAGTTAATAAAACATGTTAAAAAACACTTTGAAAAAGAGTTAAAAACATATTAAATCTGAAAAGGAAACACTAGATAAGTGGATAGTCCTTAATCCGCGGAGTTTCGAAGAAATACTTTCCACTTTATAAATATTAATTCTTTAATAATTATAATATATTTTAAGTTTACCATCTTTGATCATTTTTGTAAATTTAATTTTTTTATTTTATATATATATATATATATATATATATATATATATATATATATATATATATATATATATATATACACGTTAGAAAAGCATTTCATCCAAGGCATCAAAATTGTTAAACAAAATATTTTTACTATAGGCTTAATAAAGGTACAAGATTCAATTTGAAATTTATTTATCTTCACAGTGCACTTTTATAAATTTTACAAAGTAAGGTAAAAAAATTTTATTTAAATTGAATCAAAAACTTACCTTACATTTATTTTATGTAATGTACATTCTGTTGCACTTTTTCCAAAAAATCATTGAAAATTTTATATCTATGCAATTAATTGCTAAATGAAAGATATTGTTTTTAAATTACAACAAAATGTACATTACATAAAATAAATCCAAGGTAATTTTTGATTCAATTTACATTAAATTTTGATAAAAAAAATCTGGAATAATATCTCACCTATAACATGTGAACGATTGTTTCTGTCTTGCAGCAAAAGATGTCATAGTGTGATTGAAAACAAGGGATTTTTCACAAAATACAAAACATATTCTTTATTTTTGCATTAATAATTTTCCCCGTTCCCTAACTTTTGGACGCCTATAATTTATTTAAATTTATTTATATATAAAAAAACTAATATGTATTTAAAATCAAAAGTTTAAAAAAATATTTTTTATTGAGTGTTGAGTGTTTTCAATTTTACTGATAATGGTTCATAATTTTTTTTATTACTAGCCTGGATGCTAGCGCTACACAATAAAAAAATATTATAATTCAATTCTTTAATATTTCATATTTATTATTATCATTTCATATTGATTATTATATTGTGCCCAATATATAGTCGTTATTTCAAAAGTAAAATACAAATAATGGTTTAGATGCTATCAGTTAAAATCGTTCCAGCCTTCATTAATTCCGTTTAACTTTTTGTAAGATGGATAAGAAATAGTTAAAATAAACCGTAACGTATAAACGCATAACCGTATAAACGTATAACCCTATATTTGTGCATGCGTACAACAGCTATTTTAATTGCCTTCCCCTCTCAAAATCTTTTTTTTTTTAATTTTCACTAGTAAGTAGCAATTGTACAAGATAAAACCACGTAAAAGGAAAAATCATTTTACCCGCCTTGTACCGCTTTGCGACACTTTTTTTTACTGAGGATATTCACTTTTAAAAAATAGAGACAGACAGACATAGTGGGTGTTATATTATATTTACTCGAATATTAAATGTATAAATTATAGATGAATGATTTTTACTTAATTTTACAACTTAAGAAACTGTTTCGGGAATTCAAGTAGGCATTTTGAACTTCCAGCCTGCAATTCGATTTTAAGGAAATCCTTGATTTGTTCAATTTAGCAGAATAAATATCATGTTTCTGTGTATTGTTTGTGCAATAGTTTCGGTCACAAACGCACACTGAATTTCAATTATATTAAGATAATTATTTCATCTGGTGACGAAGGAACGATTGTACTGTAGACATACTGATGACTCAACAATTGTTATCAGAGTAAGAATTTCATATACCAACTTCATAGAATGGAATATTACAAGCATCCGAATCACATAAAAATACTGTCGACCAGAAGGAGAAATCATTTTTCCCTCCTTACACCACGTTGCGACGCTTGTTTTGCTGAGGAGATGCACTTTAAAGAAATGGACAGAAACTGACAGAACTTGTGATTTTTATAAAATGTATAAATGATAAGTTCATGATTTTTCTTTATATTAATACAGAAATCGTTTCGGGAATCCATCTTTAACTTCAATCCTGCAATTCAATTTTAAGGAATTCTTAATTCATTCAATTTAGCATAATAAATATCATATTTGTGTGTATGGTTTGTGCAATAGTTTCGGTCACAAACGCACACTGAATCTCAATTATATTAAGATAATTCTTTCATCTGGTGACGAAGGAATGATTGTACTGCAGACATACTGATGACCCAACAATTGCATCAGATTAACAACTTCATATACCAACTTCATAGAATGAGATATTGCAAGCATCCGAATCAGTATTAAGTTACGCCCGACCCACCTCTCTCACCTTTCCTCTACTTGAGCACAATCAACATTGTGGGGTGAGAATCCATGACTAATTACACTGTTGGCCAATGATTTAGAAATCAAGAATCGTATCTTTGATACCTGATTGAAAATCGAATTTCGAAACTCCTTATCTCCTCTACTAATCGCCAACATTAAAATGACGTAGACCAAAAACCGATCCTCTCTTCCCTCGACAAAACCGCTTTTGTTTAATACATCGTAGCGATTTCCATTATTGTTTGCGTCCTCCATCATGCTCGAACTCTCCTGATATCTCAGACTCCCCGACCTCCAAGCATGCAGACATCGCTCATCACATCTTCATCCGCCACTGTTGCTGCCCCATCAGCATCCGCATCTTTGTTTTAGTCGTCATCACCCAAGTAATTATTGTCGTACTCATCTTTATCATTTTAATGTTTCTCGGCGTTCCTGAATAATTAATGGGGCAGACGAGGTAAGTGCTTAAAATATCCGATTGTTTATTAATAGCGATAAATGACCAACATAGAGAAATGGTGCCGTAACAGTTAGACCAATATTCTCGAGATGACGCCAAGTAAGGGGTCAGCAAGCGATTTTCTCGTGGTTGTGAACTCATTTATACTATCATTCAATTAAGGTAAGAATCATATGTAAAGAAACAGGTATAAGTAAAAAAATACCTTATTTAAATGTACACGATTGCGTTATTTCTATTTACTTATTGATTAAAATGATAAAAGCAAAGTATACGTCTTTTTGTACATGTACATCTTTCGTAGGAATTTAGAAACGTAGTCTTTTTTCCTCTATTCAGCTTTTTCTTAGACCATATTTATATCAATCTATTTATATACATGTTTATATATATAACTAGCAGACCGAGCGATATTGCCTAGGCGTAAAAAATATTTTAATTTATGCAGATTTCGTATTTAGTATTGCAGAGCCAATTCACTATTGCTTATTATGTTATACCTAATATATAGTATTTAAAATAACATTAAAAAAAATTTATGGTTAGTATGCCTCGGCAAGAATCGAAAACAAACTTGTAGCTGTACAGTGCCATTCACTACTACATGACCTAAGTAGACATGGATATCAATCTTTTAAAAATCAACCAGTTGAACATAAAAATGTATATTTGTGCATGTGTAAAAGATACAAATTAGGTAAACTGACGCATGTCAAGATCTTATTGTTAAAATGTTAGCAACTTACCAGCTATTTTTACCGACTAAAACCGAATCGATTTTTTTTCCAGAGGCCAGAATTCTTTATATATCAAATTTCAAGCCGATACCAAATGGGGAGAGTAGTTTCGTAGCGACCGTTTCTTAGGAAGACAGACAGAAAATATTACTTTTCTACCATATACAGATAAAATAAGTAAATATATGTCGGCAAATTAAAATGAATACTGTTCATTTTAATTGCCGCTATTTTTATGTACGCATTATTTATCCATCCAAGCAAACATTTTACTCGTTATAAACAACACCGTTGTATTATTATTATGTCCTGTTAATTTTTATGTCATGTGACCAGTAGTTGAAGGGTTTGGGGGTTAAATATTTGCACACAAACAGTTAGATAAACACACGGTTAGATCTATCGTTCTGTTCATATAGACTACCCTGCCACCTTATTTGCAATGATGCAAAACTATTTAGCCTACGTTTGACAGCTTCGATTAAAGCTGTAGCATTTTTGCTTTACATTTTTTTTTCGTTCTCTTAAAGTTTGTGACTCGTGAAAAGTACATCTGGAATAATAAATTTGATTTAAAAACTAATACAATATATGTATTGAATGCATTAGTGTAAATTACGTAGAGTATTTCATCCTTAATAATGTGAACTAAAGCAGTCCTGATACTTTCTGTAAGAGATTTGAATAATTTATCAGATCCAAGATTTAAAGGTAACGAATCATATATGATAAACGGTTTCAGATTGCCTAAAGACGTTCATTGGGGGTAATCAGGATATAAACCAGGAACTGAACATACGACAATTTTATCATTTGAGATAAGTAGTTCCTTAAGTGGATGTAATCGTTTCGCATGAGGTTTAAGTACCTCATGAGATATAGTATAGCCGGGAACCTCAATTGAATCGTTGATAGGGAAAACCTTTTATCACTGTAAAAGGAGATTATATAGTTCAGTTAATTAAAATATTCGAGACGTTTCTATCGTGTTCATTTTTTTTTTTTTTTTTTACACAGTGATCACCACTTATCAAGGCCAGGAAGCCACTCAGGGATAAGGGTTATTGTAAGTACATCACATCATTGTTTGTCGTTTCAGCCACAAGATAATCTACATAATGCAGAAGAACCTTAAACTGTCTGTTAATGGTATTCATTATTCTCAGAAGAACGGAACACTGTTAGTGACTCAAAACTGAATTTCATAAAACTTGCATGAATTGGGATTTTCTTGGAATGGGAAACAATTCTCGAACGGTTACCTTGTTATAAGCGCCTGCGTTGGTAGAATGGATCAGTCAAAGACAACAACAACAAGGCTCTTGGGGCCCTGAAAGAAGACCTACCAAAATGCTCTAAACTCCCTCAGAAAGAGTTGGTAACACGCAACCAGACCTGAGTGAAGGTCGCGAAAACAAGGAACAGCCTACACAAGTGCGGCTATGTATAGAACGCTCGGTGTTCTGCGACGCTCACGTGTCCCCTAAGTGAGTCATGCTCCGATATGGACGTGAGGAATGCCTTCGACATTGGCCGCCGATGGATATAAGATGGAGTGAAACACTATGATGACGATTGTGCTTAAAATTTAAAGGAGTGTACAATTTATAGTCCGATATTCCCCACGTCAAATCACCTATACTAGATAATGATTAAATCTATAAATTAGTATATTTAATCTATCGATATAAAACAGCACATGCATATGCGTGTCTGTCTGCGTATAAATATTTAACCGATAAACTCTTAAACTATGGCCCACATAACACTGAAATTAACAGAAAATAGTAATCATACTCCAAAAGTGGTTTATAAAAAGTAAAATCTATGTTTGGATTGATTAACAACGCATGCAGACATATATCGGCAAATTGAAATGCAAACTATTCATTTCAGCTTAGCCACATACGTTTACTTTTTTCTGCGCATGCTCGAATTCAATTCATTTTTCCAAGTAATTTAATTTTACATCTTTTTTACTATCTCGCAATAACTACATCAGTAATGGACGCGACTAAAGCATTAATTGTTTTATTTCCGATTCGACCTGATGGCATCCAATTCATTTTTTTTTTAAATGTTGAAATCAGTACCATATATTAGGTACAATATAATATTCAATAGAGATAATTTCTGTAATAATAAATACGAAATCTGCATGAATTAAAATATATTTAAATGTATTTTACAGTATGGCAAGGCCGGGCGCCCCACTAGTATATTGATAGTTCATTTTAATATAGGATGCATCTCTCGCTAATGCTTCTTAGTTACAATAGAAAAACATACATTTTCTAAAATTTGCGTGATTTCTGCATTAAGCGCTTCCTAGAATATTTTATTGAACAGCAATCTCAAATATATTACATTGAATAGCAATGATTTATCAGTAAGAATTAAGGGGTGCGTCAACTCTCTTGAAATTTGTGTGAATGGTTAATGCTGTGTTTAGATTAAACGTCAGTAAATATCAAGCTAGCCGAAAGCAAATTAAATAAATTAAATTAAGATTTCTTTTTGCATATAATATGTTATAATATGTTATAATATGACCCTTACTACCTTTGTTTAAATTATTCATTTCTTATGCGTGCGCAGGTAAGTGTGAATCTACAGGGTGACCAAAAATGTCACTGAAGGGATCTTTGTGATTTTAAGATTAATGATTATTTTCTCCTCTATTTCAGATATTTTACAGATAATATTTTGGAATTTAATTATGGATTAGTATAGCATAGAACATACGCAAATTTTAAAATTCTTTTACCAAAATCAGACAATGAATTGGTGACAGCATCATCTCTCGCTATGACAATGTCAAATAGCCACCACGTTTCTCAGACTTGACTAGCCCTAACTTATTTCTTGTGAGACTATTTAAAAAAAATGTCTGTGTAAACAAACCCCAAACCCTGCAAGGATTGAAGGAAAAAATCAGAAACAAAATAAAGGATTTAAGTCGCAATCCAGAGATTCTGCTATTTGTCATGAATAATATTTTGGAAAGAGCACAAATATGCGAAGCTGAAAATGGGCAACATTTAAAAGTCATGAATAAAGATTATTCAAATTCTGCATTTTACTTTAATTTCTCAATGTCTTCTGTTAAAATTATAGAAGAATATCGTAAAATATAAAGAATCTAAGTTCAAAATCCTTCATTAACTTTTTGGACACCCTGTATTTACTAAGAGTGTCATTCTATTATTTTATAAAATATTTAATCAATTAATTAATCTTATGATAATTATTGTATTCTAATGATTTAACTGTTATACTCTTTTCCTAATTAACAGGTACTTGTTTAATTGCATACCGCGACAAATAGTAAGTTGACAGCAAATGAGATAAAATATATTTTTAAAGGATAAAATCTTTTTGTTACCTTCTTCTGTACATGTTAGATTTGTCTACTTACTTTAAATGTATTTGATCTATTAAAATGCTTTAGTATTTTTCAAGGAAAAATTATTTTTTGTTAGACATTTTTAATCAAACATTTAATCTTAATAAGGGCAGATACTATGCAAATGCTTATTAACACACACACACACACATCCATATATATATATATATATATATATATATATATATGGATATATATATATATATAGAGAGAGAGAGAGAGAGAGAGAGAAAGTGTGTGTGTGTGTTTGTGTGTGTATGCGTGTGTGTTTGTGTGTGTGCGCGTGCGGGTGTGTGTGTGTGTGTGTGTGTGGGTGTGTGTGTGTGCGTGTGTGTGCAAAAAGAGCATTTATAACTCCTCCTACCAATAATGCTCCTTAATTGAGCGGGCAAATAAATCGATATATACCCATATTTACTTCATCTTTAATTACAGAATAGCTGGAAATGTCCTCTCAACCATTAAATCCTTTCGATTCTTTAAAGAAGTCGTTAATGAGAAGAAATTCGAAGCTCACAATATCAACGATGGCATGCCTTAGGGACCTGTCCTAGGCCCAAATCTACAGCAACACTTCGAAGGCTGACACAAATCAATATCTCTCTGATTCTCTGTACTCCAACCTGTAACTCTTGGTTGAAAGAGAGTAAAACAAATTGGCTACTAATAAATACAACTAACACCAGATTTTTTTTTATTTTTACCATTAACGCTCGTATCCCCACTCTACTCGAATTGAAATGAATGACTCCTAACAAACTTCTAAGACTGGCCTTTACTCCTAACCTAAAATGGATGACCCAACCTAATTTCCTGTTTTATATTTTTATATTCATTTATGTAATTTATTATGACATATGCACTACTTTATGTATGTGCCATAGATATTACCCAAATTATTGACTGCGTTTTCATTTATCTAGTTACTAGCTGGCCACCCGGCATTGCCCGATGAATAATTACGCTTAAATATGATATTTTAATTCATGCAGATTGCGTATGTAATATTTAATCCATCCGCTATTGGTTATTATATATTACGAGGAATAATTTGCCCGGTATACTAATTTGCAAAGAAATAAAAAGAGAAAATAAAAATAATGATGATGATGATGATATTGTTCATTAAATTCCGTTTGTGTTTGTTTGCAATATCACGTCAGCTGATATTTGGGTTTAACTGTGAGTTTCCTGGAAAAGTTGTTTCTTATAAACCTCTAGCTTTAACATATGCAAACGAAGAAATAATTTGTGGCGATTTAAATTGTACCTCGCATTTTATCGTGAATTGAACGCATTGATAAGAAAAAAAATACTATAAAATAGTGTGGCAAAACCCGGCTTCATTAGGGGGGGGGCATTCGATCTGCAGTCGAATACTTTACCACTCAGCTATATCCTCAGATGACAAGATATATATATATATATATATATATATATATATATATATATATATATATATATGAGCAAACAGTTAATAAAATATGTTAAAAAACACTTTGAAATGAGTTAAAAAAACATATTTAATCTGAAAAGGAAACACTAGAAAAATAGATAGTCCTTAATCCGCGGAGTTTTCAAAGATCTTACTTGAAAACAAAAAAAGTGAAGCAGAGGGAATATGGTGAAGAAAAAGGTGATTACACATGAATCGATAGTCTGGTGGAAGATAGAAATAATTTGCTTAGATTTTATTATCTCCCTTAGTCTGTATGAAATACACGGTGATCCCCCCGCCCAAAAAAAACAAAAGCTAAATGGAGGCCATCTAGAACATATGCTGTAGAACAGAGAAAAAAAGGCCAAAGACCCTAGTGTTTTGATGTGATGTTTCGAATATAATAAACTAGTTATGACCAAAGTTTCATTTCATTCGGGCAAAGCACTAAGAAACTAGGCCTAACTATAATTGGAACCCGTTTTTTTTGGGGGGGGCACCTGTATCACCCCGTAAAAATTCCTTGTATTTCTAAAAAAGAAATTCTATTTTTAGGACCTGATTTTTTTCGATTTTCGATATTATCGGATGAATTTAAATACAAAACATATCCTAGAACACTGCCAGATATATAAATAAGTTCGTATTAAATTTGCAAAAGTATAGGCTCAGCCATTTCGGAACCTATGAGGAAATAACTCACACACACAAAATGACTTTTATATAATTGTTGAGATAGAGATAGAGATTGAGATTGGAAAGATTGCATTGGATGTTAATATGAATTAGTTTAAATTAAATTAGAGGTTGCAACTTGAAAGTAAGTTTATTGGCTTGGCATTGTGTTCCAATTCGGCTCCTATGTGTGTTTTAATCGAAAGTGAATATATTATTTTAGAAGTTCGCTGTTTGTGCGTTTTTTAATACTTGTAATGATCTTTGATTTCATTAAACACAGTTAAGTTCTTAATTTTGGTTTTTACTATGAGTTTTTTTTTTGTAGCAAACCCATTTCTTCTACATAATGAGAAAGTATATATTACAATTTTATGTTTCCGTTTTCACAGAATGTACTGCCCGAAAGAGTCTGCATAGTCTAAAACCCCATCGCTATTAAGATCTGTATCAAGTAGATTTTATTATTAATCACTAGCAGGAAAATACGGCGTTGCTCGGGATTGAACGAAGATCACTGTTATAAACTTTATTACTAAGCTTATAGTATCATATAACCTTCTTGCTGATTCACAGTTCGCTTCCTAATATATTCGGAAGAAGCGAAAATATTGGAAAACTATCTAAATTTATATTTTAGTGGTAGTTTGATTTTGTTTTCTAGAAGTACATTCACTGAAACAACATGTGTCTACCTTAAAAAATGCTCAATGAGTTAACAGAGCATATTAAATATGAAGCGATATCCTTGGCCTGATGACGAGATTTCTCTGAAACGGAGAATTACAGAAACATGTATGCACATATGTAGCCGTTTGATTGTATAAATGAATTTAACAAAAATTTATATGCTATACATATACATTGAATTCGATTAAAAGTTATACGTATTTGAAGTTTTAAGGGAATTCTGTCTCCATATGTCACTTAGAGGTTGGTCTTCTGCAGAAAGCTTTATACAGTAGAACACCGGGATACGGTGGCCCTAGGATACAGTTTTTTTTTTCAGGTTACGATGTGGAATACGATTTTTTTTGGTCCCTCGTTACGGTATTTTGCCCACCTTACGGTGTTATTTATAATGCTATTTGATTATATACATGCGTATAATATACTGTGCTTCATTTTATTACTAATTTTTAATGTCACACCCTGGGGTTCTACTGCACATACAATTAAACTTTCATAAAAATAGAATATATCTAATGTATAAACGGGATTATGTAATCATAGCCCTGGTAAATGTGGATTTGGTGATTCTAGAACACCTCTATTTTGTTTCCCGGTACATTCTGCATAACGCAAAAAATATACTTTCAGATTTTATGCAGATTTTCTGATCATTTTTATATAGAGGACAAAATTTTTCACCTAACCATACTGACACCGAAGTTTATAAGATTATTATCTCATCTTAGGTATTTCATTTTAGTTTTTAGTTTATTTAATATTGAAGTCTCTTTTACGATTATTTTGTGCTAGCTGTACGCCTGACGTTACTCGGACTAACAATACGTTTAAACATTACATTTTGATTCATGCAGGTTGTATATGTGTTATTATAGAAGCAATCATCTATTGCATATTACGTATTAAGAGAAATAAATTGCCCAGTTGACTAAAAAACAGATACTAATGATAATGTCGTTCATCAAATTCTGTCAGTGTTTGTTTACAATATCACGTCAGCTGATATTTGTGTTTGACGATTAATGCCCTGAAAAAGTCACTTCTGATTAATATTTAGTTTTAAGATATACAAACGAAGAAATGGTTTGCATCGATTTTAAATTGCACCTTTTCTTTTATCGTAAATTGAATTCATTAATAAGAAAAAAATTAAAATTAAATAGCAACGTCCACCTGGCCGTGAACGGAGGGAAGCATTCCATCTGTAACAAAATATTCTACCACTAAGCTATATTTCCAGATGCTACAAGTTCTGCTTTTTTTTTTAAAGAAATAATTTGTTGGGAATTGAATCTCATTTTATTTGCTATGAATTATCTCCCTTGTCCGGTGCAACGTAAAATATTATCCTGCAAAAATTCTGTTTTAAAAAAGAAAGACTAGAAAGCAAGACTATTTTTATAATATTTTTCTAGTTTTAGAAAGAAATACTATTTTTATAATCGGAGTGTTTCGATTTTCGATAATTATCGGATGAATTTCAATACAAAACGTATCTAAGAACACCGCCAGACACATAAGTTACCTTTGTGTGGAATTTAGCCTTTTGAAACTTCACACACACACACACAAAATGTGCTATATAATAATAGAATGCTATATAATAATAGAATGCTATATAATAGTAGAGATTACATATACTTCCTTTAGGCGTTATATGCTGTCGTTCTCGGAACTCGAATATGAGTATACATTTTGCTCGTAAGAATTGAGTCAACCCCAGCTCCGAAGTGTTTTAAGTGATCCACAACTCACGCTTTATGTCGTATGCACATCAAATATCACCATTCTTTGTGGCACACATGTGCTTAACATGCAGGTTCAGGAAATCCGTCTTGCAGCAGGTTGCCGGAACACCATTACGTGGGTACCGCCTTGTAACCTTCCCGCCAGGCGAGATTATGCGTAGACTTCGTTGCCTCCAGTAAATTAAACGTGCCACCAGATACAGCCTTGAAATGTTCTAGATTCGGTGCGGTATATACAGCGCCTAGCCTTCCCAAATGGTCAACCATCTGATACTGGCTAGTCTCATCGTTGTTTAACTTCAGTGATCTGAAGAGAACCGGTGTGTCAACGTGATTATGCCGTACATAGGTTTTAATATAAAACGTCATTAATTTTACCGTTATTTGGTATTTTTTTTTTACTTTCAATTTATTATATCTATGTGGTTGCATATAAGTGTGCCTAGTTATATGAGTATGTGCTATGAAACAGATAAGAAATGTAACGTCTAGCGATAGGTACATTAAGAAGGAAATATTGAAATATTAAGAGTAGAGGGTATATATATATATATATATATATATATATATATATATATATATATTTTTTTTTTTTTTTTTTACACAGTGATCACCACTTATCAAGGCCCGGAAGCCACTCAGGGATAAGGGTTATTGCAAGTACATCACGTTAGTGAGGAGATTTTATGAAGTGTTTAATTAGGGGGGCGGTTCATTAGGAATTTGTTAACATTAGACTTGAAGACATCCAAGTTGTAGTCCGGAGGGAAGCAGGCAGACGGAACAGAGTTCCACAGGCGTGCAGTTCTAAGAAAGAAGCTTTGCTCATGAAATCCGCGTTTTGATTTAGGCACAGATATAGAGTGGGGGAAATTTTTCACAGTGGATTCAGCTAGACGGGTGATTTTCGTGAAAGTTTGGCGAGGGGGGACCAGGGATTGGAGTTCAGACGAGCACCTGCCATGAAAATAACGATAAAACAAGGATAGGCTCGCAACGTCTCTTCTGTGGGAGAGGGGTTGCAGGGTAGAGAAAAGGGCATCCCCCACTAAACCACGAAGTCTATTTTGTACTCTGTAAAGGCATGATAGGCTGTTTTTGGCAGCTCCTGCCCAGATATGGCAACAGTATTCTATCCTTGGCCGTACTTGGCTTTTATATAGATAGAGAATTGAATCAGTAGTGAGATATCTTCTGGAGCGGTAGAAGGATCCCACCATCTTTCCTGCGACCTTGGCAACAGACTTGATGTACGTGTTCCATTTCAGATCAGGAGTAAAGGTCAAACCCAGAAGCTTGTCAAAACACGGGGCCTCACCCAGACGAGAGCCATCCATCACAATTGATGCCAGCTGGGGATCAGAGCGTTGATGATGTAAGGATAGGAGTTTGGTTTTAGATGCATTAAAGGTAACCAGCCACCTCTTCCCCCACTGAACCACGCGCTCGAGATCAGAGGAGAGAGAATCCGAGAGAACTTCGTCATTTACAGCCTTTGATGTGTTGCCGTAGATGGTCGTGTCATCAGCATAGATGTCAACGAATGATTTAAGTATGTGTTTAGGGAGGTCATTGATGTAGATCAGGAAGAGAGTTGGGCCGAGGATTGACCCCTGAGGGACTCCAGCATTTATATTGCAGGCCTCCGATTTTTGTCCATCTACCACTACCTTTATGAGCCTATCGGAGAGAAATGATTTAATGATTGAGAAAACATTTCCAGTTATACCGTAGCTGGAAATCTTGTGAAGTAGACCCTTATGCCATACTTTGTCAAAGGCCTTTGATATGTCAAGAGCAATTGCCCTAGAAAGGAAGCCTTTGTCAAGAGATTCACTAATCATGTGGGATATAACCGTCAGCACATCTGCGGTAGATCTTGCAGAGCGGAAACCATATTGTGTGTCACTAAGAAGGTTGTTTCTGCTGAGGTGGTTGACTATTTCTCTATTTAATATTGATTCCAGTAACTTACTCATAACACAGAGAAGACTTATTGGTCTGTATTGAGAGGGAGATGACTTATCACCTGAATTCTTAAATACAGGGCAAACTGATGAGGTCTTCCAGGGGGTCGGAAAGCACTTCTCCTTAAGGCAGCGCTTAAATAGTTTCGTAAGTATGGGAGCAAGTTCTGGTTGAAGCTTTTTTAACACTATAATTGGGATGCCATCAGGGCCAGTTGCTTTACTGGAATCTAGGTTTTTTATTAGCTTGGCGACCTCATGCACGGATATTTGTATATTACCTAGCTTGTTCTGTGTCATAGGAGGAAATATGGGGAGTTGATGGCCTTCGTCGCTTAGGGTAGAATTAGCTGCAAAGTTCTTTGCAAATAGTTTGGCCTTGTCTGACGCTGACGAGATAACCTCTGGTCCATTGATAATGGTTGGGATAGAACGCACACTTCTGTTCAGGATCCTATTTGTTATTTGCCAAAACTGGTGGGAACCAAGCCGCTGATCAGCTACCTTGGATTTAACAGACTGGGCATATAGCTCTCTTGCATTTTTTATTACTCTTTTACAGTGGTTGCTGGCAGTCCTGAAAGCAGCTTTAGTCTCAGTAAATATATATATATACTTATTTATTGTTATATAAACATGCTCACATCCCGCTGCTACAGATAGCCACTTGTTTCAATCAAACAACAGATATCATCAGGCAGCGACTTGACTATTCAAAAGTTCAATAAATAATGGATTTTTATTTTAGGTAGAAACTCTTGAAAATAAACCTACAACTAGGTTAATTAATCCTACGAAACCCAAAATTGGTAAATTAAGTAAAAATATACTAGAAAGAGTTAACTATCAAATTAAATCAGCATATAAACTAAATCTATCGATTAATACAGCGGATACCATTAAATGGTTTTCCAATATACAAAATAAAAAGAATTGTACTTTCTTACAATTCGATATTGTGAATTACTATCCCTCCATATCTAAGGAACTATTCGAAGAGGTGATGGAGTTTGCTAAACTCCTGTCTGATATAAAAGACACACAAAATTGAAATTATACGGACATGTACAAATACTACATTGATTAGTGGAAATGATCAGTGGTTGAAAAAAGATCAAAATGACCTGTTTGACATTTCCATGGGGTCTTTGAATTCTGCTGAAATGACAGACTTAGTAGGTATCTTCATACTATACAACTTAACCAAAGATATCAATGTCATGGATATAGGCTTGTATCGTGATGATGGACTGATGATCATAAAGGAATGCAACGGTCCTAAATGTGAAAGAACCAAAAAGATTATATTAAATGAATTCCGTAGAATTAAATTAAAAGTGGATATTATATCAGATGTTAAAACTGTAATTTTTTTGGATATGAACGTTGATTTAAGGAAAGGCATCTACCAACCATATAGGAAGGAAAACTCAAACCCAATTTATGTACACCCCCTATCAAATCACCCAAAATCTATCATTAGGCATATCCCCAAATCCATTAGTAAAAGAATCAGTGACAATTCTTCCAATCATGAAACATTTAATAAACATAAATATTTCTATAACAGGGCCCTTAAGGATAGTGGTTACAAAAACACACAAATTGAGTTGATAGAACCAACACACCCAAACACAAATATATATAGAAACCGTAAGAGAAAAATCCTGTGGTACAATCCCCTCTTTTAATCTGAAACTTAAAACAAATCTAGGGATGAAATTCTTAAACTTAATTAAAAAGCACTTCCCTATTAATAACATACTACATAAAATTTTCAATAAAAATACAATAAAACTTAGTTATAGCTGTAATGAAAACCTTTAAAAAATAATTAAAAAACATAATAACAAAATATTAAACAAAAATAGCAAATAGCACACCCATAGCTACCGAAGGGTGTAACTGTAGAATTAAATCAAAATGCCCTCTTAAAGGAAATTGTCAAATTACTTCTGTAGTGTACCAAGCAACTATTTCTACTAACGAAAATCCTAATGAAAAAAATATTACATAGGAATGACAAATAACAATTTTAAAGAAAGATTTACCGGTCACAAGTGCTCTTTTGAAAATAATGAGTACAAAAATAGAACTTCCTTGTCTAAATATTACAATGAACTAGTAGAGCAAGGTTACTCCCCAATAGTAAATTGGAAAATTTTAAAGAAAGCTAAAACCTGTTCATCTTTAAACTCACCTTGCTACCTATGTCTTTATGAGAAATTATTTATACTTACTTTTAGAGAAAGAGATAAATTATTAAATAAGAAGCACGAAAATTCAATTAATTGCAAACATTATAAAAACCATCTTTTAAGTAATTTAGTTTAGATATAAATTTAAATAAATTTAAAATTGTCACTGATTTCTATAATTTATTAAAATACTATTAATATACTTTCTCCTCGCCTGATTTCATTCTTTACTTCACCTATCTTATATACTTGCGTGTCTATGTGTTTATTTAATATACGTGTGTACTTAGATTTATATATTTCTATATTATTTTGTATACCCTCCCATATTTATTCAATCCATTTGTATGCTTTTATGTGTGTATGCATTTATCTGTACTCTTACCAAATAATTTGTATTCATATGTATCTCTATATATATAGTTTATGTGAATTATACATATTCATGTATGCGTATATATATGTGTGTGTGCGTTGTTGTATATTAGTATATGACTGTGTGCATTTATTTGTGTATTGTTTTGTATGTATGTTTATATATATATATGTTTATTTGTATGTCTGTTGGTTCTCTGTGGGTATATACATATATATTTTATTATTTTGAATTTTGTTACTATCTACCTGTATGTCTCTACTTTTGAGTATTTTGTGGATTTAATTACTTCTTATGCCTGAATATATTTATATATTTATATGTAAGTGTACTTGTATCTGTGTTCTTAGTAATACTGTCTTGAATGTATTAATTTGTGATTTAATATGACTTTATATTTATACTTAACTAGCTTAAACTTTCAACTTAATAGTTTAGAGTCACGCCTTTACTTATATGCATGTGTTTACGTGTGTGTGTATGTGTATATGTATGTATATGTATATATATATATGTATATATATGTGTATATGTATGTGTGTATGTGTGTATATGTATGTATATATATATGTATTGTATTCTTTTTATATACATAAATATTAGTAGATTATTATTTATAATTATTAGTCCTATTTAATTTATTTAATCCCCTCTTATGGCTAAATATGTTATATTAAAAAGATAATAAATATTAATTTTATTCTGTTTTTTATTATTACTATTATTTTTATTATTACTATTATTATTATTATTAATAATAATTTTAATATTGTTTTATCATTATTATTTTTTTCTTTTATTTATATATTTATTTAATAAAAAGGCGAAAACTTTAAACTTATACAATTTAGTATAAAGGGCTTAATTAATTGTAGACGTATGTTTGAACTGCGTTGATATTACTCGTGGACGTATGTGAGATGATAAATATGTTGGTTGGATACATTCGCTGTCTTTTTTGACATGTTCATTTCTAACGCTTAGATTGTATTTTCTGTGTGTATTTGTAATAACGTCTCATTACTGAATTGTATAATTGTTCATAAATTGGTTGACACGCAGTTCTTTTTCTTTTTCTTTTTCTATATACTGTCAAATTCTAACTTTCTCTCTTTCTCTCTTTAACTATATCTCATCATTCTTTCTTTTCCCTTCTAGTCCTTATTCTCTTTATAATAACCATTTATATCTTTTTTCTTTTCCTCTCCATATTATATATATATTTTTTCTCTCTATTTTCTTTCTCTATTTATTTTCTTTCTCTATTTCTTTTTTTAATCACTCTCTCTCTCCATTATAATCTTTTAACTTTATTTAAATTGCCCCTCCCTCTTTACATCTTATAATTAAAGTTCTGTGTTTTAAGTATTTTAACTCCAACTTTTAAAGAGTTCCTTCCTAAAATAAAAATCCATTATTCATTGAACTTTTGAATAGTCAAGTCGCTGCCTGATGATATCTGTTGTTTGATTGAAACAAGTGGCTATTTGTAGCAGCGGGATGTGAGCATGTTTATATAACAATAAATAAGTATTATCAGCTCTTTTTATTGAGCACTATCTACCAACCTCGTTGAATTCATTAGTCCATTACTTTTGGATATAAAAAACCCGAGTATATATATATATATATATATATATATATATATATATATATATATATATATATATATATATATATATATATATACACGGGTTAACCTAGTAAAATTATACGAATTCTTTAAATGGAGATTTATCGTGAGAAAAAGAAAAACAACAAATCGACATTTCAAAAATATATAATAATGCATATAAATATAATTATCCATGCAATAAAGAAGTTACATCATTAGGGATAAGACGTATAGATGCTTTTATACCTAGGTATTTTAAAACCTTACATTTCTCATCAGAAGAGAAAAGACAGTGCTAGGCAACTATAACAATAAAAAATTTTATCACAGTAGCTATCCAGCTTTCCTTCTTCCACTTCTACATTTCATATATATATATATATATATATATATATATATATATATATATATACGCATATATATATACACGTATATATATATATATATATATATATATATATATATACTGAGAGAAGGAGAAAAAAGACAGATAATAATAAATAAGTTTTTCTCTTGTCTAATTTGATTTCAATCGAAGATCTAAAAAAATCAAAAGATCCTTACTTAGGGACTCAAAAGATCATTACTTAGGAACTCAAAAGATCCTTACTTAGGAACCCAAAAGATCATTACTTAGGGACTCAAAAGATCATTACTTAGGAACTCAAAAGATCCTTACTTAGGAACCCAAAAGATCATTACTTAGGGACTCAAAAGATCATTACTTAGGAACTCAAAAGATCCTTACTTAGGAACCCAAAAGATCATTACTTAGGGACTCAAAAGATCATTACTTAGGAACTCAAAAGATCCTCACTTAGGAACCCAAAAGATCATTACTTAGGGACTCAAAAGATCATTATTTAGGGACTACCTTTTGGTCTCTCTATGATAAACATAGATATCTGAAGATTCCATAACAGTTCTACTTTATCTGTCAAACACTGAGTTAGTAAAGAAGTTGAGAATATTTTCCTCTCCCTCATAAGAATTCATTTAGTCTGGTTGAGTATCTAGTGTAGTGCTGTTACTCTTAGCAACATCACTTGAAGAAATTGCACCATTTCTCATATAAGCAATTGTGGGTTTGCCATAACGAGGAGATCTCATTTGGACCTCGCATTCTATGTGATATTTTAATATTTACTTAAGATTTACTTGTAGGAAAAATTATCCTCACGCCAGATTATCCTGACAAACACCTGTAGATAGAAAACTTAGACATAGGAGGATAGTGTCTAGCAACATATACGTTCTCTTCAGTAGGAATTCAAGTATAATAAGAACGCACAGAGATGCACATGCCTTTTCAAGTGATGTACGCAGTTCAAATGCTGGGCCCGTCTCCTCTCAGATTAAAAGTTTCAACTTTACAACGGCACTGATTATTTTATTGTTCGTTTGATAACTGTAAGAGTTATCGTTTCTTAGGTCTGGAGATAAATAACAAATAAACCCGGCAGCATCTTTTCTTCCTCCACCAGCCAAGAAAAAAAAAAAGAAAACAATTACAAGAACAGAAGTCATAAAGATAAGCCAAAGAAAAGAAAATGGAGTTAGGCCACTTGAAAGTAAAATGAAAAGGAACCTGAAAAAAAAAGAAAAAAAAAAAGAAAAGAAAAAAACAAAGCGACTGTCTCGGCTCCGACTCAGTTCCGGCTGAGAGAGCCTCTCAAGGCAAATCTGTTTTCACTTGAAGAACATTC
This sequence comes from Euprymna scolopes, assembly GCF_053919585.1. Classification (NCBI taxonomy): domain Eukaryota; kingdom Metazoa; phylum Mollusca; class Cephalopoda; order Sepiida; family Sepiolidae; genus Euprymna; species Euprymna scolopes. The sequence continues at coordinate 133,851,963 of NC_136490.1, read as the reverse complement.
CTGTATCGGGCGAAGTTATAACTTGATTAGATAGGCATCAACCAATGTTCGGTTATCGCAACTAAAATGACTTTTCGTTTTATTTTTATTTCTATTTTCTTTCGTAACAATTATTCCTTAATATATTTTTGTTCTCAAAAATAACTGTGAGCTAAAGTCGCGTGCCTTCTTCACTAGACAGTATTTAATCGGCGGTCATTAAGGAAACATATTTTAACATACGTCCAATAAATCTGCGCGTTCACCGACGATAGCATCATTTCAATAGTACCTATTTACAATGCCTCCCCACGGGACAGAGTTAGACACCAGGGTCGTTTTTTTAACGTAGAGAAAAGGTACGAAAAAAAAAAAATTGAAAAAAATTGTCTCAGTCGTGAAGGACTGCTCCTCCACCGAAAAAGAACAAGAAATAGAAGTGCAGAATCTGAAGAGCAGACACTACACTTTGATCTTGGCCAAAAATCCAAAACACGCAGTTGAAAATAATATTTTAAAGTGTAAAGTTGTAATATGATTATCCAGCGTGACTCAATAAATCTATCGTTTTCATATTTAATATTAAGCGTAACAGTCACATTATAAAAAAAACATGTACAAACTTTAGCGTAACATAGACACTTTGCAACACGAGGGGTGACACATGCAAATGCTATTTAAAACATATTTTATTGTTATCCGAAGCGTAATTCATTAATCATAATTATCTTATAGACTGTAGTGTGATATCTATCTATTTATCTATATAATATTATATGAACGGAACTTTGTATGCGCGTGTGTGTGTCTGTTTGTGTGATTTCGTTCCCTATGGACTCAAAAACGGCTGGGCTGAATTTTATAAAATCTGACACAAAGGTACGTTATGTGCCTGACTATGTTCTAATATAGGTTTTGAATCGGAAAGAATTCGATAAGTATCGATGATCGAAATAATCCGATAAAAAATAGGCATTTTGATCAAAACAGGCTAACATCACTAGTGCAGCTTAGAAGGTTTATTATCACACAAGATGAAAGGCACGGCATATAAAATCAACAGTAGATTCTTTGATATGACAGAGGTGCGTTCGAAATGAATGTTTCTGTTTAAAGCATAATTGCATAATGATACTTGAGTTTTTCATTTTAAACTTAAATTCGAGCCATTATCACCGCACAAGCATTAAGGCCACGGATATAAATTCAAAGGTATATTATTTGATATAACAGGGGCACGTTCTAAATGAATTGTTCTTGTTTAGAGCACACTTGCATTATGATACCTTACTTTTGCATTTTACATTTTAATTCAAGTCATCATATAAAAATAATTTGATAAAATCGACAACAGGTTCTCTACAGTGGAATGTTGACTTGAATGTATTTTGAATTAAGTCACTGTGGAAGGTATGTAAGTTTCTTCCCGATACTCCGCGATAGGTTCTCTACTAGAGCAGGAAATCAATCGATTTGATTGAAAAATAGGCGTATTTACCGATTTTGATGACCATAAAAATATGGGAGTGTGAAATATTCGTTCATCATCATTCAAATGTGGGCAACGTGGAGTCACCTTGCTAGTAGAGAATATATTTATTGCAAATCGAGGCGTGACACATCGACGAAAATGCTATTTACAATGCAAATCATGCAATTGAAAACCGAAGCGTGGAGAATTAATTAAATTGATATTTTGTTTACGTCACGTAAAGTTTAAAATATTCCTCACAACCACAGGCTTGACAGATCGATGAAAATTCTATTTAATACTTAAGACATTCTGTAAAAATCTGAAAGGTGATAGATCAATCAAAATAATATTTCGAACTTTAGCGTAACATGAGATAGTTATTACAACTCGATGCTATGTAAAATTAAACATATTTTGTGGAAAACTGAACCTGACATACAAACCTAAACGACATTTCATATTTTAACTTGACATAGCCAACCCAAAGTGTGGCACATCGACCAAAATGCTATGAAGTATTACATATTTTATTGCTATCCGATGCCTGACAAATTAACAAACGTCATATTCTCAATATTTATGTACCAACGGAATTCTTATTACAAATCTAGGTCTGAAATACCAACAAAATGTATTGAAAAGTTTAGCGTGGCACATGAAATAGACATTGTGTTAGAGAACAGGTTGTCTGTCGTTGTACGTAAAAATGAGATAGGATAGTGCGAGAATTCGAACCTGGGAAGCTAGGTTTGGAATTAACATTCAGTAGAATTTCGATCGAGAGTTTAAAATATATAAGCAGATGGTTGTTGAAAAAGGAATGTTATGATTCAATTCTGTCTATTGAAAAAAGAATTTGAAACGAAATAGGAAAATGTTAAACATATTTGAAAGTAGGTTAGGCCAAAATAGGGTAGAGAACTCTTGTTGTAGACATGTGAGGAACAGTGCATGTTTTAGACAACGAGAGGCATGTCAGGCCACGGGATCGACATGCACGTTGTTTGGTCATGCAATGACGTCATGGCTAAGATATGAGTTGTTAATATAGTTAGAGTTTTAGTGAGACAAAGTCAGAGAGAGTCGAGTGGGTGCCGAGTAAGAGGTTGGACAGGGTCGGACAGACAGAGCTGACATGCCCTTTGGAAGCGAAGGTTAGAAGAAGGAAATCATGTAAGACTTTGAACTCCTTGATGCGAAATCATTGACCGGTCAAGAAATAAAGGACGTCATCATATTTTGTAACAGCTGTCTTGTGTTGTGTCGTTCAACAAAGGTATTGTGAATCATTTATATCAACTTCTGTTCCACTCATCTGTATAATGAACTTTGTGTATACACGCATATAAGTAATGTGTCTTCCTCATCTTAAGAATGTTTCCCCCTCTCAGTATCAGCAAATAATGAATGTCCCCTCCTATGATAAAAGACTGATAACCATCATTTAAAAAATATGTGTTAAAGAAATATAATGTTTATAGAAACACTCACAGAACTGTCAGAACTTTATAAATGTCAATCTCTCTTCTATCTATATGCATCTCCTCTCATCCAAAGTGTAATGCATGTCTCTATCTCACTTATATGAACACTCTAAGACGAACACACATTAAACAAATATATAACTCGTCATCTAATAAGACTACATAACACTTGATCCTTTCGACTTTTGGTTATTCCTTAAGCTAAAGGAAAACTTAGAAGCTGATGTTATGAAATAATTGAAAAGATGAAAGAGGCTGTGCCAAGAGTCTTTAACACGTTCACACAAGAGGACTTCTATGGGGCCTTCCAGACGTTGTTAGAAGATTCAACAGGTGTACTGCAGTCGAAGAAGATTACTTTGAAAGGTACTAGAGTTTCATGCGCGTACTATCAATAAAAGTGCCCCATAAGAAAAAAGCCTGGAAACTTATTTAAGGCACCTCGTGTATATATATGGAATGTTGCAGCAAGAGTAGCCGTAAAACACCGATCACAGTGTAGTTTTAAACTCCTGTGTGACAGCACGACGTAAGGAATATAAAAGTATATGCGATAGCAAATACGGCATTTGGAACTGATCGATATTGATAAATGTAGTAAGCCAACAAAAATGGTATTTAAATCTTCAGTATTAAAGACCGCTGTAAAAGCTACTGAAATAAACGCCTGAACGGAAAAAAAATCATTTTTAAACGAAAGAGAAGATTGCTCTATGAAAAAAGCTTCCTTGAGCAGGTAAAAAAATATGCGTGTTTAGCAAATAAAATGCTACTCCAAGTATGGCTTGACAAATGAAACGACTGATAAACTAAGCCTCTTATATTGATGTGCGGTCGCATCTAATAGTGCTCGACGACAAATCACTTGAGTTATCTTCCCTTGTTATCAGTTTATTCACTTTGTTTCACTCGTAAAACCTTTGTCAGGCATTATTGTTTCGTGAATGAAAGCTTTTAATACTTACTTATTTGATAGTTCCAAGCGAGTTCACAAGTCACATCTTTAGATTCTCGTAATATAAGTGATACTTAAAGATTAAGAAAATTAGTTCTTGTCTCTATATATGTAGATATCTTTTTAATTCATTTCTTATTTTATTATATATTTCCAAGTCACTAATACATATACAGTGGCGCCAAAAAGAAAGTCCGTACTTGTTATTTTTTCAAAAAACACAAATTTAAGCTAGGTTGAATGTAAATGTTTAAACCATATCTCATTTGATTCGGCTTTTATTCCTCTATAATTTTACCTGCTCATATTTGGCTTTTAATTGAAGTATCCTAGTGTTCACGTTTATTAGAAAAATACCCCCAAATCGGGAAGGCAAAAAGAAACTCGGCAGCAACAAATGAACTTAAAACCAACTAAAAATATGCATTTAGGCAAATAAACATCTCTAATCGTAATTGTTGTTATTCCCGGTAATATAACGTGGCATTTAGTCCATATGCCTCGACAGTATCTTAGTGATCGTCAGGAGCTCATTAATTTCCAACTTTCTGGTTTATCTAATCGAGTAATCGGCCGCAGATTGAAATATGATGAAAAAACGGCACGAATGACTGTGCAAAAGCACAAAAACATCGGTAGTGTTCATGATGCTCATAAATCAGGTCGGTCGAGAGTTACTTCCTTCAAGGAAGAGAATGTTATCGAGATTTGAAGTCTCAGAAACAAATTTAAACAGCTCCCCAAATCACACAACAACATAATTTTGTTAAAAGGTGCTCTCTTTCTACAGTTAAAAACAGATTGAAATAATTTAATTAGCGAAGTCGTGTTGCAAAACGCAAGCCAATGATTTCTGTAAATGACAACAAGCGCCGTCTGGATTTCGTCAGATGCAATGAAGATCATGACTCTCCATATTGGTGGCATAGGAACTTTTATTGATAATACACACATGAAACTTTAATCTCCTTCGAAGTAATCTCCTCAGGCTGCAACACACTTGTATCATTTCAACTACGTTTGGTAGATCCCATGGAAGTCCTCTTGTGTGAGTCTGCAAGTGACTCTCGCATCAGCCTCTTTCATCTCCATAATTGTCTCACAACGGCAGTTTCTAAGGTGTTTCCTGAGCTTAGAGAATAAGAAACAGTCACAGGGACCAAGGTCTGAACTGTAGAGAAGGTTAGGAACAGTCAATTTCATCTTGATCAAATAGTCTGTTACACGGATAGAGTTGTAGAAACGTACATTGTCCTGGTGGAAATGCCACTGACACAGTTTCAAGAATGCTGGCCCCTTCCGGTGGAATTTCTTACTGATTTCCCTTCAAACGTCGACATAGTATTCCTTGTTGACTGCCTGTCCAGTAGAAACCCAGTGCATGACCGGGCTGTCAAAATAAGGATCATCATAAGTTTCTGTGTGGATTTGCTCTGTTTGACCTGCTTGGCTTTGAGAGAGCCAGCGTGGTTCCATTGGGTCTTTTGTCTCTTCGGGTCTGGGTAATAGAAGTAGATCCAGTTTATTACACGTTACCAAAGCATGAAGAACTGCGGGATCTGAATAAATAAGCTCGACCATCTTCTTGTTGCCAGGACACGGTCTTTCCTTCCGATCATCTCCGAGTACACTTGCGACAAACTTCACGCAAACCTTCCGCATCTTCTGTTCCTCTTTAATTATGAAAATTTAACCAGGTAAATGTAAAAGTGCTCAATATCGAAGCAGCGACATTACACTTTTTATTTGTTTTAGATAAGCATTAGTATGCTCATTCATGAGCATGTTCCGGTCAGCTATTTACAATAACTAAGGATCTCTTCACGCGATATTGCTTATACAAAAGTTTAGTCCAAAATAGATTACGGACTAAACTTTTGTATATCACCTAAAATAGTCTAGGATTACGTGTAAGTGACTGATCCAAAACCTGCTCATGAATATGTAGCGACATATTAATGTAAATAAATAAAAAGTGTATATATATATATATATATATATATATATACATCTATATATATATATATAATTATTTCCACAACTCAAAAGAATGCCGCATCCCACAAGAGCCACGCCAGCGCCCACGAACCGGAAGTCTAAGACTCGAATTCTTAGACTTCCGGTTCGTTGGTTGGCGTGGCTCTTGTAGACTGCGGCGTGTTTTGGGATGTGGCAATAATGATATATAATCTCTAACATTCTGAAAAATACATATGCATATATATGCATATATATATATATATATATATATATATATATATATATGAGGTGGAACGATATATTTGTTGTCTTAAAGAAAAAATCAAGTTAGGTGACTTGGTTTTGTAGTAGAGCTTATATCTATTCAATTCAGCTGCCTTCAGCCTTAAACACCGCATCCGTATAGGTCTGGCATTAAACTCATGCCTTTTCCATAAGCGGCGCTGGGAGCTCGGGGCATGACGGCGATCAGGCTGAATTTTGTGCGGTGGGAGGTCATGTTAGTGATGTCTTCGATGTATCACTAAACGATGTAGTTTAGCGAATTCAGATTGGGGGAGGGGGATCAAGTGAGAGAAGGGTACAAAGTCGGACTATTCGTATTGAAGCAAAGTATTAGTCCCTTTGAACTTGTGAGTCGGCGCCGGGTCCTTTCTCTACACACAGGGTCTAACAGCGGCTACCTTATTTCATCGGGGTATCACCACACTCTTCAGCATATCTGGGTACACTTTGGTGTTGAGTTTGAATCGGACGTCGAAGATTTTACATGGCATGACGTGCCAAAACCATGACCATGCCCCAAAACTTAGTTGAGCTGTGCACTTAAGCGTCGAACCGTCCTGATTTGCATTTTGAGAGTATTGGCAAACGTTGTGTTATCGATAGAGCGTATCAATTGTACAGCTGCGCATCTCTGATCTTACTCGTCGAACATTGTGTAACTTTCATATATTATTGATGGCTTCTATCGCCCTTGAGATTTATACACCACTTACCAGCTAGTAGATAGTCTGCAAAAAAAAGAACGATTTTCATCAAACGGAAATGAAATCATTTCCTCTTTCTAGGGCGACAATTTTATCGCCCCACATTATGTATCAATATCTATCTATTTATCTCTCTCTCTCTCTCTCTCTCTCTCTATATATATATATATATATATATATATATATATATATATATATATATACCAATGTATTTGGCACTGTTGAAGTAAAAAATAAAGTTTACGCATAAAATTATACCTTCTTATATTAATTTATGTGATTAAATGAAGTTATCATATATATACGTATATACACTTGTGCCCGATATTATTCATACCCCTCGGATCTTTGAGATTTCTATAAGAATATTGCTCAAACCAGAAGGTAGACAATATTAAAGGGATTTCAAACAATAAATCAAGCATAAGCATTTAATTTAAACTCAACAAATAAATAAATTATGCAAGTTTGAAACATTATACAAAGAAAGACAATAATGGCACTAGTTCAAAATTATTCATACCTCTCTTACTAATAGTCAATAGCATGCCCTTTATTCTTAATAACTGCCTGTAACCGTTTTGGATATTTATCAACAAGGTTTTTACAAGCATCAACACTGATTTTTTACCATTCTTCAATGCAGTAGTTCTCCAAATCCCTCAAATTTCTAGGTTTCCGCTTTTTAACCTCAGTTTTCAATATGTGCCAGAGGTTTTCGATAGGGTTCAGGTCGGGACTCTGGCTAGGCCATTCCAAAACATTAATTTGATTATCCTCAAACCATTTCTTGACTATTTTGGCAGTATGTTTTGGATCATTATCCTGTTGAAGGACCCAGTTTGGTTCTAAATGGAGCTTCTCCGCATCCTGTCTAATGTTTTTCCAAATATTGCTCCTTCTTCATGGTTCCATCTATCTTGACCAAACTACCTGGACCACTAGCCGAAAAGGAGCCCCAAAACATTAGGTTACCACCACCATGTTTCACCGTGGGTATGGTGTTCTTTGGGTTGTAAGCTTCTCCTTTCTTCCTCCAAACGTAAGAAGCATCCATATGGCCAAACAATTCAATTTTTGTTTCGTCAGTCCACAAAATACTTGAGAAAACGGACTCTGGAGAATTCACATCGGCCCTAGCAAACTTTAGACGTGCTGCAAGGTGTTTTCCGGTGTGCAATGGAGTCCTTCTTGGTCTTATTCCTTTAAGACCACTTTCATTCAGAGTCCTTTGCAATGTTTGCCTTTATATTTTTATGCCAGAAGACTCCAGATTTTCTAAAATGTCCTTAGTAGTGGTGGTTGGATTTGCATTAACACTTCTTACAATATTCCTGGTGGCTCTAGCAGACAGTTTCCTTTTCCTTCCTCTACCAATCAAGTTGTTTGTTGTGTGGTGGCTCTGGAATTTTTTGATGATGCTCTGTACTGTTGCTGTAGGGACATCAAATGTCTTGGAAATTGACTTGTAACCTAAACCATCCTTATGTGAATTCACAATTTTAGTCCTAAGATCATTACTAAGCTCTTTTTTCTTCCCCATTCTAATAATTTTTATTCTTTTATTGGTTTTCGGTTGATATCATTTTAATTTCTGAAAAATGCAAAAAACGAAATGAAATTAATAAAAGGTTGTATAAAAGCATTCAAAATAAGAATCAAACAGGAAACAAACAGTCAGAAACTCGATTAATACTGAAAAAATAAGGGGGTATGATTATTTTTGAACATTGCAGATTTTATAAATAGCTGTATATTTCTTTTATTACAAGTATCCCGAGATTTTAAAATGACGAAAATGATCAGAAGAGGTTTATTAAGAATATGTATCAATATGGACGTAAACAATAAATTCTTACAAAGTTACACCTAATAAACTCAATTTTCAAGGGGGGTATGAATAATATCGGGCACAAGTGTATATGTATGTCTGTATATATATATATATATATGTATATATATATATATATATATATATATATATATATGTTAGGTCATGTTATATGCTACTGGTACCATGTAACCCAGTACTACCTGCCTCATGGTCGGGTCACCAGCGACTAAATTGGTTCCCCCACCAGACTTGTTTGGTGAGGAGGTTGGCTAGTCTCCCTGAAGGATTAAAAACAAGACCTTCCAAAGAGCGAATGAACCCTTTTTCGCGGTCAACGGTCAACTAGGAGAAGCAAATCTCTGATTTAAAAAAAAATAAAGCGGGAGACCACTACCCGCATTAAGTTGGTCTGCAGTTTAACTTGTTGCGGGCTATCTTAATCTTGCTTGTTGCTAGATCTTAACATTTTGAACCGAGAGAGAGACATAGCTGTCGTACAAAGCAAAGACTCTGTAACATCATCTGTGTACAGATACTCCCGCAGGCATTTGTCTATGTAAATGGTCCTGTGGCGATGGAAGTCATTTTTGGGCTCATAGACTTTAAGTGTCTGAGGGTGTGGAACTCGTCTGACAAGACGTTGCAATCATCTTATATATACGACAACAGCTCGTTGATACACCAGTTCTCGCCAGATCACCGAAGTTAAGCAACGATAACCCAGTTTAGTACTAGAAAGGTAATCATTTGAGAAGGCTATTAGCTTAATGTACCGCGCCGAGTTTCCGGGTGGTATCTGAGGCGCATTAATTTTCAGGGAAAGATGCACCCTTTCTTTTAACATGCATCTTGGAGAAGGAAACGCCGATGTAAAAACCTGCAGCCTAATGTATGTTCTGGCTTTTGGCAGTCATCTCTGTCGACAACGAATTGCAGTAATTCCAAAAGATTTGATTAGTTCTACACGAAATTTCACTTTTATAAAGAAATCATCTGTGTGGATTGATTAGTTGTTGTAACAAACCTAATATGTCGAAATCGACGGAGAAGTCCATATATATATATATATATATATATATATATATATATATACATACATATACATATATATACAGATATGCATATATATACATGTATATATACATATATACACACATATATATACACATATATATATATACATACATCTACACATATATATATACATATATATACACATATGCATATATATACATATATACATATATTTACATACATACACATATATACACATATATACATATATATACGCCGCATATATATACATATGTACATACACAGACATATATATACATACATATATATACACATATATATATACACACATATATGTATATGTATATATGTTATATATATATATACGTGTATATATACATACATACATATATATATATATATATATATATATATATATATATATATACATACATACATACATATATATATATATAAGGGGGAGAAGTAAAAAGGAAAGAAAAGGAGGGAAAAGGAAGGAAAAAAAGGAAAATTAAAGAGAAAAATAAATAAATTGAAATTAAAATTAAAAAGTTAAAAATGAAAAAAGTTAAAAACAGTGTTTTTCCTCTGCTTGAATATGCCAGGTATTTTTTTTTAATCCTATTTATTGCTTTGCCCAGCAGCAATAGCTGCTGGTGGCGCCAGGTGTGGCAGTCCCGCTTTAGCCACCGAAACTGTGTCATCACCTGTGGTTAGCGGCTGATGAGGGCAAAGTAAAAGCACATGTGGTCACATGTTGTATGTAGAATTAGAATATATATATATATATATATATATATATATATATATATATATATATATATATATATATATACATATATATAGAGAGACTACTCCGTCGGATTGTTAGATTTTAGAATAGCTCCCTGTTTCTTGCTACCCACACCATACTAATATACAGAAGATGAATGCAATGGAAACGCACATTTCGCTGCTCAACTCCTTACATAGTGTCCCTGTGTATATAGTCCAAATTGTTTGTAACAAATAAAATTAAAAGAAAAATAAATAAAACTGACAGAATAAAAGAAAATCTAGTCAACTTGAAGGAAATAAAACAGAAAAACGAATATATTAACGAATTAAAAAAATCATTTCAAATAACTAAAATATTAAAGAAAGCAGAGAGAATGTCAGAAAGCAGGTATGAAAAGGGAAGTTTCTTAAAGTACGTCCATTTAATCTGCCTGGTAATCTGTGAAAATTCTATTTCAATTCGAGAAAGAACAATAAAAATGCTATGCATAAATGAGGCGCGTAAGATCGTCCAATAGACGGAGTCTCTTACTCTAATACTCGAAGGCATATGATACGACATGCTATGTTAAATGTGGCGAACCAATAAAAATGGTATGGTAAACTTTACCGGTGGACGTCAAACATTATACACGTGTTTAAAGGCATGCACTGTAATACGGTTTACATTTTTATGCTTTTTAGTCACGTGCAAGCGACTCTATAAGTCACTTCATCAGCCCGTCGGTCGGTCGGTCGGTCGGTCGGTCGGTCTGTCAATCTATCCGTAACACTTTTGTGCTTGGCCTTTTTGGTTACGATCAAAGGTCTGTTGTTAATAGATGCTGTTCTTAGCGTTTTAAGCTTTTCTTGGCCTTTTGGCCAAGATCAAAGTCTAGTATCTGTTGCGGCAGATACTGGAGGTAAAGACCATACGTGGGCGCAGCCCCACATATAAGACCTTGGCCAATGTAGGGGCAACTCGTCATACCAATTGTCACTATCCAGCTCCCCTACTCCCCGGGGAGTTGGTCCCCCTTTTTCACTTCACTCCTCACATTAAAAATCGGCCTTGTGCATAATTTGCTCGGTGGGGGAGCAAATAAATACCCCTTTCTTGGCCTTTTGGCCAAGGTCAAAGTGTAGTATCTGTTCTTACTGTACTTATGTTTGTAACTTTGTGATATAAAGAGGGGGATCACTTTTCTGTATTAATTTAATGTAAAATGATCACCCACTTTACAAGTCAGTCTCAACGTTTCGGCGGATGTAACCTCTGATCTTCTTCAGATGTACCTTGTCGAACATGCAAATATGTCTAACATGCAAATATGTCTAACAAACTCGGCCACCAGCACGTAATTATAAATCGTATGTTTTATTTAATCCACGGGATAGATCTTGTTCCATCAATCCTGAATGCTGATGACACGACCATCTACGGCAACACATCAAAGGCTGTAAATGACAAAGTTCTCTCTGATTCTCTCTCCTCTGATCTCGAGCGCGTGGTTCAGTGGGGGAAGATGGGCTGCTTTCGTCTGGGTGAGGCTCCGTGTTTTGACAAGCTTCTGGGTTTGAATTTTACTCCTGATCTGAAATGGAACACGTACATCAAGTCTGTTGCCAAGGTCGCAGGAAAGATGGTGGGATCCTTCTACCGCTCCAGAAGATATCTCACTACTGATTCAATTCTCTATCTATATAAAAGCCAAGTACGTCCAAGGATTGAATACTGTTACCATATCTGGGCAGGAGCTGCTAAAAACAGCCTATCCTGCCTTGACAGAGTACAAAATAGACTTCGTGGCTTAGTGGGGGATGTCTTTTTCTCTACCCTGCAACCTCTCTTTCACAGAAGAGACGTTGCGAGCCTATCCTTGTTTTATCGTTATTTCCATGGCAGATGCTCGTCTGAACTCCAATCGCTGGTCCCCCCTCGTCAGTCTTTCACGAAAAACACCCGTCTAGCTGAATCCACTGTGAAATATTTCCCCCACTCTATATCTGTGCCTAAATCAAAACGCGGATTCCATGAATAAAGCTTCTTTCTTAGAACTGCACGCCTGTGGAACTCTGTTCCGTCTGCCTGCTTCCCACCGGACTACAACTTGGATGTGTTCAAGTCCAACGTTAACAAATTCCTAATAAACCGCCCCCTTAAGTAAACACTTCATCAAATCTCCACACTAACGTAATGTACTTGCAATAACCCTTATCCTTGAGTGGCTTCCGGGCGTAGATAAGTGGTGATCACTGTGCAAAAAAGAAAAAAAATAGACAGACGTCCTAAGTAATACGCATTAGTATTTTGAAAGTGTCGCTTATTATGAGAGTGGAAACTTCATCCCCCAGAAGAATCTAATTTACTACTGAATTTTATCAAATATTTTGTGAACAATTCGAAAATGAATTTTGGAAGCCCTAAGCATATTTTTGTGCTTATTCCTACAATATTACTACTGTGTATCTATACATGACTATTTAATACTACAGGTGAATACACACACACACACACACACACACATACACACACACATGTATATATATATATATAATTTATTATTTAAATATTTATTTAAATATCTTCTACGTGCATAAAATGAAGTTATCTATAGACATGACATGTTTCGAAGTTTCACTTCTCGTCAGTATAGCTAAACTTATTGAGACTCGAACTCACTACGTATCGAGTGAATTCGAGTCTCAATATGTTTAGCTATACTGACGAGAAGTGAAACTTCGAAACATGTCATGTCTATAGATAACTTCATTTTGTGCACGTAGAAGATATTTAAATAAATATTTAAATAATAAATTAACTACAAATAATACGTCCCCAGAAATGTAGAGGCGACAAGAACAATAACAAAGAGCAGATAACCTGTCCCTTTAAAGAAAAAAAGCACCACAGAACAGCTTATAAAAATAAATAAATAAACAATCTTATATATATGTGTGTGTGTGTGTGTGTGTGTGTGTGTGTGTGTGTGTGTGTGTGTGTGTGTGTGTGTGTTGAGAACAGTAGTCCGAATAATCTACATAATACGAATTATGAATCCTCATCTGAAAAATTACAAGAATTTTTCAGATTAATCTGCACATTTTTTCTTCTCTTCAACCTTTATCTCACAAAATTTAGGTTGCTTGACTAAGTATTTTCAATAAATACTATTATGACTTGTGTTCTTCAGAATTTTCCCATCTATTCTTTCTTTCTTCTATTTCCACACGTTTGACTCGTTAGTCTTGTGTCTTCATCAATTCGCTGCTTTGATACCTTATTTTTATACACATTCCTATTCCAGTAGCTTCTTTTTTTTAAGAATCGAGGCTTGTGTGAAACTCCTCTTCTGACTGCTTTCTCTTTTCATTTAACTTTATTTTATCAAGAATAACATCAATAGACACCTGTCTTTGCGATAATCATCTTTAGTTCTCGTTAGCGCCTTACATTAAGTGGCTGCAAGGCTTGGCTGGGGCGATTTTCATTTAAAACTTGTGATTTTAAAATATAAGCGCGACAAACAGACAGAAATGATATCTCTAGCTCAAGCGCGATCGGACAATCGACGGTTTCAGTTTATTATTGAATTTCATGTACGCATCTAAAATAAATGCCTGTTCAAACATCGTAGCAGGCAGAGATTTTTATAGACGTTTAGACGCAACTACAATAAGTCACGTCCATTGAAACTGCCATTTAGCAAGTAAAATACTACTTAAACGTGAGGGACAAAGGAATATAGTATTTCGACGTACAAATTGACGGAACGCACATACCGTTAGAAAGAATTAGATTCGCCTAAAAAGATGCGCCTGTTCAACATACGAGTTTAACAATGAAAATGCTTTTATAAACAGTAGCATGACAGTACAAGTCGATAAGGCCTGCCATACAGATGAGAAGACGTATGTAAAACAAGACAACGAAACATGCAATCGATCGAAAGAAAGAAGGGGAAAAAGTACAGAAGAGAAAGTAGACAAATTCGAAGAGGTTGGATGGTAATCGAAGATTGAAACCGATAACCGGTTTTTGAATATAAGTGGAATTCGATTTGACTGTATCGATGATGCGATATCAGATCATTCGTTGATGCCTGTGCGTCCGGCGCCGGAGCATGCGCATTGGGGCTTTGTACGCGAAAAAAAAAAGCGTTTCTTTGCGATACATCAGCAAAAGGAAGTGACGTCAGTGCCACACAACTTCCTTTTACCTCCTCTTTCTACTCACCACTGCCGGCATTAAGAAGAGGGGTTTGAGGGAAGCGGGGATCGATCTCTCTTTCTCTCCTCGCATTGATACGGTGTATCAGCAAAAGGAATCTCAGCTTGTACGATTGGCTGATTAGAGGGTGTCGAACGGGGCGAAGAGAAGGGGAAGTTTGAGATTCTATTTCTAAAATGCAGATATCAGCCTGTAGACACAAATGTATGTACTACGTAGATATCCCGATTAAAACATATGTACACACGGGCCCAAAATTATATCGCACATGTTAAAACAAATGCATTCGTGTATATATCTGTGTGAGCATATTTTTTTTCTGCTAGAACTAATGATTATTATAAATTCATGTACAAATGTATATATCTGTGTGAGCATATTTTTTTTCTGCTAGAACTAATGATTATTATAAATTCATATACAAATGTATATATCTGTGTGAGCATATTTTTTTTCTGCTAGAACTAATGATTATTATAAATTCATGTACAAATGTGGGAATAATTAGGAAGTAAAAATACACATTTGATATTCGAATTCATGAATATATATACTAGCTAATATAACCGTTACAAAACTAGTTGATTATTGTATATTTACTGTCTCTGGTTAAACATTGTGTACTGACATGAACATTTTCGTGAGAGTTTTCTGAGCCGTACGACTTCCGTGCTTGCTCATGACAAATTGGAAAAAGGGTGTTTTATTTGTGACATCGTTGAAAGAAGATTGCCGTACAGGGTCAACGGTCTCCCTCTTTTCAATTTGATTAGTAAACTACTGAAGAACTCTAGCGCTCCTCTGATGGTATCCTTCGGAAATATCAAAGGAAAACTATCAGGTTCTAAACCTTGCCAAAGCGTGTCCTGGACATCTGCAATTCAGAGGTGTTTCTCCATGAGATATTATACATACTCACTTATCTGAATTTAAACAGCGTTTATTATTTGATAATTGTTGCCGAATTGGTTCTGGCAAAGTTCAATGTCGCTAAACTTGGGTGACTTAATGAGATTATGCCGCATATAAATTTGATGATGCAAATAAATTTTAATATACTTACAAAATGGGGCATTGCATTGTATATCGATAAGTGATATGTTGATTTGCTATTGTTTATTTTATATAAAATTTACAGAATAGTTGCCCCAGAAGTAATAAAATAATTCACGAAATCGAATATTTTTTTAGCAAATCTATGTCTCCTTGCTAATATTAAAATTATCATATAATGCAACTATCCTTCACGTCTGTAATTTTTATTGAAACTTTGACCAAAATTCATTTTCTGGAAGAGGTCTTCTGAAGAAATTTAATTTGAGTCTAATAATTATGGATACAATTTAATGCAAGTTTTTAATGATTGACATATAAGAGGTAAAGTCCATACTATGCACCCGGAATCCTTTAAAATACGCCAAGGAAACAGTAATTTGAAGAGTATTCATATCTGTTATATACTGTTAAGATTTCACAAAGATCTGAGATATCTGAATCATAATGAAGGTTTTCATCCCTTCTACATTTTACCTAAAAATAAATATATCCCACATTACACATACTTAAACCTAGAAGATATGTTCGAAAATTCTAAATTATTCGTTAATCACTTTAAGAGTGAATCCTATAAGGAAAAATATATGAACATATAGTCATATCTAATTTTATATACATAAAAATTTGACAGGCGGATGATACAAACTTAAAGTAACGTGATAATTATTTTGATGTCAAATTCGTAACAATCAAGTAAAATTGATATAACAGGTTGTCCGGGACAGTGCTATCAAAAACCAACTCTGATCGTATGATCATCAAAGCGTATGATTTAAAACGCTTCGTGTGTCTAAAACATGCCAAAACATTTGTGAAATTAAACTGTTTAAATCAAAGTAAAATCTTAAGAAAATATTTCTAGCAAAGTTCTCATATTTATATAGCATATAATATAGTAGCATTTATAATTAAAAATATCCACATGCACACACAAATAAATAGATATATATAAAATAATTTTAATTACCTACAGATACAAGAGTTTTATCCTTTCGTGAATCATCAATGCAGGGAGACCCGATTACTCCCGGTTGGGATATTCGAACCTGGCCAAGAAGCCATCTCTGACTCCGTTAGCAAGTAACGAATCGCAAGGTTGATCTCAACCGCGAGAAATATTGTTGAAATTTTAACATTTTTTTTAATGTCTTAATATCTGGCCCTATTGATCTAATGATTATAACATCATGATCTATGCATGCGAGCTTACGTGACCGACTTTCTATTTAAACTTTAAAATTCTCAACAATTAGAATATATATATATATATATATATATATATATATATGTATATATATATATATTGCGTAGCAAAAGTATTTGGTGCATTATATTTTTTCGTATTTCTCAATAAATATCAAGTTAATTTGAATGGAATTCACACTCCATTATTATATGGATACTATCTATCTAAATATCAAACGAGCATGAGGATATATCCAGTCAAAAATATTTATTAACAAAAGTCCAGATTATTCATATGCAAAAATATTTAACACTCTATCAATTTTCATTCTTAAGCAGTCATTTCACTTTGGTACAACAATTCAACCAATCAAAAATTTCATTTTTAAGCAATTATTAAATATTGCTATAAAATTTCAACCAAATAGAAGGAATTAAAAAAGGAAAATGCACCGTGGCCTGGCATAAGTCGGTTGCACGCGATCTTTTCTTTTTTTTTGCGTTAATTACAATTTGTAGGTTAAACAATGTAGCATTTTGTAATTTCTTTTTAAAATGAATTAGGCTGAAGAGCGATATATTTACATTTTGATTTTAACTGATGGCACGCAAGTAAATTTTTACGTTTAAATTTTAATACATCGTAGTTATAATATAGGAATCAATAGAGTATTGATTCTATGAGAATTATTACAAACTCTGCATGAATCAAAATATAATACTAGAGCGTTATTTTCGATCGGACTACAACAGTTAACCTACTTATATATATATATATATATACATATATATATATATATATATATATATATATATATATAGAGAGAGAGAGAGATAGATAGATAGATATTAGTGTTGGGACAAGTAATCGGAATCGGCAATCAGAAATTTTCTCTCACACATGAATATTTTTTTATAAACCTGGAGTAATATGTATATATATATATATATATATATATATATATATATATATATATATATGTGTGTGTGTGTGTGTGTGTGTGTGTGTGCGTGTGTGTGTCTGCGTGTGCGTGTATGCCAAAATGTGTGTTTATGTGTGTGTCTGTTTGTGTACATCAAATAACTTTTTAAATTTTCGGTCTACAGACTCAAGGTTTGACATAAGGGGTATTGAGATTTAGGAACATCTTTTTACTCCGTTTTCGGTTAGAAATTTGGTTGTTAATGGGTCAAAGGATATTCAGATTTTTAATCAATTTTAGGGCGAAAATTTTGCAGCCAAGAGGTCAAAGTTTACAGAGTTGACCTTTTAAGACTCTATCAAACTCATCAGCCAATTTTGGGTCTCAACACTTGAAATTTTTAATGTAGTTTACTTGGACATGCGTCAAATATTTTAATTTGATTTGAGCCCAAGCATAAAATGTTAAAGCGTCAAAATTGGGATCAAAGTTTTAAAAAAATTGACCTCTCCGGTCTCTTCGAAATTTCTCAGACAAATTTTAGTCTCACACGTAGGGAAAGTTATGAACACTACATAGGACCCGCACAAAGTCGGGCTGAACTGCTAGTATCTACAAAAGTGAAAATGTGTGTGTGTGTGTGTGTGTGTGTGTCTGTCTGTCTTTGTGTGTACATTTTCCTACCAAATTACTCTGTCAATTTTCGGTTTACAGACTCGAGATTTGACATAAGGGATATTGAGATTTGGAGTAAACTTTTTAATCCGTTTTTAGTCAGATCTTTAGCTGTTCAGTAATTCGTCCTTTGTTAACTCTGTTAAACTCCTCCGCTAATTTTGGGTCTAAACACTTGAAATTTTAGATATAGGTTACTTGGATAATGATCTAATTCATAATTTGATTTTAACCCAAAACAATACATGTTAAGGGGTCATAATTGGGGTTAAATTAAAAAAAGAAATTGACTCTGTGGTCTCTACCAAATTACTCAGCCAATTTTCCGTCTAAATATTTGAAATCCTACATAAAGTGTATTCAGAGATAGGGCAAGCTTTTTAATCGTCTTTGTGTTCTGTGTGCAAATTTGACTTCCAAGGAGTCATAGTTCAAAAGATTTTACCTTTGCGGTCTCAAACAAACTATCAAGCCAATTTTGGGTCAAAACATTTTAAATTTTACATAAAGGGTATTTAGACATGCAGCAATCTTTTTAGTCAGTTTTTGGGCGAACATTTGGCTGGCAAGAGGTAAAATTTGAAAGAGTTGATCTTTGAAGACGCTACCAAACTCCTCCGCCAATTTTGGGTCTAAACACGTGTATGATGTAGGTTACTTGGGCAGGGATAAAACTTTTCAATGTAATTTTAGCCCAAAACAATAAATGTTTAGGTGTCAAAGTTTTAAACAATTTGACGTCTGCGGTTTCTACCAACTGTTCTCTTAGTTAAGGAAACTTTTTAACATATACATATGTACATACATTTATGAACAATACACAGGACTCGAGTAAATCCGGGCAGAACTGCTAATATATATATATATATATATATATATATATATATATATATATATATATATATATATATTAATAAAAATATATCTCTTAGTTTGTGAGTTTTTGAGAAACTAAAAAACACCGAAACGATCGCTTCGGCATTTGGGTATAGCATTTTTAGTGTACTCATGCATGTTTCTTTTTATGTCTCTTTTTAATTATAACAAACTGCTTGATTTTTATTTTATAAATAAGGTGCTTTTATTTGTAACTATGTGGCCATTTTTTTATTTGTGGAAAGATTAGCATCACCGCCCGCCGTCACATGACATCACTAAAAGGAACTTTTTGCTTCGCTTCATAACGCGTTTACAATACGGTTAAATTTTCAATGGATAACATTTAATCCCGTGATTATTGAAAATGTAACTATGTGATTGAAATGTAATTTAAATTATCCACATGTGGTCGCTTTCTTGTGAAATATTCATCGAAAATGTCGACATTTCCACTGTGAACGGTGAGTTGGACTTATATATAAAAAAATACCAAAAAGGTATACGAAATTGACTTTTTCCTTTAAAATTAAATTATTTCATTTTTGTTAATAAAATTCTTTTTTTATAAATAAAAATAAAGTACGAGTTTTTAATGTTATTTTTTCGATCGCATTCGTTTTTTAGGGATACAATTAAAATAAAAACGACCCTGAACGAAATGTAAATTTGCGTTCCATTATTATAACAACCCTAAAACAGCACATACTCTGCAAGTTTTATTCTGAGATATAAACATCTAGATCTATTTATGTTATGTTAGAAACTGAGCGATCCCTATAAATCTGGTTGCTGAGTGTCAAATCAATAATAACCTGTATAAATATTGAACAAAAAAAGAAAAGGCGGACGTTAGCGAGATTGCCCACCTTCTAAATTCTACAAGTTTTACTTTTTTAAAAAAACTTTTTCCTGTTAATATCATCGATTACATAAGTGTTAGACGATACAAAAAATTGAAAAAAACATTTTTTTGACTTTTCATTTTTTCAATTATTACGTTGTACTAAATTCAATACGAAATTTATTGAAAACTTAATTCTGACGTGAAGTCATAACTTTCAGTTTTTTTTATAATCTGTAACTTAAATCTGTAATAACAGGAAAAAAGTTAAAAAAAAAAGTGAAAATTGTGTAATTTAGAGGGGACAATCTCGCCAACGTCCCAACCCTAAAATAATCGAAAAGAACCTCTCTCAACCATACAGGCATAATTTGATGTCATATTTCCAATAAAGGGGGATAGATTTACTAGGACTTTGTATTAGAAACTAGCCACCCCTAAAAATATTTAATTATTGAAGTTTTTGCTGTTTGGTTAAATTTATTAGTTTGCAATCGCTATAATCCACTCAAAAAATAAAAAAAAATAATGAAATTTGAAAGAATAGTACTCTTGCAGAATTTGCCCGAAACCTCGGGATCAATTATGGTTAGAGCAATTACCGGATTAAGCCGAGCCTTCTTCAGATGTTGAAAGAATAAATCAACATTTCTTTCATAATTAACGGGGTTGTTGACAAAAAAAATTGTACATTTTCTTGAAAAAAATTCTGTACTTTCACCTAACAATTTACAGTTTTGATAAAAAGCATTCATCTTTTCTTATAATAAAATATTTTATTTGCATGGAGAAACGTTTTCTGCCAATTTTCTCAAACAAAACCTTTCACCTAACAATTTACGATAAAAAAATCTGTTTTTCTTATAAAACAATTTGGGGAAAAATAAAAGTAAATAAACAATATAAAATGCAACTTTTCTGAAAAATAAAGAAATATATATATATATATATATATATAGAGAGAGAGAGAGAGAGAGAGATATGTATATATATATATGTATATATATATATATATATTCAGTAAATTTGCAGTAGGTTTTTGTTATTTTATATTAATTGTATTTCTATTTTTCCGGTTTGTTTGTTTTGAAAGTCGTCTGCATCTGTTACTTTGAAATTCGTCTGCATCTGTTACTTTCTTCGGCTTCTCCGGTGACTGCCAGACAAGCCCGAATCATAATTAACGAAAAATCCCGAGGAGCTTGACCAAGTTATGCAAGAGTACCAAAAATATATGAGATTTTTCATTTTACAGGTCTGCCGATAAAAAAAGGGCATATCTTCATATTTTACTTAAATCGGCCAGCCGAAAAGTTGATATTTAATTTAAAAAAAAAACTGATAATTCCTTACATTTTTTGTTCAATCACAACAATCACAAATGTAATGTACCTAATTGTCATGTCACACTTATTTCAATCTCCCATGATTACACGAAAAATGATTTTGGCTATGTTTGTTTGGTCACGTGACGTGTGATGTAAACACAAGGGAAATAGCAAAGTTTTCTAATTTCTTCGAAAACTATTTCATTTAATCATAAATTTCTCCATCATCGTTTTTCTTAAGTTTTGGCTATTTTCATTACTGTTACATGTCAATTCTATATATCTCAATTTCTGAATAAGCAACAATAAAGAAATGTTTACGAATATTCTCATTATTTATATTTGAAAGCAATATATTATATTTTCTTAGAATAAAAAATCAACAGTTTAACAAACTATTTCCTTTATTTGAAAACTTATCCTACAACATTTTCACATTCTTTTCTTCTTTCTTTATTCTGAATTAGTATTGGTCTCC